>NW_012101920.1:7553365-7596637 GCF_000951045.1 Mandrillus leucophaeus
AAGGAAGAAGGAGGGAGGGAAGGAGGAAGGAAGGAAGAAGGAGGGAGGGAAGGAGGAAGGAAGGAAGAAGGAGGAAGGAAAGAAGAAGTAGGGAAGGAAGGAGGAAGGAAGGAAGAAGGAGGGGGAAGGAGGAGGGAGGGAAGGGGGAAGGAAGAAAGGAAGGAAGGGAGAAGGAGGGAGAGAAGGAGGAAGGACCTATAGGAGAAAGGAAATGAGGGAGGAAAGAAGTGGTGCAGGGAGAAGAAACTGTAGGTAGATGATAGATAGGCCTTCCCTGTGAGGTAGTAAAAAGCCTGTCACTGGAAAGATTCAGGCAAAGGGTTTTTAGGGAAGGCTTTCAAGGATCAGACAGGAGGTTGGGCTAAGACCATCAGGAAGCCTGATTCCAGCCTGTCTCAATATTCTTAAAGGCATGATTTTATCACCAATGGATATAATTGATTCAGCCCATGCCGGGCCCGTGCTCAGCACCCTTGTGCATTATTTTATTTAATCCTCTCAGCAACCTTATAATGGAGGTATTATTAGTATTGCCTTCACTTCATAGTGAGGCCCAGCCTGGTTAAGTCACCTGCCTGGGTCACCCGCGGCCAGGCTCACTGGGTCCCCAAGTCCAGGTGCACTGTGATCCCGACACCCAGAGGCACAGCTACCACTGTTCACAACCAGGAGCAAGCCCACCCCTTGCCTATAATCTTCCTTGATAGGGGACATCACGTTGTGCAGACCCCGGGGAGCCTGGCAGTGAAGCACCTGGTATCCTGGGTGTCTGAGGACAAAGGCAGTTGAATAGAGCAACCCTGAATTGTTTCTAGGATATCCACAAGCTAAAGCAGCCTGATGGTTAGAGCCACCTTTTCCCCTGGGCAGGCAGGAAAGGCCCACAAGACACATGAAAAGTGAGGGATCCTTGAATCCACAAGCCCATGGATCTTCACTAACATCGTGGGCCGCTGGACAGAGAGGGTGTGACTTCCCAAGGGGTGGGCTTCCGGCCCCAGCTGCCAACTGTGAACTTGGAAACCTCACTGTGGACACCTGATGTGGGCTCACACCTGAATACGTTCCTGACACCTGCCCCAGCCCTGGGGGTCAGCATCTCCACCCAGAGAATCTTCCTTCAGGACCCTAAATCTCCCTTCAGGACCCTAAATCTTTTTGGGGGTCCTAAATCTTTCTTCAGAACCCGAAATCTTCCCTCACGGCCCTAAATCTTCCTTCAGGACCCTAAATCTTTTTAGAGGCCCTAAGTCTTCCTTTGGGGCCCTAAATCTTCCTTTGGGGCCCTAAATCTTCCTCCGGGGCCCTAAATCTTCCTTCATGTCCCTAAATCTTCCTTCGGGGCACCAGGCGTTCCCCTCCTGCCAATACATCCTTCCCACCTTAGAAGATCTGGGTTCTCCAGGGACACCCTGGGGTAAAAAGTTCGCCAGTCCTGGTGCCGGCTTCCCTTCATTCAGCCCCTGTGGAGCGCTAGAGGAGGCCCTGTTACTGAGTCACAGTGAAGCCCTGGCTGGCACTGTTTGGTGCAAGGGCCTGTGGCGCCGTGAGGGTGGATGGTGACAACCTGCTGGCTGTGCCCCATATGCTGGGCTCCAGCTCACACTGGCATGGGCAGTACAGGCAGGACACTGCCCAGCTCCCTTAGCACCTTTGGAATTTCCAAGTAGAAAGCTCTGGATTTGTTCAGCCGTAGCCCCTGCAAAGCCTTCCTTTTGTTTGTGACAACCAGCTGAATCCGTGAGGTTGGTTCTCCTCTATCTGCTCACATTCAAGGTCAGCAAAGGCCATGTTTCGTGGTTAAAGGACCCCAGCGAGATCTAAGGGGCACTAGCCCTCTGTGCTCCAGCAAAGCTGGAGGCCAAAGAGGATTGTTCTCTCCTTTGAATCACATTTTCTTGGTTGGAAGACGAACGAACAGTTGATTTCTGAGTTAGGATTCTGCCAGGGCAGACACAGGGCAGGTTGCGGAGTTCATGGAAGGAGCATCGGTGCCAAGGCTGACCCCTTACCCAGCTCTCCTCTGACTTGCCTTCATTGTCCGCGGGCTAGAGACCCGCGGGCCAGAGATGGGCCTCATGGCAAGCAGCAGCACGGCCAGGCAGGAACTGATACCTTCACCGACAGTCAGGAAGCAGTGGCAAGTGCCCCAGCTGTTCCTCTGTGGGCCACCTGGAGATGGCCCAACACAGGTCTCCAAAGGCCCCCCGGCGGAGGGAGCCCCACAGGCCCACAGCCGACCAGCCCAGGAAGCGCCCTTCCTTCAGCTCTCTCCTTTCTCTATGCATCTTTCTCCACTTCCTGGGTGACCTTCCTAAAACCATCTGCACCCGAGCCTTGGCTCGAGCTCTGCTTTCAGGGAAACTCAGACTAAGACCTCTGCCTCCTTACAGTGGGTTTCTCAGCTGCAGAACGATTGACATTGGGGCTGGTAACCCTGTTGGCGGCTGCCCCGTACATTACAGGACCCTGGCCTCCCCCACCCAGATGCCAGTAGCAGCCCCCACTATTCGGGACAACCGACATGTCTCCAGACACTGGCAAATGCCTCCTGGGGGCAAAATCGCTGAGGTAGAGAAACACTACCGTAGAAGAACCAGAAACTCAAAGGCCAGGCGGTCACGTGAAGAAGCCAGGAGGCCCAGGGAGTGTTGGGGACTGTGGGGAACGGGGAGGATACCTCAAGTTTCTCACTCCCTAGTTTCTCACACCGCTCTGCCTGCTGCCGCCTTGCCGGGATATAGCCCTGGGGCTGTCTGATCCCACCCCAACCGAATTCTATTTTCAGAAGAAGCCAGAGACTGCGGGTTAATGTGATTTTTTTTTTTCTGATTTTGAAAACTCGGCTGGCAAACACACAGACACACAGACACACAGACACACACACACACACACACACACACACACACACATCTGAGGACCAGCTTTGGCCCTCAGCCCAGGGGGCCCTGCCCCACTACAAATGCCCAACTCCGGACTCTGACCCCAGGCTTCTGGCATCAGGCTTTCCTTTCTCAGGGAGCCAGGCCCGTCGGGGCATGGGACAGGCAAATCTCTTTCTTCTTCTTGGGGCATTTCCAGGGATCTCCCAAGAGCTCCGAGGCCTGGTGACCCTAGAGCATGGACAGCTGGAGAAATGTTGGAAAACCATGTCCTGGGAAGCTCAGGCTGCATCCGGGAATGTGGCTGTGAGCTGGGCCTCCCCACTGGCCCCAGGAGGGCTGTCAGTGTCCTGTAGACTTTGGGGGAATCTTCACACCAAGTCCTTAGCTCCTTACACAGAAGCTGTCACATGGCTTACTGGGTCAACCCAGTCCCCAGTGAGCTAAAATCCAACAAGAGCCTAAGGGCCAAATTGCATTAAAAATGTGAGCAAAGCCCTTTCTCCAGGCTCCATCTCCCTTTACCCCTCCCACCCGCTACCACTCTGCCCCGACAGGCCGCAGCCCCAGGGACTGCAGTTAGAAAACCTGAATTCAAACACCGACTTGCACCAGCTCGCTTTGACTTTGGCAAGCCTCTGAAACCTCTGTTGTTTTTTTATTGAGGAGGTCAAGGGCAGCATTGTCTGAGCACCTACTGTGTACCTAGTACTGTGCTTAGTGTTTGACAGTGTTCATTTTACCTGCCAGAGCATGGGCTCCCCAAAGGCCAGGAGTGAGTCTGGTTTCTGGAACAGGACTGTCTTCCCAGCACCTAGACCTGGGCACATAGCAGACAACCAAGGAATGCCCATCAACGAGAGGAGGCCTCAGCTCACGGCGGCCATGTGGGGCAGGAATGGCGGCAATCCCCTCTAACCAATGGAAAAGCTAAGCCTCAGTGACAGTGAGTGTCTTTCCCGAGGTCACACAGCTAGTAGGTAGGTGAGCTAGGACTTGCAGCCCCGGACTGCATGCCTTTCAGATATGTCGTCTTAGCCACTCTTCCCTGCCACTACCGCCTCCCAGGTTTGCTGGAGGATCACATGCTGAGCTGCTCACATGCTGAACTGTTCACCTGCTGAGCAAGCAAGCATCAAACGCCCATGGAATACAAGGTATTCCTAGGGACCTAGACCTAGAAAGATGTGCTTTTTCTGTTAGTCTGTGGCCCTTCCAGGGTAGAGATGGAGCATGACACCTGGTGAAGAGCACTGACTTGCAGCCTTCCAGAATTTTCCTGTGTATGAGTTTCTTCTTGCCATTGTAACAACAGACCACGACTTAGCTTAAAGCAACACACATTTCCTCTTTTACGGTTCTGGAAGCTGGAAGTCTGAAATGGAGTCTCATCAGGCTAAAATTCTGTTGGCAGGGCTGTGTTCCTTCTGAGGCTCTAAGGAGAAATCCGTTTCCCTGTCTTTTCCAACTTCTAGAGTTTGCTTGCACTACTTGGCTCATGGCCCCTCCTCTATCTCCAAACCCAGCAAGCTCATCACTCCAACCTCTGCTGCCATTCCAACATCTCTCTCTGACATTGACCACCTGGCCCACCACTTCCGTTATTAAGACCCCTGTGATTACACTGGACTCACCTAGATAATCCAGGAGAATCTCCCCCTCCCTCTCCTTACCCTAATTACACCTGCAAGGCCCCCTTTGCCTTGTAAGGTTACATAGTTACAGTTTTGGGGATCAGAATGTGGACATCTTTGGGGATGGTCTTAGTGCACTTTGCTATAAAGGCATACCTGAAGGTAGGTAATTTACCAAAAAAAAAAAAAAAAAAAAAAAAGAGGTTTATTGAGCTCATGGTTCTGCAGGCTGTACAAGAAGCATGGCACCAGCATCTGCTTCTGGGGAGGCCACAAGCTGCTTCTACTTATGGCAGAACGGGAAGGAGAGCTGGTGTGTGCAGAGATCACACAATGGTGGATGCAGCAGGAATTATTGCAATTCTCCACCTAGTCAATGGAAAAGCAAGAGAGACAGAGAGAGACAGTGAGCAGTAGCAATGGGTGGAGGTGGTCCTACACTCTTTTCAGCAACTAGTGCTCATGGGAACTAACAGAGTAGAACTCACTCCCCGAAGAAGGGCGTTGTCCCCATGACCCAAAGACCTCCCACCAGGCCCCACCTCCAACACCGGGAATCAGATTTCAACACGAGACTTGGGGACAAACTAGCATGTCCAAACCACAGCTAGACCATGACTCCTCCTAGCACATCGAGTTTGCGGGGTTGCATTAACAGAATTGCAATATGGCTTAGTTGGCTCAGGCTGCCATAAAAGAATGCCATAGGCTGGGTGGCTTAAACCACAGAAATGCATTTTTTCCTGGTTCTGGAAGCTGGAAGCCCGAGATCAGGGGGCCAGCATGGTTGGGTCCTGGTTTGCATGTGGCTGCCCCTCAGTGTGTGCTCATATGGCCTTTCCTGGATCTGTGCTTAAAGTGAGAGCAAGGTCTCCACCACCTAGGCCACCAGTCCTATCGGATTAGGACCCCACCCTTATGAGCTCACTGAACCTTACCTCCAAAAACTTCAGCCTTCACACACAGTCAGATTTGGGTTAGGGCTTTAATATAGAAATTTTGGGGGACACAGTTCTGTCCCGAGCATAGAACACAGGAGACTGCTGGCTCCCACACCCTCCCCTTCTCTTTTCCTGAGAACCACGTTTCCCAGGCCATCCTTCCTCCCACTGGTTTGCCTCTGTGCTCTGCCAAAGGGAGGTCCCAGAGGGATGTTGAGGGGAGGGATGGGGGAGACACCCAGGCGTGTCTCCCTCTTTCAGTCAGTAGTGGGTGAGTCTCCTCTGTGGCCCCAGCTCCCCATAGGCAGCCTCAGCTTTGGGGGCTCAGACCACACAGCTTCCTCCCTTTGTCCTGCTCGCCCAGGGCAGTGGGGACTTCCTGCTGTTGCGCACCTGTGTTGCCCTCACAGTCCTGGGGCTTGGCTTTCCAGCTCCTCTGCCACCTTTATAAGGAGCTCTTGGCATGCACGTCCATCACTGGGCTCCATTTTTCTGTATGGGTCTTGACTAAGACTTCCCCCCTCCACCCACAGGGCCCCGAACCCTTCACAGCGTCCCTCAAGTGTTGGGGCAGGGGCTTCAGGTCTTGGTCCTCCTCCTGCCTGGCATCCTCTGCCCCTCCTTGGCAATGTCAGTAGCTGCAGAACATCTGCCTCTACTCCTCTGCCCATCCTGGGTCTGCGCTGAGGGCCCTGGGGTCCAGCAAGCTGCTGAGCCTGCAGCCAAACCTGGGTCCCTCTCTACTCTCTTTTATGCTATTCTGTGTTTTCTAAATGGTTTGACAAATAGTGTCACTGTTGTTACCCGAGAAACACCGATAAAATCTTTAATTCAAAAAAAAAAAAAAAAATCAGCACTTTCCTCTAGCACAGTGCCATCCAATAAACTTCTTCTTCTTTTCTTTTTTTTGAGACAGGGTCATGCTCTGTCTCATAAAAAAAAATCTTGACTCTTTTTTTGATGGAGTTGGAGTGTGATCTTGACTCATTGCAGCCTCAACCTCCTGGGCTCCAGTGATCCTCCTACCTCAGCCTCCTGAGTAGCTGGGACTACAGGCATGTGTCAACATGCCCGGCTAATTTTCTTTTCTTTTTGTAGAGATGGGGTCTCACTTTGTTGCCCTGGGTGGTCTCAAACTCCTAGCTTCAAGTGATCCTCCTGCCTCAGCCTCCCAAAGTGCTGGGATTATAGGTGTGACCTACCATGTCCAGCCCTGATAGAACTTTCTATGCTCATGACACTGTTCTTTCTGTCTATATTGTCAAGGACTGTAGCCACCAGGTGCAGGCGGCTGTGGAGTGCTTATGAAGCATATATGATGGAGAAACTGAATTTTAAATTTGATTTCATTTCAATGCATTTAAATTTAAATAGCCACAAGTACTGGCTACGACAGCTGTAGACTCTGGTAAGATTCCTGGAGCCCTTGTAGCAGGACTAACAAAGACTGTCTCTATGTCCTAGAATTTCTCTTCGGCAATTTCACTCCCGTATAAAAGTGTCTTGTACACATCCCCCTACCCCCAAATCATCATTCAGCAGGTTATCATTGTGTACAGCCTTGTGTGAGGGGCACAAGGTGAGCGGGAGGGAAGAAGAAATAGAGAGCACAGAATAAATATCTGGAGGTCTCAGGGTGGCAGACCAAGGGTCCTTGGGCTGTCATACTGGGCTGTGATGCATGTGGTGACTTCAGGGCAGACTGGCTTTGTGGAGAGCAGGGAACTCACACCCACTCCATCACTCCCTCTTGTCTTCCTCCCCTAGCTCATAATACAGCAGATTTAATTCAAGGTCTTTTACAAATCCTTGAATGACACAGTCAGGAAAATATACAGAGGTCAACATGAAGTTTTAATTTTCCACACAAATAAATCTGCCTGCACAGCCTGCACTGGGGCAGGTTTAGAGCCAGCCCCTCAGGCAGGTGCAAAGATGCTGGGAGATGCTTTGCTGGAAGAGGAACCCTTGCTTTCCTCTGCTGACATCTCCAAATCCAGGCCCAGTCAGAGCAAGTACATGGGGACCTCAACATGGGCATCCGCTTCTGGAGAGCACAGTGATGGGAAAACTTCCTAAATGCCCAGGCCTCTCCTCCCTCCCGTATTTATGACAAACTAACCATCTGACAATTCCTTATAGAGCTGGGTCCCTGAGTCCTACATTCTGACCAAGGCGTGAGTTGGGCAGAAGGCTCTGGAGAGATTAGCTGGAGTCTCAGTGAGAGGCTGGAAGCCGGCAGGGTGCTTGAGGGTCCTCACATTTCATTCTCCAAACCTCCTGCTCCTCCAACAGAGACATTTTGCCCTCCTAAAAGAAAAGAACTTTGATGTGTAGAGAAGTAAAGAAACTTGCCCAAATTGTCACCACAAGTGAGCAGAGGGGCTGGGGTTCTAGAGGATTTTGGAAGATTCTAGAAGATTCTGGAAGAGGATTCTGGAATATGGGTTGGTTCTATTCACTATACTCAGCACACATCCTCCCAGGAGACAAATGCCAGCACCACAGGAGTGGTTAAAAGAGAGGATTAAGGGCACAGAAAGGAGAGAAGGTAGGGTAGAGTGGGAGAAGAGCTCTGAGTGATTGATTGCATGGTTTACCTAACCACAGATTAACCACAAGCAAGCATTTCAGCCCCAGCAGTAATGCTGGTCAGTTCTGAATTGTACCCTTGTACTATGAAGGGCTTTTTTCCTACTGGTTCTTTTAAATTTGCAACTTCCCAATGATGATGTTGTTACCATCCCTGTCTACAGGTAAAGAAACAGGCTGAGAGGTCATATGATTTGCCCAAGGTCATGTGGCTGGGGAGGGGAAGACTGGGGTCTTGAACCCAGGAGTCCAAAGCTGATGCCCTTCACTAGCACACAACCACCTTTCCTAGGTGGCCAGAACAGAAGGAAATCAAGCCGGGCCAGAACAGCACTTCTTGCTCCACAGAACCGCAGCCTTGCCAGGTCCCAAGGCATTTGGCCTGTCCTGACAGTGATGGGATCTCCCAAAATACAGCCCCCTCAGAGACCATCAGAACTCAGTCCAAATGGGGCCTGGAGGGATTCTCCTGATGTTAAAACACCTTGTCCACCCCACGGCCTCTGTCGTCACGCTGGGACCTTGTTGCTGACCCTGGATGACTGACCACCACCTAGGATGAACTTCCCCTCTGGATGGATGGCCTCTGGATTGGTGATGGATTGGATTCCAGGGCCTCTGAGGAAGGTAGGAAGCCTTGGGACTTGGCAATCTCTGCAGGAGATGGGGTGTGTGCTAGGTGAGGCCCCCATCACCAGGAACAAGGCCTGGTCCATCCTGATACTCGACGCCCACTTACAGTCCAACCCTTCCCCTTGCTAAGTTGGTGTGTGGGCCCCTCAATAAGAGAAAGAACAGGTATTAAGGGTTCAAGAAAAAATGAAACCCAAAACAAGCTTTGAAGTTCTGTAGACCTTGGCCAACTCTCAGTGCAGCCACTTGCTAGCTAACCTTGAGCATGTCTCTTAACTTCTCTAACCTTCTCCCTTCATTCGTAAAACTGAGAAATTTGGTACCTTTTTCGTGCATTCGTTTTCAGAACTAGATGAATAACTGTGCCTGTTGGCACAGCGCTGGGTGCAGGGCAAGTGCGTTAAGCACAGTGGCTTCCATGGCTGTACAGACGCATCCTAGTGCCTGCCTGGTCTGTCCCAGGTGGACAGAGGTGATGGCATCCGGAGCGGTCCCACCTCCAACGTCTTAATCCAGGGCCTTTCTGTGGCACAGTGCCGAGCCAAGGTACTGAAAGGTCACAGAGAGGTGCAGCCAGTGGCGAGTTGAGCCCCTCCTCCCCACTCCCGGTGATTTTTCCTGAAAAGACACCGCATGCTTTGCTTTGCCGTCCAGCTTATGTAAACTTGCCTCTTGTTTTATAGTTGCTTCCCCAGCTTTAAACTAAAGCCTGTGATTGACGGACTATAGTTGCTCCCCCAGCAGCCCATCCCTCCAGCTCCCCTCCTGCTTCCAGGCAAACAACCCCAGTCATAGGGCCCTGTGATATTCCCAGTCCCAGGGAATAAGTCCTGATTGGTCTAAGACAGAAAGACAATTCTTTTCTACTTTATCAAATATAGCTGACCCCTGAACAACACCAGTTTGAACTGGGGGGGTCCACTTACATGTGAAGGTTCTCTCTCCTCTGCCACCTCTGGGACAGCAAGGCCAACGCCTCCTCACCCTCCTCCTCAGCTTACTCTCTGTGAGTAGGATGAAGATCTTTAGAATAATCCATTTCCACTTCATCAGTAGTAAATATATTTTCTCTTCCTTATGAGTCTTTTAACAACATTGTCTTTTCTCTGGCTTCTATTATTGTAAGAATACGGTGTTGAATGCATGTAACGTGCAAAAACATGTTAATCAACTGTATATGTTACGGGTATGGCTTCTGGCCAACAGCAAGCTATTAATAGTTAAGTTTTGGGAAAGTCAAAAGTTATATGCAATTTTTTGACTGCACAGGGAGTCAGCACCCCTCACCCCTCATTGTTCAGGGTCAACTGTACTTGGTTTCCAAGCCTCCCTTGTAAGTCGGTATGACCACAGGACCCAGTTTTAGATGTGAGAAGAGAAGAAGGGTTGCATCTGGGAAGGATTTCTTTCTGGGTGAAAGATAGTCTTTTGAGGAACGGCTCCTTGGTCCCTGCCCTGTCCCTCCTGCTGGAGATGCTGCATGCAAGGGCCTGATGTCTAGAATTCAAGCATCCATGTGGTGACCATGAGGCAAGAAGCATGACAATACGATTTCACTGGGTGGAAGAATGAGGAAGTCTGGATTCTTGATACTGTTGCCGTCTGAACATGCCCTGTGACCATGTATTTCTGGGCATCTGGTTACATGAGCAATAAGTATTCTTATGGCTAAAACCAATGTTTGTCAGTTTTCTGTTGCTTGCAATCAAAAGCGTTCCTCCCATAGGCCCCCGAAGAGTGCGTTCATGAGAATTAGAGCAGAGAACGCTGAAGCCTTGCTGAGCGAGGGGCTCTGAGGTAGTTGTCGGGAGAGAGAGGCTAGGAGAGGAGGCAAAAAGAATTTTTCAGAAGTGCCCGGGGGTGGGCGTGTTGTGATTTGGATCCCTTTAATCTCCTTTGAAAATGCAAGTAGAAATTGGAAGTACATTTCATTTCCTTTTGATTATTTAGCTGTGTTTCTTTGAGGAGCAGAGGCTGAGCCTTATGGAGCATAGAAATGATCTGGGCAACACTTGCAATCGCAATTTGCGTTCTGAAAATTATCAGAGATTAAAAAGGAGATAGAATCAAAAGAAGCTGACGTGATGATAGCTACGTGCCTGGAGTTCTCATTTGGAATAACCTAGAAAGGATCAAACAAGTTCACCGCCAAAGGGACTGGGGAATGCGGCTGATGTCAAAGCGTAAGATTCAAAAATGTTGAAAACAGAATTCTCATCTAAGCACACGGTGAGTACATGCCAAGATTGCTTTATTCATTAATGAAGGAACCAGCAGAACGACAACGCTGACTCAAAAGAGGATGGAGAGAACTGAGGAAATGTTCAATACAAAGTTGGTTTGTCTCCTGTGTCCTTCAAGGCACAAAACAATTCGTAAACTCAGGTTATCTTTTCTATCAGATGTTAATCATTTGCATCTCGTCTTGACACACCATCATTTCCTACTGACCAATCTCCCACAAGTTAGCCTTTAAGTTTTCAGAACCTGGGCTCTGATCAATAGTAATGGTTAGAAAACAAAGTTACACCAGAAAGTCAGATAACTTTTATTCAGGCTTGTTAGACAACGTGCTAGTATGATTCGGGAAGCTCTTCACATGGTAATCTTTTCCCCTTATTTCCAAGTTTGAATAATTTCTCTGAACACCACAAAGGGAAAATACGTAGGTGGTGCTCTGTATCTTATCAAGCTTTGAGGCCTGACATCTTACTTTTCATGCTTATACACACACATGCATGTGCATTCAAGCACACACACACACACACACACACACACAATGCATGCATGCATCTGGTAGAAAATCCTTCTTTAGATTAAAGGTTAACCCTATTGAAAGCCGGGTCCCTCTTTACCTGGGTGCCGTGTTGCCCAGCTGATCTCACTAGTCAAATTTGTTGCTCAATCAAAAGTCAATAAAAAGAAAAGTATTTGGACATTTGCTTGTATCTTTCAAAGAACACTAGGAGATGCAGTTCCTAACCAACAACATCACTTATCAAAACTACGTCCACCTTCTGCAAGCTCTCCAGGAGCTCAAACTTACTGCCTGTGAAGTTTTCTTCTTCCTCCTGGCCTCCCTTCTACCAAGTCTTTGTTATTTTTATACAGACAAACTTGGCTTCTCTGGGCAAGTCCTTCCCTCTTCCCTCCTGCCTTTCTAATCCGATTTCTGCATCACGAAATTCTGGGAAGTGATTGGTGAGGAGTAGTCCTTGCCCAGGGTGCCAGGTCAGGAGCTGGGTTTGGAGGCGGCACTATCACTCATTAGTAAATCAGACTTATTTCGTGGCATGTCTGGGACACCACGCCCAAGAGAGCTCAGGTGCAAAGAGACCAGCTGCATTCTCTCTCTCTCTCTCTCTCTCTCTCTCTCTCTCTCTCTCGCACACATATTTATTATGCAGTTGATGCATCTTACATCTGGGACCTCTCACCTGTACAGCCTCTTCCGAGGCCCTGGGAAGGGCTCTAACAATTTTGTGTTCATAATTTTGTATTCATTTATTCAGTGAAGCCTTTCAAATTGTACAGCCTTTGGGGCCAGGTGCAGTGGCTCAAGCCTGTAATCCCAGCACTTTGGGAGGCTGAGCGGGGCAGATCACCTGAGGTCAGGAGTTCAAGACCACCCTGGTCAACATGGCAAAACCCCGTCTCTACTAAAAATGCAAAAATTAGCCAGGCATGGTGGTGGGTGCCTGTAATCCCAGCTACTTGGGAGGCTGAGGCAGGAGAATCACTTGAACCCAGGAGGCAGAGGTTGCAGTGAGCCAAGACTGCGCCATTTCATTCCAGCCTGGGTGACAAGAGTGAAACTCCATCTCAAAAAAAAAAATTGTATAATGTTTGGACCCCCTAGAATTTGCATCCACCCCACTCCTCCCCCAGTCGTAGAGCTAAAAGATCTCACATGATAGGAGGCATTTAGGGTGTCCTCTCCAGCCACAATGTCACCCGGGCTTGATTGCCACACCTTCCGTGGCTTGCCATGCATGAGTGAGTGTGACCTGCCTTCACCTGAGGTCTCTGTCTACTAGGCCACGTCCCCATCACTGTTGGGACCTAGTCATAATCCAGTGGTTTCCTGGCTCTTAGAGAATCTTCCTCTTCCATCTGACAACTGAGAGGTAAGAAAAGCTAGCCCGTAGCCCCGGGGAGGGCAGTGGGGCTGAGGCAGAACCTAAATGACATGACATCTTTATTACTGGGGGCCTGCTCTTTGGCCTCCACTCTTGGTCCCACCACCCACAAAGAGCTGTGGGATCTGAGCTAATTGGTTCCGTCGCTGACCTGAATCTCCACCACCCCCCACCCACCCCACCATCTCCCAAGCCCCTGGGCCTTTGTCGCTCACTGAATCGGGGAACAGGGCTTATCTTTAAAGAACAGATGGGGAAGTTCTCATTTTTTATTAAAGCCATCCAGTCTGCATAGAAAAGTAATCTGCTGGCAGCTGCGAGAATCGCTATTTTAAATACATTTGCATAGCGCCTCAGCTGCCCAGTGGGGCTGGGTTTCTTTTCCCCCCTGGCCATCTCCTATCTTGGAACAAGGCCAAGTGCTGGTGTCCTGCAAGTAGCCAGGGCAGCCTCCTTTACTGCAGTGGGAATGGTGGGGGAGCCAGACTCCGGGTGCATGGGGGAGCCAGACTCCGGGTGCATGGGGGAGCCAGACTCCGGGTGCATGGAGGGGCCAGAAAGCCAGCCACCCCTGTCTTTGCCAATGTGTCCTGACCCACTGTTGTCAGTGTTCGCCTGGCATGAACACCAGGACCCCCAGGGCCATACAGGCACCTGTGGATATTCGATGTCAGCTGGATGGAATCTTGGGAGCTTGGGGAAAATCGGTGCTTCCTTTTCAAGGCCCTCATCCACTGCTTATCCAAGGACTATGTTCTCATTCATCCATTCACTTATTCATTCATTCCTTATTTCTACAAGCCACCTTTGAACAACACCATTTCAGGTGCTATTTTGGATGGGGATGGTGCAGTGAACACATGAGCAAGGTTCCCGCCCTGCAGGAGCTCACCTTCTGGTGTGCAGGAAGCAGGAGAGGTGGCAGACAGGAGTACGCACAGAGAGAAGGCCATCTCAGAGAGGCCTGAGGGCAGCAGGGCTGGGCGGCAGGCTAGACCTTGACTGCTGGGCTCAGGGCAAGGATTGAAGTTAGAGTGCTCCTCACTGATGAAGGACACATGCGACTGAGACGTGAAGGGGCCTCTGCAGATCAAGGGACCCCGAGGTCCTGTCGTCTTCAAACGAGAGGCCCCCCCTGCCCTCTAGGCCAGCGGTTCTCACTCAACACATTTGGAGACATTTCGGTTGTCATCACTTGGAGGGGAGGTGCTTCTGGCATTCAGTGGGGAGAAGCCAGGGAGGATGCTAAACACCCTGCAGTGCAGCAGGCAACCCCCTACAACAGAAAATTACTGGGGCTCAAATATCCACAATGCTGAGGTTTGGAAAACCCACTCCAGTGGAACGATGAATGTACCAGAATGTTCCAGAAACACAGATGCAATTACTATCACCTGGAGACTGCCTGGCTTTGTGACCAGGGTAAGCCACTTGCCTGCCAAGGGCCGCCCCCTTCCTCCACCTATGAGACAGGGTACCTCCCTCACAGCTTTCTCCCTTGGGGAGTGTTTCCAGGGCAAACAAGGCACAGAGCTCTTACAGGAAAGGGGCTTCATAAATAAAGGCTCAGTCTTATTTCACTGCATAAAACATCCAGGGAGGAAAAAAAATCACCTTAGGCCTGAGGCTGAAAGAGCTGCCTCATTTCTTTCTGGAAATAATCTTCTCTTAAACCCCAGCCAAGCAGCTGGGCTCTAAGAATCCTGCCCTTCAAGGTCAGATTGGTTTGAACGTGACTGTGTCTCTTCTTCAAAGCGTTGGCTCCTGGAGCGCTGGGCCTTTTCCCGAGGCCCTCAGAACAACGAGGGCGATTCAGGGGATACGTGGACAGGTAACCTTCTTGGAAGAGAGCTGGTTTTCTGCTCTCAAAAGGATCTGAAAAGGCTCCTGTTGGGCATCTCTTTCTAATTTATTTGGCAGTTTTCCCCTGGCTTGCTAGGTTATTATCTGAAGGAAGTTCTTGAAAGCCCAAGACAATAATGAGTCTCCCAGCCAACCCTCACGTTTGCTCACCCAGTGCTCAAGGGCTGTCGGCCTCCTGTGAGGTGCGGCTCATGCCTGGCGAGACTGAAACTTTTATGCAACATAAGGAAATTATTAGAACTCGAAGACTGTGGAACTATTTTGTCCCATCTGGAACACCCTATTGATATTTGTACATGTATAAATTATGTATTGGACAAGATCCTGTGATCAATGGTGGCCCCAAGGATGAATGGGGGAAGAGAAATAAGTCATGCATTCATTTCCCCTTAACCCTTTGTTCCCTTGAGTGGTTGAGTGGATTTCCACCCGGGCAATGCCACCTGCATTCATGGCGCCCTTTGGGGCAGGAAATGCCCACATTCTTTCCAGGGCTTCTGTTGAGAATTCCAGTCCTCACCTTATTCATTGACTCCTGTATTCGCCCCCTATTTAGCCTTTGCATATTGGGAATGATTAAATGGGGAAACGGTTCAGGGCTCTGTCGCTGGGATCAGATGGCCTTGGCTTGAGTCTCACTCTGCCACTTGTTGGCTGTGTGTCCTGGGAGGTTATCCACCTCTCTGGACCTCAGTTAGCTTGTCTGGGAAGTGAGTATACAATGGCGTCTCCCTCACTGCAGTGCTGGTGTGAGAGCGATGTGAGATGGAAATCTCTCCACACACTCAGCACCTGGCACCTGGGAAATACAACAAAGTGGATGGAGGAGGCCCTGAGTTGAATATGAACAAAGGTGAGCCTGGCCCGCAGCCAGGACTGAAGCCTGCTCTGGGTTATAAGGGGTTGCAAGGCTGGTGTCTCCAGGGTGGGGCTGGCAGAATTTGCCAGTGGGATGTGCCCAGCTAAGGGACAGCCAAACCAGCATTGTGCCTGCTGAATGCAGACCCTAATTAGCCTCACTTCTCAAAAAAGGGAAGGAAATTAGATTTTTTTGTGAAACTGGCTTAGGAGGTTTTGGCCACAGTCCCTCAGTAGGGACTTCAACCAGCCTCCAGGGTCAAAGCAGAGAGGAGGGCAGCAAGGTCTGGGGAGGGAGAGGCCATGGGTGTGGACAAGGACGCTAACATGTGGCTCCTTGCATTGGTTTTCACCACCCATTGGAAGACGGAACTGTTGCCAGATGTGTCATCTAGAAGCATGCTCTCTCCTTGGGCAGTTAGGATTGGAAGACTCAGCCAGGGCTTCTCACCTTGGCTGAATGTTGGAATCACTTGGAAATACTAAAATTCCTGATTCTTCAAACCCAGGGATTCTTTCTGAATTGTTCTGTGATTGGTGGGAAGCTGCAGATCTCCCGAATGATGCCAGAGGGTAGCCCAGGTGAGAGCCACTGACTTAAGGCATGGCCATGGTGAGATGGCCCAGGGCTCAGCGCTGATGCCTGGGAATAACAGAGACGAGAACAGAGGATAATAACAAAACAGCCAAGAAACAACACATGGTCATCGCTCATTCTGAGCTCACTGTGCATTGTCTCATTTAATCCCATACCAGTTTTATGAGAAAGATTTGGTTTATATCCTGATTTCACAGATGGGGAAACTGAGGTGTGGCTTATGTAACTTGCCCAAGGCCCATGATAAGCGGCAGACTCAGAATTTAAAACCAGGCTATCTGACAAGTTCTACAAAGGCCTGGAACCTTGTGGAGATGGGGAGGCAGAGGATTCTTGGAATTATTAGCTGAAGAATGGAGAAGCTGAAGTGTGAACTGTTGGTTCTCCTTTCCTCTGTGAACTCCACTAAAAACCTGGACTCTGATAGCACCTGAAAGGCTGGGCTATGTCTTATCTTTCTTTCCATGCATTCTCTCCCAAACAGGGGATGCTCAGGAGATACTTGTTAAATAGACAAGGGAAGGTGGAGAGAGAGGAAGAGGAAGGAAAGAAGGAAGGAAGGAAGGAAGGAAGGAAGGAAGGAAGGAAAGAAGGAAGGAAGGAAGGAAGGAAGGAAGGAAGGAAGGAAGGAAAGAAGAAAGGAAGGAAGGAGGGAGGGAGGGAGGAAGGAAGGAGACAAGAAGAGGGATTTAGGGTCATCTTATTTTTATTATTTTTGGGTAGTGAAATATGACTGCTAAGTACCCATGAGTTTGTTGGGATTTCTTGTTGTTGTTATTTTTTAAAAGTTTTTTGTTGATACATAATAATGATATATATTTATTGGGTATATGTGACATTTTGATACATACATGTATCACAGAACACATGGGTAGGCAACCAGTTCTAGGAAGCAGGTTTATAACTCACAGATAGGCAGGGAGGGGCCACAGAGCCTGGGATTCATAGTGAGCCAGGCCCCCAAGGCTCAGAAAGCTGCCCGGGGCAGACGGAGTCTTGACTGTGTGTGCCCCATTTGCTCTGCAGGAGAGGGACCCAGAAAGTCTGCCCTTGGTTTTACACCCTGGGGAAACGCGACCCACTGAGCTACAGCACTGAAGGACATCCCGTTTCTGGGGTAATCTGGAACTGAGCCTGGGCTGTTCTGGCCAGTTCCTCCCTCTCTCAGGATATTGCAGTCCTAGAGCATTCTACAGTTATTCTTGAGAACGACAAGTAAGAAGGAGTGGAAAACTGGGTGTCTCCAAGGCCACCCAGAGAACTGTCCTGTTACCACTAGTGACCTAACATTCAGAAGGTGCTAACTTTACGTGGCATGAAAGGAGACCTGGTGTGGCACATACCACACTCACTGTGGGTGCTCTCACTAGGACCCCGCACTTTTCCGTGGTACCCTCTGATCCACAGAAGTGCTCTCAGCCAGTCTATCAAAATAGGCAAGAGCGGCAACACCAGTCTACAGACAAGTGAATACATGGCCCTGGGCTGGGAGGATGGAGATTCGAAATGTATTCCAGAGAGGCATTTCATTTCAGTTGGCTGATGAATTGATAACCATGAATACTTTATGTCTCTCTCTGGGCTGTGTAGAAAGCATGCCATGCCTGGACTTGACAGTGAAACTGAACTGAGGATCCAAGCGGCCTGGGAGGCAGAGCTCCAACCTCCCCCACCCACTTTCTCCCTCTCCCAAGGCTCGGGCTGGTTCCTAGCACCATCTGCTTCCAAGGGTCATGGCACTTTGAAATCATAAAAGGCCAGAAAAACAAGCGATCCGCTTAGTTGGGGTCTTAGCGTTGGTGGCTGGATTTAGAAATAGCGCCCCCCGGTGCCCTGGACTAGAAAGGAGTGGTCCCCAAGGGAAGGACAACAGAAAAGGACAGAAACCCAGAAAGAGCCTGAAGACCCTGGAGGAGAAACTGAGGCCCAGGGAGCACTGGAGCTTGCCCAAGTTCACTCAGGAAGCCAGGACAAGGCTGGGCATTGCCCACATCTCCTGATGGGATTATCCCTTGACCTCATTCATTCACTCATTTGCCCATTCACTGTGGTAACAGTATAGCCGAGGGATTGAAGGGCATAGATTCTGGAGCCAATCTGCCTGGATGTGATTCCCGATCCGCTGCCTCCTGGCTGTGCATCCTTGGCAAGTTAACCTCTCTGTCCCAGTCTCCTTGTCAGTAAAATGTGCATAAAAAATAGCCCTCCACAGACTTGTAAAGAGTCAATGAGACAATAAACACACGGAAATTACTTAGAAGAGCCCAGCACATAAATAAACGCTCAATACCTATGCGCCTACTAACACCAGTTAAATAGATGCTATAAACACCAACACTCAGGGCCATGCCAGCAGTGCAGGAGTGAAGAGGCAGATATGGTTCCTGCCCTCAGGAATCTTAGACTCCAGCAAGAGGAGGCAGGAATCCAGGAGTCTGGCCTGGTTGGGAAGGTTGGGGATCTCCTAAAAGGGATGAAAGCCTGCACAGGCCCTGGAGTCAGCCAGGCAGGAAGGCTGGGCTGGCTGCAGAAAGTGGGTGCTCTGTCGAGACTCCAGGCAGGAATGATAAGCCAGTGAGAGACCCGTGGAAATCCCAGGTGAAGGCGTCTGCAGAGCCCATTCGTGCAGGGCCATGGGTGGATGTGGAAGTCTGCTACCCTTCATCCTAGAGCAGCAGGGGCTGGGGAGGCTGTGGGAGTGCGCACAGCAGGCTCAGACGTGCTTTGTGCTGGGAACTTCCTGGCTACTGGGGGAGCACAGGTTGTACGGTGCAGGACCACAGCTGGGAGATCCGGGAGGCCATGGGTAGACAGTGGCCAGACCAGGCAGGGACAGGGAAATGGACTCGTGTGGACAGATACTGTAGAGAATTTGGAGGTCGCCTTGCAGGAGGTAAATGAGAGGGGTAGGGAGGCAGACGGGAGGGACCCTGGGCTCTGGCATGAACAGTGGAGTGACCAGCACCTTTTTCTGCTCTCAGGTGAGCTGGGAACGCCGGACACAGTGTGGAATTGGTTAGCAGAGACCATGTGCGTGGGTGGGCTGGACAGGCAGAAGCCAGGCTTTCCTTTGCAGCTGCAGAGCTGGTCAGAATAGGAGGGGTGGTCCTAGGGTGGGCCCATGAACCAGCCTCTCCGTCTAGGAGGGAAGCACAGGGACAAAAGTGAGGCTCTCCTTGCTTCACCCAGAGCAATAGGTCACGGATGGATGCTCCCTACGGCCCAGCAGCTCCCACCTGGTGGATGAACCAGACGCTGTGATCGCCCCTTTCGACATTGCTTACAAAGTCAGGTCGCTTTTCGTCTCCATTCATCTTTAAAAGAGCCCTTCCCGGTTAAAACACCGGCATCCACACCCCTGCCCTTCCTCTGCCCCTCTAGACTCGCTGAGGGAGGACTACTTCTCAGCCTCTCCCTCATGGCCTTCCAGGTAGAGATGGATGCAGCTGTCCCTCTGCCACCTCACTGTGCACAGCCCTTCAAGAATGTGCCATCATGCCTCCGCAGAGGTGAACTGAGCACCAACTATGTCCCAGGCAGGGGACCCCGTGCTGGGGATGCCACAGTGAACTGACCGCATCTGTGAGCCTTTATCCGGCCATATTCTGGTCTCAGCCCTTGGCTCTCCAGCACAGCCTGTGGACAACGGGGACTGAGCCTGGAGGTGGGCTGGATTCTGCATTCCTCTCAGCTCCTTGACAGCTTTCTATTTAACACAGATGTTTCCAAAAAAGCCCTGGATTCATTCAAGAAGTTCTGTCCTCAATCCCAGCCACTTGACCTTGGGAAAGACTCACTTCAGCCTCGTTGTGCCTCAGTTTCCTCATCAGCAAAATGGGATAATCACAGCACCACCTCATGGGTCTGCATGGGAGGGCACGGATGGCTATGTAGGAGCCTGGAGGCCAATTGGCATGCACTGGGCCATCTGTGGGTGAAGATCTGTGCTTGTTCAATGGAGCCTCCTGTCCTAGATTCCATGTGAAATGTGCCCGTTCAAATGCCACGTCATTCCCCCACCTCCCACGTCTTCATCACCATGAAGCAATGAGAGATGGCCAACTGCATTTTGCAGCAAATTGTGAGGTCTTGACCCAGAGGAGATTTTCTCCAATCGCCTAGTTTATGCCCCAGCTTTTGTTCTTGAAATTACTTTCCCTAAGGCCAAAGCAACAGGGCCAGTGTCTTAGTCCGTTTTCTGTTGCTTATAACAGAGTACCTGAAGGAAAGGAACTTATTTCTTACACTTATGGAGGCTGAGAAGTTTTAGGTCAAGGGATCCACATCTGTTGAGGGCCTTTTTGCTGGTGGGGGCTCTCTGCAGATTCCCAAGGTGGCCCAGGGCATTCCACGGTGAGGGGGTTGAGTGTCCTAGCTAGGGTTCCTCTACTTCTTCTTATGAAGCCACCAGTTCCATTCCCGTAATAACCCATTAACCCATTAATCCAGGAGTGGATTACTTCATTCGTGAGGGTGGAGCCCGCCTGACTCAATCACCTCTTAAAGGCACCACCTTTCAATATGGCTGCATAGGGGTTCAGTTTCAACATAAGTTTTGGAGGGGACAAATATTCAAACCACAGCCGGCAGATTGGGTGGAGGGGGTTGGGGAAGACACGTCTAATTCCTAGCAACTCCCGGGTCATGCTTGGCTCTAGCACCAAAGGCCATGGGAAGGGCAGGGTCAATGGCTCCAGTTGCAAGCAAGGCATAGCATCAGGCCCTCCTCACTTCTCCTGTCTCACTCACTCCAAGGTAGAGAGATTAAGGGTTAAATAAATTGAGATTGGCCTTCATCCCCCTTCCATTCCTTCTTTCTGCTCTTCTTTTCAGATGTTTACCTTCCTCTCAGTTAACTGTGAGCTTTAGTGGAGCCCAACACCATCCCAGTTGGGGTCTCAGAACCACTGCCAGCGGTTGGTTTAGGGGTAGACCCATGATGTGATTCTGGTCAATGGAACTTGAAAGCAAGTGTCCTGGGGGTTTCCAGGAAGCTTTTCTTTTCTTAAAAGAAGACACGTAGGAAGAGACTGTGGCATCCGCTGTTGGACACTGTTGCATGGGCAAGAAGCAGCCATCTTAGTGCCATGAGGAGCCAAGGCCTGGGGCAAAGACACCTCCCAAAGAAAGAGGGAAATAACCTGGGTCCCTGGTGACACTGCTGAGTCTTTCTTTTTAACCAATCTTGGAAGAGGTCCTCAAGATTTCTTATTAGGTAAGATAATAAACATCTTGTAATTTAAACCAACAAATTTAGGGTTTTTTGTTACTTTTAGCTAAAAGCTTCTAAAGCCATAAGGAGGCCTGGCCCAGGGCCTAATGACCTATATTCATGTCCCAGCCCAGCAAGAATCAGCATTTGATTTTGGTCCAGCCTCTCTGTTCTCTGGGACTGCAGAAGGAGAGGTCAGATGTGCTGGCCCCTTTGGTGGCTATCATCCTTCAAGATGGTGTCCCTGGGAGATGGGATGGTGTGGAGGTCAAACACAGGCAGAGGGGCTGCCTGGGCTGAACCTGGACACCCACTTATGTTCAATGTGATCTAGGGAAGTGGTTTACTTTCTCCCCACTCTGCTTCCTCTTGCATAAGATAGGGTTAATGATACCTAGCTCAGAGCATTGGACATTTGGGTTGTTTTGTTTTTTCTTTATTATTAACATTCCCATAAGAAAACAAAAAACAAAAAACAAAAAACAAAAAAACTTGTACAGGTAACTCTTTATGCCCACCCAAAGAAAATATTCTTAGAAGTGAAACTGCTGGGACAAAAATTACACAAAATTCTAAAGTCTTTGTTATGCATCTTGCTTTGTGGAAATGCACCAATTTATCCCCATCACTAGTGTAGGAGAGAGACTGCTTCCCACATTCTGTTCAACACTGGGTATCATTCTTCTCTTAGCTTTGAAATTTGATATTCAGAAACCAACAAGTCCTGTTGTTTTATTTTACATTTTTAATTATAGGTAAGGTTGAACTTTCTTCTTAGGCATATTGGCATGTGTATATCTTTCATCCTTAAATTGCCAGTTCATGTCTTTTACCCACTTTTTTCTGGATTTTTTTCTTTTGACAGAGTTTTGCCCTGTTGCTCAGACTGGAGTGCAGTGGTGCAATCACAGCTCACTGTAGCCTCAATCCTCTGGACTCAAGTGATCCTTCCACCTCAGCTGCCCAAGTAGCTTGGACTACAGGTGCATGCCACCACACCAGCTAATTTTTGTATTTTTTGTAGAGATGGTGTTTCGTCGTGTTGCCCAGACTTGTCTTGAACTCCTGGGCTCAAGCGATTCACCCATCTTGGCCTCCCAAAGTGCTGAGATTACAGGTGTGAGCCACTGTGCCCGGCCTTTATCTGATTACTTTAATTCCTTTCTCCTTTCCCTATGAGTTCTAGAAACAGTATCAAGTTACTTTTTAAACTGAGGATGTTAGCATCTGTGTGTTGTCAATTTGATGCTGACTGTCTTTTCTGAGGTTTTCTTTTCTCCTCACTTGACAATTGTGTCTCCCTTCTCCAAACAGTCTTTCTGAACTTCAGCCTATCTTATTTTCAAGACTTCCTGCTTGTTAGTCTGCTTGGGATGCCATAACAAAATACTGTGAACTGGGTGGCTTAAATAGCAAAAACGTATTTTCTTACAGTTCTGGAGGCTGGAAGTCCAAGTTCAGGGTACTAGTCTGGTCGAGTTCTGGTGAGGGCCCTCTTCCTGGCTTGCAGATGGCTGCCTTCTCACTGTATGCTTTCCCGGGAGCATGCATGTGGAGAGCTCTCTCTTCCTCCTTTGGTAAGGACACTAATCCCATCACAAGGGCTCCATTCTGATGACTTAATCCAACCCCAATCACCTTCCAAAGGCCCTGCCTTCAAACACCATTGTGCTGAGCTTCACCATAGGAATTTTGGGGAGGGGACAAAATTCATTCCATAGCATTACTCTCCTTTCATAGGCCTGATTATGTTGAGAATCTTACGGGAATTACAATGAAAGGTTTTTTCCTAACATTTTCTCCTGTTTCTTGCAGCAAGCCTGTTTCATCAAGCTATATTCTCTCCTGTTCTCAGATCAGTTCCTGTCTTGTGAACTTCTGGGTTTTGTTGTATAACTGGCTATTTTTTTCTCTGTTTGCTCATCCTGACAGATGGGGAGGAAGGGAGTAGGGATGCTGTCTATAGTTGTCCAGTTTTCAGAAAGGAGCTGCATTCATGGTAAACTTTCAGAGCTTTCTGGACCAGATTTGAGGGGAAGGGGTTGGTGTCTTGATGTATTTTGCCTTTACTTGGTCAGACTGAAGGTCTGGTTGCGTCTGGGAGTGATGAAAGCAACATCAGCCTGAGGCAGGGCATCACATTCTTATGCCGAGTAGAACCCTCTGTGCTGATGGGGCTGGCTGGGTCCATCACCCTTGTCATGAGTCTGCAGCTCAGTGCACCCAGGTATACCCTGTGTCCTCCTGGACTTGGAGCTTGATGCCACCACATTCCAGTGGAGTCAGTTGGGGCTGCTTTTGGCAGCAAGTAACAGAACATATGATGAAATTGGACTAAGTAACAGGAGATTATTATTCTCCCTTCAGAAGACACCTGAAGCTGGGTGCTTCCAGGATGGGCCCAGGGATCAGCAGCTTGATTAAGGATGCAGAGCCTTCCATTCCTTCCCTGCTGTCCCCTCGGGGACAGTGATGCCCTTGGTCATGACCATGAGATGGCTGCCAGGACCCACACATCCCTCCTCCTGACAACGTGTGTGAGCAAGACTGCAGGGATGGATTGCTCACAAAGACTCCTTCCTTTTGTCAGGGAAAATATTTTTTCACAGAAACTCCCTGTCTTCGGTCAGTTCCTCCAGGAGAATCCAGAGATGAGGGCTCCTTGCAGAATTATTAAGAAGGTGCTCCTATGACGGAGGGGAAGAAGGGAATCAAGCACAGGATTCCAGGCAGAGTCAGCTCAGCCTGATCCTGCGGGACCTCTGCAGTGTGAATCATGCTTTGGAACCTGTGCCACTTTCTGGGGCCCAAACTCCTGCACTCTTTAGTCATTGACCAAGGGCCATCCCAGGGATTATAAACTCCCAGACACTTCTAGCTCAAGGGAAGGTAATTGCAGGTAAAGGTCAAAAGCATTCAAAAAGAGTTGTCAAATGTAGCAAGTTTATCATGTAGTATTCTCAGTTAAATTTGAATTTAAAATCATTAACAAGTCATTTTTAGCGTAAGTATGTCCCATACAATATTTGTGACATACTTATACTAAAAAAGTATTCACTGTTTCTCTGAAATTCAAATTAAACTGTGCATCCTGTATTTTATCTGGCCACACTAACTCGGAAACCAACAGAGACATATAAATGCAAGAGGGACCTGGTGGAGTCTGCCATACCCAACTCACATCCCTTTGGATGAGACTGCGTCATGGGGCTTCTCCCAGCTGTAAAGCGTGACTGCTTCAGTCTCAGTCCGGGAAGGTGGGTTCTCCCAGCAGGGAAGAGGTGGGAGGGAGGGGCCAGTTGGTGGGGAGAAAGTCCACGGGGTCAGCCATTGAGCCAGCCCTTCCCTGTTACCTGGAGGAACCACTGGAGACAGGAATTTGCCAGTGCCGATGTGGGTCAACAGAAACTTCCTCCATCCCTCGTCCACATTTCTGAAGATGTCCCTCTTGGACTCACTTCCTGCCTCCCATCCCCCAATAACTGAGCTGGAATCAGGGTAGATGCTCCCTCCCAGCCTGGCTATATGACACCCACTGAGGTCCCTGTTCAGTGTGGACAATGGTGCCCCATACCTTCCACCACAGGTGACTGCCCCAAATTCTGCTGTCCTCATACCCTTCATGCTCTCTGGTCTGAGCTGGGCTCCATGGGGTTCCTTGCCCAAGTGTGGATGGGCACATGGCCCAGTTGTTAAGTTCTATAGATGGGCACCAAAAGCAAAATCAAGTAGAGTCACCATGATCCTTGAAGACACTGAGCTGAACCTGCCTGCTACTTACAGTGTCTTCTGCTGAGCACCAAATGCAGCAAGGGCTTGTATTGACAGACTCAGTGGTTGGAAAGTATGTGTCTTTAGACTCTAGACTCCCTTTCCAGCTGGGATGCTCACATTCGTGGCCCCAGGAGCCGAGCTGGCTGATGGCTGATTGATATCTTTGCTATATTGCTACATTGTTACATTACTGGGGGTATGCGGGTGATATGGGGACCTAAATGCATGTGTTGGGGTCACTACCTTGAGCTGAAAAGAGGCATCAAAGGATTTCAGAACTGGAATTCCCAATTTTACCTACAATGAAACAGAATTAGAGAGCTTGCCCTGGCTCTTTAATTAGAGGGTGGCCTGGCTAATGAGGACTATTAAGGTTTCCTAACTTGTATGATGACAGGAGAGGAGTGAGATTTAAGAAAATGTCAAATAAAATTGGACCCAGCACTGATCCTACTGCAGTCAGATAAGCCCCTGTCACTGCTCCCCTCCGTGTCTTTTTGCTGAACTGGTTTTATATCCTTGATACACAATGTTCTTCCTCATTGCCATTTTGGTTCTTTCTTTACCAAATGTCTTAGTCAGTTCAGTTTCTATAACAAACACACCCTAGCCTGGGTGGCTTAAATGACAAATATTAATTACTCACAGGTCTGGGGGCTGAGAAGTCCACGATCAAGATGCCATCAGATCTAGTGTCTGGTGAGGACTGGAGGGTTCCTAATTGGCAGATACACCTTCTTGCTGTCCTTACATGGCAGAGAGAGAGAAAGCAAATTCTCGTGTCTCTTTTTGTAATCCTGTTCATGAAGACTGCATGCTCATGACCTAAATACCAATCAAAGGCCCAACCTCTAAGTATCCTTACGTTAAGGGTTAGGGCTTCTACATAGGAAAGTGTGTGTTAGGGGGGCACAGACATGTAGCCTATGGCACCAACTGCCAGGAGACACCAGTGGTGGGTCAGGAGCTGTCTGGGTTCTACAAAAAGCAGAGCCTGAAGTGACCCCAGGGAGCAGGGAATCCCCATTGAGACAAGGAAGGAGGAGACAGCAATGCAAGGCTGTGTTACCAAGGCACTGAGGGCTCAGTTCCCTGGGACCCCAGAGAAGCAAACAGAAGTTATCCACCTGAACGCAGAGGGTGTGTGCTCCTGGGCCTCTGATTCAAGTATCTTTCTTCTTCCAGTACAGGAGGAGTGTGGGGAAAAGGATGCCTCTTTATTGTGACTCTACTTGGATTTCACAATATAAATATTCAGTAGCCAAATGTGGGATGTTTTTACAGCATCAATCTGTTGGCTGGCTTCCCCCATTGATTGACTGGCTCATGTTTCTGGACCACACCTGGGTGTGGCAGAGAAGGCTCTCCTGGCTTCTGAGAAGGCTCTGAAGCGGAGAGGATGCCCATGCACTCAGGGTGGGGCACGTGGAGTCTGAACTAGTGAGAGCCAGCCACTGCTGCTGACGTCAGAGATACATGGAGAGGGCAAAGCACGTGGACACCAGAGCCAGACCTTGGTGTGAGGATTGCTCATCCTCACCAGGGCTCACCAATATACAGAGGCCCAGAGAGGTCAAATGATCTCCTTATATGTCCGCATCCACCCAGCCACTGCCCCATGAGCTCAGGCCTATGGAGGTGGCATGCCTCCCATTCTAATTCCCATATGACTTCTGTCTTTCCTCCCAAACCGTGGGCTCTGAATTGGCAGAATTGTCTGTCTTTTGCTGCTCAATCCCAGTGCTGAGCATGGGCCTGCACCTAGTAGGTCCTCAGCCAATGTTTTTCAATGAATGCAGCAATGATGAAACGAAAACAGCTGTTTAAACCCCTGGGCCTCTGATTCAAGCATCTTTCTTCTTCCAGTGTAACAAAAGTGTGGGGGAAATGATGCCTCTTTGTTGTGATTCGACTTGGATTTTACAATATAAATATTCAGTAGCCAAAGGTGGGATGTTTTTACAGCGACGATTAGCACTCTGGCAGGCTGGGCAAATATAACTTGTCAGACGGGGCTGGAGGTCTTGGAGTGTTGACTTAACACCTATAAACGGCGCAGAAACAGCCCATTCGGCTCTTTTCCTGGCCTCTTCTCTCCTCCACAGCAGATGGTGCCCTCAGGCAAGCCCCGGAGGATGCCCTGTCTTTGGGCCTTGGCCACCTGGATGCCTATAGTGCCATTTACTGAGTTGGAGAAGAGGGGCTCAGGGATTGGCATTGGAGGCTGGAGATTCAGGATGGAGGTCTCAGCTGGGGAGTGGCAGGACCAGCATGAGAGCCAACTCCCTTGTGGGTACTTCCGGTCGAGACACTCCACATCCTGAAGGTGCCTCCCAGTCATCTTCCTCCAAAAACTGTGTTGGGAAACTAGGATCAGGAGCAGGGAAAGCTTCGGGGAAGGGAGACCAGTTGGGTCATGTCTCCTCGCCTCCATCTGTGCATGTGGACATCTGGGGAGTGTGGTAATTAGCAGAATTACTCTCAACACGCACAGGCACACTCATGTGCACACCCACACACATACATATACACATGTGCACACATGCATAGCCACACACATGCACACATGTACACACATGTGCCCACATGCAAATGCACACACACATGCACACACATACACACATGTGCCCGCAGTGCATATGCACACACACACATCCACACATACACAGTCGGCTCAGACCTGGCAGCAGCTGATACACTTGCTGTCTAGACATGGCTAAGAGCTGGTGTGCCACTGTGGGGGAGTGGGCAGCTTTGAGCTGCAGCTGGGGCTGCACGCACACATGAACACACACTCACATGTGCACATACGTACACACACATGCACACTTGCACACTGGGATGGTTTAGTAAAGTTTAATTAACATGCGGAATGTGCTTGATCACACCTGAGAGGAAATCCCAGCGCATGGAAGGGCTGGACAGTGACCTCCCATGCTTTGGATCCCTGTCATCAAATCACCATGTATCTTGGAATTAAGGAATATGCAGCCCCTGGTGATCTGCCCTTTCTCCTGCAGGTGCTCCACGTGGGTTTTCTGGAGGCTGTGCCATGCTCAGTCACTCAAAGGTCCAACCCCCTTTGCAGGTGACTGGCTCCCCGGTGGGGCTGCTCGGGGCTCGGGATTCAGGGATTCCAGAGAGGCCATCTCAGACAGGCAGAAAGGAGGGGCTGGAGTTTGGCTGCCAGAGCCGGCGGCTGCTGCCTTAAAATATTCCAGTCACATCACTGGCGGCGAAGCCGTAACCCGGGTGCATTGTAACAGAGGGAGAATTTCATCTTGTTTTTGAAATGCTGTTATTACACACTCAGGAAACCCACAAAGGCACCTTGGCAGGACAGGATCAAATAAATACCTGAACTTGGAGTGCAGCAACATTTACTTAGCAAATGACATTTTAATGCCGCAAGTCGAATTTACATACTAATTAAAATTTCCCTTTAAAACATTGAGACTTTTGCCCTCCCCGCCTACCCACAGTGACAAAGATTAAAAGATTTTTTATGACGTCCTGTCAGACAGAGCTCCCTGGAAAAGGTGGGGACACATTTTCATCATCCCCCGACTGCCTTCTTGGGCAGAATTTGGTGGCCGGGCCTTGGTGCCGCTGCCGCCACCTGCCCCGGGCTGGGCTGGAGTCCTTAGGAAGTGTTGCCTTCCAGTCCTGCTCGCTGTGAGTTGGGGACCCCAGAAGGAAAGGAGGTTGAGGGCTGCCTCGTAACTTGGTGAGGAGGCTTCACCATCCCTTTGGTGCCTTCAGGGAACATTCTTCCTGATCTTTGGTGGTCCTGGCATAACTTTAAAAATGTGCCAAGTTTACCCAGGCGGGAAGCAACTCTGAAGGTTCATTTTGGTCCTGGAGCCAAGAGTCCCAGGCCAGCTGGGAACGTATCCCTCTCTGCCTGGTGAAAAGGAGGAAGAGTTGCCTTTTCCAATTGTGTTCTTCCTTTCTTTCCCCTTCCTCCCCAAGGCTTAGGTAAGTTACGAGGGCTGGATGTTTGAGTAGCAGCCCATTCTAGGCACGGACAAGCAAGTGCGTGCCCAGATGGCTCCCTGTGGCCATGCTGACCTTCCCTCCCCTTCTGTTCTTGTACCAGAGATGCTTCCTTTTCTCGCGTGTTCCTGGGCTGGCGGGGGGTTGGGGGGATTCTGCCTCAAGGGTCCCCAGACTCCCTGCTCAGCCATTTAATGAATAATTATTAAACACCTGCAGTGGTAAGCACCGAACTGGGCACAATGGGAGCAAGACTGCCGAGCCCCCTGCTCACTCGGAGTGTACATTTTAGCCAGAGAGACAACTCCTGTTAACAAGGTGATCTTAGAGAGTGGGAGGTGCCCTGCTGACTCTAGAAAGCTGTGTATGAGCATGAGCCCTGTCTCAGCTTCCTCTCTGTCTCTCCATAGGTATGATTTCAGTTACCTTATCAACAACCCTGGGAGGGCAACATTGTCATCATTACCTTCTTTTCATAGATGAGAAAACTAAGTCTCAGACAATTTAAGTAACTTGCTTTGGACTCAGAAAATTGGGCCCCAGATGACTACCTCAGAGGTGCTGCGCCATAAATAAACTGAGTGAGTGGCTGGAGCATGGGCTTAATTTATTTCTATTTATTTTTTAGGTAAACATTAATAGAAGTGTAAGTGATGTTCAGATAAGTGCACAAAGCATTAGCATACAGCTCTAGGAATCTCCACAAAGTGATTGCACGGTGTCCTCACCCTCCACGCAGAAGAAGAAGAATTTCAGTCCCAAGCAGCTCCCCTTCCCAGTCTCTGACCCATAGGTCCCGACAGGTGAGTTGCGTCTCTTCTCCAGCTGTCTATGACTGAACTCATACCTGTTGTATGCCGTCTTCTGTGTCTGGCTTCTTTTGCACAACTTTAAGTCCATGTTGTTGGGTGTGGGTGAAGCAATGTAGAACTAGTTTATTCCTTTTTGTACTGAGCACTATTCCACTGCATGAAATGCACCATATATGTCCTTTTACAGTTGGTGAACATTTAGGCTGTTTCCAGTTTGGGGCTAATATGCACAGCTGCTATGTATGTCCTCGTACAAGTCTTTTGTGGACACATATATGTATATCTGTTGAGTCTCTGCCCAGGGATGGAATTGATGGATCCTCAACCATAAACATATTCAGCTTTATTAGCTACTGCCAGAGTTTCTCCAAGTCAAACCATTTTACCCTCACGCCAGCAGGTAGTTGTTCCACATTTTAGGCTACCCTTGGTATTACCTGAGGTTTTTTTGTTTTTGCTTTTGTTTTTGTTTTTCTAGACCGAGTCTCACTCTGTCGCCCAGGCTGGAGTGCAGTGGCATGATCTTGGCTCACTGCAACCTCCGTCTCCCAGATTCAAGCAATTCTCTGCCTCAGCCTTCCGAGTAGCTGGGATTACAGGCACCCGCTACCAAGCCTGGCCAATTTTTTTGTATTTTTAGTAGAGACGGGGTTTCACCATCTTGGCCAGGCTGGTCTTGAACTCCTGACCTCCTGATCCACCCACCTCAGGCTCCCAAAGTGCTGGGATTACAGCACCTGGCCTACCTGAGTTTTAAATTTTAGAGATTCTGTTGGGCATGCATGGCATCTTAGTGTGGCTTTCCTTTTTTTGCATTGCTCTAATGACTACAGATGTGACTGTCCTTTGATGTGTTTATGGACATCAGAACGTCCTTTATGTGGAGTGCCCTTTCAAGTCGTTGCCCATCTTTCTCATGGTTTATCTATCTTTCTCTTAATCATTTGCAGGAGCTCTTTATATATTCTGCATGGACAAATCCTTTGTTGCATGTCTATATAATATGATTTGGCTTTGTGTCCCCACGCAAATCTCATCTTGAATAGTAATCCCATAATCCCCACACATCATGGGAGGGACCCAGTGGGAAGTAATTGAATGATAGGAGTGGTTCCCCCCATGCTGTTCTTGTGATAGTGAGTTCTCACAAGATCTGATGGTTTTACAAGGAACTTTTACCCCTTTTGCTTGGCACTTCTCCTTCCTTCCACCATGTGAAGAAGGGTATGTTTGCTTCCCCTTCCACCATGATTGTAGCTTTCCTGAGGCCTCCCCAGCCCTGTGGAACTGTGAGTCAATTAAGCTGCTTTTCTTTATAAATTACCCAGTCTTAGGTATTTCTTTATAATGGCATGAGAATGGACTAATACATATATTGCACATATTTTCTTGCTCTGTGTGGCCTTTTTTACTCTCATAATGGTTTCCTTTGATGGATAAAAGTTCTTAACTGCAATGTGGTTCAATTTAGCAATCTTTCACATTTTAGACAATGTTATTTGTGTCCTGCTTCAGAATTCTTTGCCTACTCCAGAGTTATAAAGATAATTTCCTTTGTCATCATATTGAAGCCTTATTGTTTTATTTTCTACATTTTAATTCATAAGCATTTTAGAATTGCTTTCTGTGCATGGTGTGAGGTAGGGGTCAGGGAAAGCTCCTCTGGGTCACATAAGCCATGGCCCACCCTGGGCTTGCAGCAAATCAGTGTGGTTTACAATAAGTGAGAGGACAAGGGAGAGGCTTGTTCTAGGGCCTGGAAACCTGTTCCCCTGTTAGCACCATAAAATAAAAGTAAATAAATTATTCTCTTCCCTCATGAAAGACACATCTACCATGATTTACCCTTTTTTTGAGAAAATGTCTGGGGTTTTTCTAGGTGAATCTGAAGCAAACCAGGACAAAAGACTCCCTAGTGATTCACTCATTCATCTTGAGTGAATGATTCTCATTATCCATTCATTCAATGAGGTTTCTTAACTACCTACTGTGTGCTGAGAATTGAAGATACAACAATAGGCCAAAAGGGATAAGGTCTCCGCCTTCACAGAGCCAGCCCTTTTGTGAGGGAGACAGCTCTTATGACAAAAGCTCTGACTTGGGATCAAAGAGAAAAGTACATGAGGCTAGAAGAATTTAGAATAGGAAGCAAACCTACTTAGGGGGCTCTGGGGATGTTTACCCAAACAAATGATAACCGATCAAGACGTAAAGGATGACTAGTTGTTAATTAGGTAAAGAGAGGAGAGAAAAGCTTTCCAAGTGGAGGGACCAGCATGTGCAAAGGTCCTGAGGTTAGAGAGAGCAGAATGAGCACCAGGGGCTACGAGAAGCCTGGTGCACCAGAGGCCTTGTGGGTACATGGAGTCCAAGGAAGTTGGCTGAAACCAAGACATGCAGGATAGAATGTTAGGAGGACTGCAGGATTTGAAGAAGAGTAAGCAAGACATGACTTAATTTTAGAGAAGGTTTAGAGAAGATGGCCTGGGCTGCTGGGTGGAGAGCAACTTGAAAACTGTAGGGTCTGGGACATTTGCACACGTTCCAGGCTAGTCTCCTGGCACTCATGACCATGCCAGCCCTGAGTGTCTTGTTTGGCCACGGGTTTTCCACTTTACCCTGGGGCCTTCCTGACCATGCCTTCTACTCTTTCACCACCCCAGGTAGGCTCAGCCTGTTCTGTCCCAGTTCTTCCTTTCAGGCCAGTAGTTTATGGTTCACTCAGACCTCCCCGTCTACGAAGTCCTTCCTCCACTCTTCATTGTTTTTACCAACCTAGGAGCTGGCTCCCCTCACTGAAAGAAATACCCATTTCTTGAATGTTGGGAGGGAGATGGAGTTTCTGCTCCTCTGGATGACATCTGTTCAAATCCCTGATGTGCTCCTGTTCTACTTATTCATGAAGTTGCCCACATATATCCTCCCAGGCACTCAATCCAAGGAAGGTTGCCAGTGACAGTCCCCCTGGAAGCTGCTGGCAAGTTACTGGATGCCATGACTATGTGCAGCTGCCCCTTAACCAGCAACATGGAGTTATCTCCACAGAAAGAGGCACGAGCCAAGGGTACCAAGTGCATTTCCACCTATAAACAAGACCCACTCAGCCCAGCTTCAAAGGAAGGATCACTTCTGTTCATCCAACAAACACATCATAGCAACAGATGACCAGAACAGAGGACCTCAGCTTTGGCGGAGGAGGTAAACAACAGACATTCAAATAATTCCACACCTACCCCAACTGATCTGCCCTCCACCATACTCCCATAGAAAAGGAGGCTGAGGACTTAGGAGTCAGCACTTAGGCTGCAGGTGAGCTCCAGGCTGGGACCATGTAGTAAGAAGACATGAGGAGTTTTTTGGTCTCAGATCCCTCCCCACTCACACCTTCAAAGCATTCTGGGATGCTCCATTTCTTCTGGACGTAGTTTTTTTCCCAATTTTCTTGATTCTTAAAATGTCTTAAAATAGAGGTCTTGCATTAAGGATTAGAATTTTCCAGTGGTCACAGAGTAATGAAAACCAACAGAGAGTCTGTTTTCGAAAAATAAAAGACCACAAGGAAAGACTCTCTGACACACAAAACCAAAGGAATCTTTCTGCCTCGTAAGTCAGAAACCCATGGATATTGCTATTTATCTGTTTATTTTTATTACAGAAGCATTCTAGGAGAGCAAGCTCTCTCATGGGAGGATTTGCAAGTGTGATGGGTGGGGGCAGATATGGCATTATTTAATGGTCTCAAAATTTTTTCTTCCCTGTCAAAACTGAGGAGTCCCTGCTCTTGTTATCTACTGTTACCTAACAAACCACCCCAAAAATCAAGACTTCATGCAGCTATTTATCACTATGCTGTATCACAACTCCATGTGCCAGGCGGATGACACACAGCAGGGACAGCACAAGTCTGGCCCCTCAGCTGAGAAAACTTGAACAACTGGGGGATGACTAGGCATCTCTCCTCCTCCTCTTCCCCTGCTTCCTCCTCCCTTTTCTCCTCTTCCTCCCCCTCTTCCTCCTCCCTTTTCTCCTCCTCCTCCACCTTATTCTCCTTCCCCCCTCCTCACCCTTCTCTTCCTACTTCTCTTTCTCCTCCACCTCCTCTTCCTCACCCTTCTCTTCTTCACTCTCCTCCTCTTCTTCCTCCTTCTCCATTTTTCCTCCTCCTCCCAGTACACCTCCTCCCCATCTTCCTCCTCCTTTCTCTTTCTCTCCCTTTTCCCCATCCTCCTTCTCCTTCCTTGTTCTTCCTGCCCCTTCTCCTCATCTTCCTCCTACTTCTCCTCTCCCTCCTCCTCCTGCTTCTTCTCCTCTTCCCTCCTCTCCTCCTCCTCCTTCTCCTCTTCGTCTCTCTCCTCCTCCTTATCCTCTATCTACATGGCCCAATGTGGCTAGCTTGGGCTTCCTCACAGCATGGCAGCCTGAAAGCAGTCAGAATCCATTCATGAGGGCTCAGGGTATCAAGAGGAAAAAAGTGGAAGCTAGCAGTCCCTTTAAAGACAAAGCCTGAAATGGACAGAGCATCTCTTCCACCATACCCATTGATCAGGCACCAGCCATGATTCAAGCAGAGACAACATGAACTTTACCTCTCAATGGGAGGAACCTCAAATAATTTGTAGCCATCTTTAATTCCCACAACTCTGAACCCCATATTGCTTGGGAACCTGAAGGACAGAAATGATAAAGGACAAGAATCAAACCAAAATAAATAGAACACTCAAGGTGGGTCACAAGAAAACAAAAAGCAGAAAAGGTAATATGCTGCCCCTATATGTCCCAGGGGAAAGATAAAAGCCATGCATTCATTCATGGATTTGTTTGCTTATTCACTCATTCATTCAATGAAGTGAAGACCTACTATGTGCAAGGCACAGTTCCTGCCACTGGAGACACAGCAATAAGCAAGCTACATGAGACAGTGCTATCATGCAACTTGCAAAAAACTGTCAGAGGAAGAAGACACTAAACAAATAATTACAGCATATTTCACTTTCAAAAGGCAACAACATGGAACCATGAAACCATGTATTGGGGTACATGACTCAACAAGGAGGGTCAGAAGAGGTTCCTCTGAAGAAAGTCTGTTTAAACTGGGCAAATAAAATAAGCTGAAGTTTTATGAGCAAGGAGAGAAGTGAGAGAGAGAATGCCCCTGACCAAGGAAACAGTTTGGGATTGTAAGCAGAAAGAGAGATGGCCAGGGTGGCTGGAGCTAGGGCTGCGCAACATGGTGGGGCCTGGTTGTGCAGGGGCTCATCAGGGCCTTGTCTCATGATAGGGACAATGGTAAGCTCTTGGAAGGTGTTCAGCAGAGAAAAGACCTGGCCGGACTTGCGTTTTCTAATCTTATCCTGGAGGGGTTGGAGAGGACATCAGGAGACCACGAGGAGTTGGCTGTAATTGATGAGGTGACAGAAGCTCGCTCCAAGTGGGTGCTATGGACATGGAGAACATTCAGGAAGTGGAATTGGCTGTCCCTGGTGATGACGAAAACATGGTTTATGGGAGGCTCCCAATTAATATTTATGCCATAAGTGAACAAACAAATGAATTGATGCAGCATCAGAGATGAGAAAGAAAGGGGTGCGTCAAGGTGGTTCCAGGTGTTGGGGTTTGAGTCCCAAAGTGGATTTTGGAGACCGTAGGTGGAGCAGCTTGGCAGGAAGCAGAGGGGGTGGATGAAAGTCAGTTCCAGACCCCATGAGCTTCTAGTTGCCATGGAACACCCATCCCTCCCTTCCTCCCTCCCAGGATGTGGCTCTCTCTGGGGCCTGCCTCTGCTAAGGGCCAGCCTCCTCTGCTAAGCCAGGCACTTGGCCAGAATGTGGGTCCCACTGGAAGGCGAGCTTTGTCCTGAGAGCACTCATGATTGTGCAGGAGGAAGGAGGCTGCATCCTGCCCCAAGGGCTGGACCAGACATGTTGATGTCTCCTGGAGAGAGCTGAGTCTCCAACCCCCATTGTTTGATGGTGCTCATCTCAATAGGGTGCACACCCAGCCCTGGGCCTTCAGCCTTAATTATACCCCAGACTGTTTGCAGTGTGTAATTACCACCATTAATTGACTGAGGGCGGCCACACTTCTCCCCTCCAGCCGTCTTTCTGACACTGAGATCCGCCACACAACACATCTGCCTGCACAGGCAGGAAGGAAAGGTGGCAGCGTCTGCCTTTATTTTATTACCAAGAAATATTTATTTCTGTGATTTTCTGGAAGAAACAGGGTGGAGGTGCAGGCTGAGGTCTGTCCAGCTCGTTCTGTGCCTGCTTTGGGATGTGGGCACCGAGAAATTAAGTATTGAATGAAGACTTTCCATATTGTCCTTTCACTTCCATGGAGACCCCACAGTACCTGGGCCATATATTATTATACTGTGCTTCTTCTCCTAGAAGAAGAAACATCATAACAGACAAACAAAATGAAACACACACAAAAATAAAAACAAGAACAAACTCCAATTCATTCTTGAATTTGTGTTCTAAATATAATAGTTTCTGCATTCCACACAAATCCCTATCTTCCTTCCTTTCTTGTTTCCTTCCTTCCTTCTTCCTTTCTTCCCTCATCCCTTCTTCTTTTATTCCCATCTATCTAATCTAGCTGACTATATCTGTATCTATAGTGCTTAGTGAGCCTTGGTTTTACCCTCCATATCTGTGGACTCTATCTATAGCTATATAATGGTTTGTGAACCTTGGTTTTCTCATTTGGAAAAGGGAGAAAAAAGTATCGCCCTCTCAGGTTTCTGTAAAGATTAAATGAATGTAAAATGTGACCCTGGCTCCTGGTGTGTGAGTCCTCAGCTTCAGTGTTAGCAAAGTCATGCCAGACATGGGTCGTGTCCTCTGTGTCCTGCTTGGGAACGGGCACGTTGTGACTTGGGTTTGAATTCAGTGCATTCAAACCTGGGGGGTATACAGTGGCCCAGGTACTTTGGGGTCCCGTGGAAAAAAAAATGACCCTGGGACAATATGGAAAGTCTTCATTCATTGCTTAATTTCTCATTCCCCGCAACCCACAGCAAGCACAGAATGAGCTGGGCAGACCTCAGCCTGCACCTCCACCTTGTAATCAATGTGGTTGTCCTCATCCCTTAGACTGTACACACCAAGAGGTGACAAAGCTTTCACCTTAACAGGAAGCAGGTGATTTTTGTTCATTTGCTTTGTTTTGTTTTGTTTGTTTCTTTTGTTTTGTTTGAGATGGAGTCTTGTTCTGTCGCTCATGCTGGAGTTCAGCGGCACAATCTCTGCTCACTGCAACCTCCGCCTCCCAGGTTCCAGCAATTCTCCTGCCTCAGCTTCCTCAGTAGCTAGGACTATAAGCGCTCACCACCACGCCCAGCTGAAGCAGGTGTTTTTGTGCCTTCTTTCCAGATGGCAGAGTACCCCACTGCCAAGTGAAGCTGAGATTGGTTAAGAGACTTCTCTAGGGTCACACAAGCTGAGAGGTGAAGGCGGGACTGGAATCCCACCTACTGACTCCTGCCCTGTGCACCTGCCACAAGAGGGGCCGGCACCACGTGCTCATTCCTGCATGTGCCTGCACAGAGGCTGAGTGTCCTCAAAACCATCCCTCAGGGAAAAGGGCAACCCCTCCAGGGAGCGCCCACAGCCTCTCGAGCTGCCAGGCTCTCTCTCAATTTTAGGGTCAGTTGCACCTGCGAGTTTGTCCTCACTCCAATCCAGGGAGCTCAGGCAGTCACTGGGCATGACCTCTGTGGGAAGCAGGGGCAGTATAAGATCCTCCGCTCTGTCCAGGCTCCAGGGGAAGGGGACATATCTCAAGAGGTACAGGGGCAGGCAGTTAGAGGCAAAGGCACGTGGATGCCAGGTAGGGTGAGCAGAGGGGTCAAGGGGCTTGAAGCAGGTTTGAGCAGAGTACCTGCAATGCCTGCACAGGCTGTGTCTCTTCATCTGTGAAACAGGAATGATGATGAAACCATGTCCTGTAGTGGCGCCGGTGGTCCCATGCAAGCCTTCCATTCAGATGTAAGTAAAAACAAATTAAAACCACAAACTGATCTTCCTCTCCTCTCACACCACAACAAGCAACACAGAAAACTTCCGTGAGCAAATGTGTGAGGGTTTCTTCCCACCAGCAAGCAAGCCATCTATTCTGCAGCGATGCCAGCTGGGTGTCCCCTGATTCCATTCTGCAGAGATAGTGTCAGATCCCACAGGTGGACGATTCTGTCCCCGAGCCTGCCCTCCGTCATTTCGGCACGAAGTGCGAGCCCCTGCGCTTTTGACCTGTAAATTGGGGTTCTCAAAACCTTCCCCTCAAGTTTAATTTATTTCCTAGACAGGCTCACAGAACTCAGGGAAATGCATGTTTACCAGTTGATGACAAAGGATAATTTAAAGAATACAGATGAACAACCAGACGAAAAGACACGCAGGGCAAGGGCTGAAAGGGTCCTGAGTGCAGGACCTTCTGTCTCCAGGGAGTTGGGAGGCGCCATGGCCCTTGTCCACCTTTCTGCAAGCCTCTACATGCTCCGCTATCCAGAAGCTCCCCGAGCCCTGTCCTTTTGGGATTTTAGGGAAGCTTCGTTACATATGCGTGATTGATGAAATCATTGGCCACTGGTGAGCCACTTACCCTCAGCCCCTCTCCCCTGCCTGGGAGTGAGCTGAAAGTCCCACCCCTCTCATCCTGCTCTGGTGTCTTTCTGGTGACCAACCCCATCCTGATGCTATTTAGGGGCTGCCAGTCACCAGTCAACTCATTAGCAGATGAAAAGATAACGTTTTGGAGTTCCTAAGGATGTCAGGAGTTATATTCCAGGAAATGGAGTTGACGTATAAATTTCACAATATCATAAGAATATTCTTTCCTTCTTTCATCATCCGACTAACAGAGAATGTGCTGGAGTTCCAGGGTCTGATGCCTTACTGGCCCCTTGGGTGCTGGGCACCTGAGCGCCTTGGTCTCCAAAAGCCTCACTGACTTGGAGAGGGCCATGGGCCTGTGCTCTGGCCAGCATGTGGGCACTTGGAGTAGAGATGCCAAGCTAAGGTAGCCACATGCCTTCACCTCTCTCCCTTACAGGCCCTTCTTCTGAGTTAGCTCTGGTGGTTTCTTGAGATCTCAGGAGAAAGTTCCTCTAAAAACCCAATGTGGGGGTTCTGTCGCTGTCCTGTTGTGCCCCTTGATCTAAAACCCGTTTGCAGCACCAGTCCCAATATCCCGCTCAGGGAGGCCATTTCACTCCAGGGAAAACAGCTTTCAAGTTCAGCTCTGGTTAGTGGGAACAGGGGTGTGGAGTCAACAAAAGCAAGCCTGGGGCACATCAAGCTAAATGCCCTGTTTCAAGTAGTGTAATTAGACTAATCGTAGTAATTGTACTAACTGACATTTTTGAAATTATACTCTATGTGCTATGATTAACACCTCCATTTCATAGATAAGGAAACTAAGGCTCAGGGAGGTAAAGCAACTCCCTGAAGTTTACCAGGAAGTTGCCCAGGAATGGTGCTGGCTTTTCCTGTCCTTGTTGGAAGCGGGAGAGGTGGAGGGATTGGCCCTCATCCAGAGCAATGAGGGAACGAAACAGGGTCTACCAGCCCTCCACACTGCAGGGGGACACACGGCAGTCACAGGGGGCATTGTTAGAAGGGGACACAGTAGCTATTCATTTATTTCAACAGGGATTATTTTTCTCTTGGCATCTTTTGTGCATCAGTGGCTTCAGAAGCGAGGATACCCCATCCCCTGGATGTGACTCAGCAGACCCCTGGGGGAAAGCTGGGGCACTGTAGGGCATCCCAGGGGCCAAGTCCGGCCAGTATAGCCTGAGGGCACCACAGCCCCAGCTCGTGGCCAGTGTGGATGCTCCGTGGGAAGCACCATCCCTGCTCCAGCCTTACTTGAACAGGAGCTGATGCCACCCTGCCCAGCATCCCTCCCTGCTTCTTTGAATGACAGTCTTCAGACTTTGTTTGGGGACCTCCCCCTCCCCTTTTCTCAGACAATGAGATCTGGATGGAGCTCCATTCCTGGCCAGCACACATCTGTCAGTCTTCATCTTCCCGGGCATGGGGTGGGTGTGTGGCCAGCTTAGGCTGGTGCCATCAGAGCGAACTTCAGATGAGAAAGCCTGGACCCTGGAGAGGAGGCTTTCTCTGTACACTTGGCTTTGGGGCTGTAAGGATGGGGAGTTTCTGCCAACATCTCTGCCCCCCAGAGGCGAAAAGTCAGCCTCTGAATGGAGCCATCCTAGGACAGCAGGGACAGGAGGGAGAAGGTCAGTCCCTTCCCCCATGCAAGTCTGCAGTAAGGTCTCAAACACAAGCCTTTACATCTCCATCCTCTGTGAATCCCATCAATGGCACAATGCCCTCCAGAGAAGGCTTCAGTGCCCAGCATGGTAGGTGAGGCCAACAGCATCTCGCCCCCGCACACCTCTCCAGTCCCTTCTCTCGCATGACCCCTTCTCCGGGCTTTGCCTAATCCAGTGTGAACTTCTCACCCTGTCCTTAGGGATCAATATTTTGCTCGCCTCTGGGTATTTGCTCCTAAGTTCTCTCTGCCCAGCAACACCTTGTCCCCTCTTTCAGTGGCTTGTTCTATGTGATTGCAGGTCTCTGTTTGGTGGTCACTCTTCCCCGATTCATCAGCTCTCCGTGGGTTGCCCCTTCTGTGTTCTCACAGCACCAATGCTTCCTCTATTAATGGCCCCATCAAATCGAATGGTTGACTTTCTCTGTTTACTTTCTGTCTTAGTTTGTTTTCTGTTGCTTATAACAGAACACTTGAACTGGGTAATTTATAAAGAAAAGGAATTTATTTCCTACAGTTATGAAGTCTGAGAAGTCAATGGGTTATGTCTGATGAGGGCTTTGTTGCTGGTGGGGACACTTTGCAGAGTCCCAAGGCAGGGCAGGGCATCACACAGTGAGGAGGCTGTGCACAGCTCACTCAGGCCTCTCTTCCTCTTCTTGTAAAGCCACCAGTCTCCCTCGCATGATAATCCATTAACCCATTAATCTATTAATCCATGAATGGATCAGTCCACTCGTAAAGGCAGAGCTTTCATGATCGAATTGGAACCGCCTTTGCAAAAATTACGAGGTGAAAAAATTATGACAGTGAAAGAGATCTGATCTAACCAATCCCCATCTTGCCTTTAACTCCAAACCGACCTTGGTCATTCCTGGGCATAATGGCCCCTCCCCCAAACTAAACCACCTTTGTGAAGTTAGTGAAACCACCAGGTTAGGAGGATGAGAGGAGCCTGAATTCCGCTAAGGTGTAGATGGGAAGGATTACCAGCCATTATTCCAGAGGCCACAAGGCTTGCAACTTTCCCAATTACTCCTGCAAATAACATCACCATTGTAGAACCTAAGATTAGCCTTTTGAGATGTCTTTTCAGGTATTTGTATTTCTGATGACCGATGGCTCCACCCCAACCAGCCAACCCACCAAGTGGTCCTATGGCCCCACCTGGAACCGGACTCAGTGCCTATGAGAAGCGTTTTCCACATCCCTATGACTGCACCCCCAGCTAATCAGCAGTGCCCATTTCATTGCCTGACAAACTATCTTTGAAAAACCCTCGCCTCTGAATTTTCAGGGAGGTTGATTTGAGTAACAATAAAACTCTGTTGAAGGGGGCAAATATTCAAATCACAGTACTATCTTTAATTAACTTTGTATTTTGAGGTAATTATAGATCCACATGCACTTGTAAGAAAGAATATAGAGAGATCTCAAGGACCCTTCCCTCATTTCCCCAATGGTCACATCCTACACAACTACAGTACAATACCACAACCAGAATATTGACATTGATACAAACCAGGAACCTTATGTGGATTCTAGCAAACTGACCTGTGTTCATTTGAGTGTGTGTATTTAGTTCTGTGGGATGCTATCACCTCTGTTGATTAGTGTGATCCCACCACAGTCAAGGCACAGATGGTTCTCTGAAAGGACCCCTCATGCTGCCCTTTTAAAGCCACAGCCACCTCCTCCGCTTCCCACTTCATCTCAGTCACTGGCAACCACTGATGTGTTCTCCACCTCTATTATGTTGTCTTTTAAAAATATTATATGAACGGAATAATTTAGTACATAACATCTTGAGATTACCTTTTTTCCACTCTACACAATTCTCTGAATATCCACCCAAGTTATTGCATCTAATACTTGCCCTTTTAAAGGCTGCATAGTATTCCACAACATGGGCATACCTCAGTTTTGTTCAACCATTCAGCCATTGAAGGGCATCTATATTGCTTCCAGTTGGAGACTATTATGAATAAAGTTGCTATAAACATTTATGTACAGGCTCTGGGGAGAAGATACATTTTCTTGTCTCTGGGGTAAATGCCCAAGAATGCAACAGTTCACATTTGGAAGAGCATATACCATTAGCTATACTTGTTTGCAAAAGCAGACTCCTGGAGTGGGGCCCAATACCCTAAGGGAGAGTGAGACCAATCCTGCCTCTCCCTAGGGGCCAAAGTCCCAGCCTGCAAACACAGACTTTCCTCTTTTTCCCATTAAAAAAAAATATGCTTATGCCTTATTTATATAGTTCACATGCAACCTTGGCTCTTTCAAGAAATATTCATTCACTCGTTCCACAAATATTTATCTGGTGCCCACTCTGTGCTAGGCACAGCCCTAGGCACCAAGGAGACAGAGGCAAACAAAACCCAATTCCTCATGCCAGGCAGTTACATTGTAGTGTCAGGAGATGAGCAGCAATTGAATGAACAAGCTGATGCTGATGCAGACATAGTTTTCTCGAAGTGCTGTAGAGAAGTGTATTCTTTTGAGGGCAAAGGACAGTTCAGCCAGTGAACTTGAGTGGACGAAGTGAGATAACTCGATAAGATCTAAAGAGACTTGTGGACCTTGGAGAAACTTAGGCTTTTGTTTCTGGTGAGAAAAAAACAATGGGAAGATCTTGAACAAAGTAGTGACAAGGTGTGGCTTATACTTTCCAGACCTCTTGCTGCTGTGGGCTACAGCCTGGTGAGCGGGGTGGGCAGAGGGGCCAGCTGAGCACAGTGACAGTCACCCCAGGGAAGTTTGATGACATGAACCAATTTAGCAGAGGTGGAGGGGGTGAGAGGTAGTTGATGGAACTGATCAGATTTGTGTATGAATCAGACATAGGGGAGGAAGAAAGAGAAAGTGTGAGAAGTCAAGGAGGACACCAAGACAAGAGAAACAGGAAGAATGGGATTTACATTGTGGGGGCATGGGAGGTTCTGTGGGGCTGGAGCATGGGAGGTTCGGGGGGGCTGGGGCACGGGAGGTTCTGTGGGGCTGAAGCATGGGACTTCAGGATGCTGGAGCACGGGAGGTTCGGGGAGGCTG
>NW_012101920.1:7596974-7633668 GCF_000951045.1 Mandrillus leucophaeus
GTTCGGGGGGGCTGGAGCACGGGAGGTTTGGGGGGGCTGGGTCATGGGAGGTTCGGGGAGGCTGGAGCACGGGAGGTTCAGGGGGGCTGGGTCATGGGAGGTTCGGGGAGGCTGGAGCACGGGAGGTTCAGGGGGGCTGGAGCACGGGAGGTTCGGGGGGGCTGGGGCATGGGAGGTTCTATGGGGGCATCAGGAGCCTCAGTCTAGGCTGTGGATTGAGCCAACAATCAGGCATCCACAAGAGTCAAGAAAGAGGGTTTTTCTTGAAAAGTAGAGAAAACTTTACATCATCTATGTTGCTAATTCAGATGAGCCAGCAGCCTGGGTGGGGTGGGGGTCCAGTCTATTGGTCCAGAGGCAGAGGGACAATAACTGATGCCAAAGGGAAGGTAGGACCCAGGTGGAAACAGGGTTGGGGCTTTTGGAAACAGGAGACAGAAATTCTGTCACATGGCTCTGTTTTCCCAGTGAAAAGGGAAACAAGGCCCACAGTGGGAAGCCGAGAGGCAACTTAGAGAAGACGGCAGGAAATAGTGGTCTAAGAGCGTGGGAGAGGAAACCAACCAGGGTGAGGCTGACCTGCCAGGCGGCTCTGAAGGCCTGAGTGACATTGGTGATTGAGTGGTGATTTTTAAAATAATGTAAAACTTAAGAATAAAGTGCTTACTTGGAACATTGACCTTGGAGTCTTAGAGATCTGGGTGCAAATTCTGTCGTTGCATTGTCTCTCTGAGCCTCAGTTTCTTTATCTGAAAATGGATACGGTGAATCTACCCTGTGGGGTTGTGTCAGGGGTCAAATGAGGTAATGCGTGTGCAGCGTCCTGCACAGAAACTGGCAGGGGACGTGAGCTCATCGAGGGAATGTGTTCTCACCGCCTTTCCAGGGCCCTCTCTGAGCACCCCGCTTCTCCCTACATCTCACCATCCCTTTTGTGAAACTGACCCCACTGCTTTCTGTTTGTGCATCTTTCTCTCCAAGTGGACGGTGAGTTCCTGCAAGGGGAACCTAGTCTTGTTCATTTTGGGTCCCTGTGATTGGCATCCCTTCAGGCCCCTGGAGGTTGCAGAGGGAATGCAGGCTGAGAGGAGCAATGCCCACCCACGGTCCAGAGAAGGAGGCCGGGCCCCTGGAGACCAGCAAGTTTGGGCCTGCAGCTCCAGGCTGATGTAAGTAATGGGCAACCCTTGAACCCACTGTCTACCGAGGTTGAGTCTTTCATAAATAAAATCAAATACACGTTGCAGGGGTTCAGGGAAGCAAACGAGGAAATTGTAAAATCAGTAGGCACTGGCACCTGAATTTACTCTGGCATCTGAGATATTGAAAATGAAGAGTCTGGATCTGAAAACATTAGCATTTCAAAAGTGCTCAAGCACCATCCTGGTGGGGAAAGAGGAGCTTCACTCCAGATTAGATCATCGAGCAATTGCTGAAATTTCAGCCTTTCGGTGCATAGACAATAACTCCTTCCGGACATCCTTATGGATGGAACGGTCTCTGTCTCGGGGCCACTTCCAAAAGCCATGAATAGAGCGGAGAAACAGTTTCCCATTGTGGCTCCTGGCACGGAAAAGCTGACTTAGAGTTGCATTTGCATTCATGTCAGGTGATGATGTAATTATTGATTGAAAGTGAGATTTTTGTCCTGAAAGGAAGATGCATGAGTGTGGGAGGGGGTCAGGTGTGTTGTTGTGCAGATCCCAAATCCTAGGCAGTTTCTGAGAGAAACCAAAGCTTGGTGTTTATGCCTTTGGCCCTGGAGCCCATTAACTATTTTGCTCTCTGAGCTAATTCACTGGGAGTGATTGAGATGCCTGAGGTTTCTAAACCTGCCTTTCCAGATTTGCCTATACGTAGCCATCAAATCACATTCCATGTTCAACTAAAGCCTTGTCATTCGTTGATTTTGTGCATCAGCTATACTGAGCCACAAGGGATACCACAGCGAACAAAGGCAGGGACTCCCCTGCACTCCCTCTCCACTTTCCATGTCCACATCTTGGCTTCAGTCAATCTCTGTCTGGATGCTCTCATCCCTACCCAAATCTCCACTGTTTTAAAGGCCCATCCAAATGATATGTCCACCATGAAGCTCACTTAGGTCCCCTATGTCAATCAGGAGTCTCTCCATTGCAAGAGACAGAAAATCAACCCACCATGGTTTTTAAAAAAATTAAAAACAGGACAATTTATTGGCGCACAGAATTGAAGAATCCCGAGGGAGACCTTCAGGCGTGATTTGATCTAGGAGCTCAGTGGATGCTATTAGGGTATGCTCTTTCTCTCTCTCTGCTCTGATTCCCTGCGAGTTGTCCCAGCCCACTGTACAGGGGCACATGGGCACAGACATTGTGCGTCCCGTATCCTCGGGCTCTAAACACTAGAGAGAGCATCTGTCTCTCAGTGTCCAGGTATGGAAGTCTCAGGAAAGGACATGAATTGGGTCTGGCTTGGGGTTTGGAGTTGGAGGTTCTAATTGGTAGCACTTTGCACACACATTCCTTCGGCCCCTAACCACCTTCACAAAATGGGGAAGGGTAGTTCCCTGAAGAAGGAGCCAGGACACTGGCAAATAGGAGTGAGGGGGTGGGGACAATACTGGGTACCTCTTCCCCATGCTCAATCCCTGCATTAACCAGAGCCCAGCACTCTAGGAAGGGCCTCTCTTATGGGCTGCTCTGGGAGCGTACCTTGACTCCCCGGTCGTCCAAGAGCTCCCTGAAGGCCACGGTAGTCGTGTGTCCATCTGCACATCCCCAAAGCCCAGGGCAGGGCTGGTGCCCAGCGATCTCTCAACAGCATTTGGTGGGCTGGGTTAGGGGAGATTTTTGCCAATGGCAATGAGAGTGAGAACCACACCCTCCCTTTCCTGGGATTTTGGGGCTAAAGGCACAGACCGGAGAATGAGAGGTGGTGGTGTTCAAGCACATCAATGAAGTAGGCAGTTCTGGGTGCTGTGGTTTGGGGCTCTTAGGAGCTCCCTGGCCGCTCCCTAAATATCTTCCCTTTTTCATCACAGATTTGTATCTTGGCATCTTGTATCTTTGGGAGCCCTCAATAGAAATGCACGGATTCATGAATAGAGTTTCTGTTTCTGTCCTCTGAAGAGTGTGGTAGCTGTTCCCTGCCCTGAGAAACTGTGGAAGGTCCCTCTCAGCATTGCTGTCTGCCTGAACCCACACTCCTCCTCTGCCGAAGGGGCAAACGCCCATACACGGGCTGCAGCTATGTCAAGTGTAGACCCGCTGCCATCACCAGGAACGACAGGGGAAGGCAAAGCGGCCCCTTTCTCAAATCCTGGCACAGTGAAAGAACAAAGGGTGCTATATGTATCTGGGGTAGGGGCCCAGTAAGCAGCCTGCCATCGTCAGGTAGGCTCCTTGCCCCTGCTAAATGAGTCATCAAAAGAAGGACATTGACTTATTTGAGCAGATGTGAGCCAACATTGCCATGACCAATAGGTGCTAACATCCTGTAAGGGCTCATGCCCAAAGCAAATGTGGACCAAGGGCGGGGAGCACTGGCGTATTATCACTGCTTACAACCAGACACAGGCATCGGATCCTTGCAGCCGTGGTGGGATGTGTGGCCAGCAGGAGAGGGATCCAGGCCAGGCAGGATGGGGGAGGGCTGGGAAGAGGCAGGACATGCCAGGAGGACTCAGCCCCAACCCAAGGGTCTTCTAGCTAGCAAAACCCCAGTGAAATGCCCTTCCCCTGTGCATCTCATCAACCGACAGAATTGGACTCACAAGGGCTTGTGGATAGATGGATTTCTTCAACCTTTTAATGCTGCCCATCAAATCCCTGCCCAAAACATCATTTGAGTTGAGCCAGATGGATTCCTTTTTCAGGGTTAGTCAGTCTGGATCCATCTCACCTGCTGTGATTAAGCAATCACAGCAAAGCGGGAATGAATTACAGAGTGTGGCTGTCTGTCGTCTGGCCTCCCTCCTGGAGAGGCGTCCTGGCGGGGGCGGCCATAGAGGGTGAGGGCAGAGTCGTCGGCTCCACTGCACAGACGGTAAACACAGTCGAACACAGGCAGTCTCCGGGGAAGAAAGATTTTGTGATCCTTCGCATTAACTGTAAACAAGGTGGTGGTTGTTGCTGTTGTTGTTTTTAACCAAGTGTATTTTTAAGGAGTGTTTAATGGGACTGCGTCTGCCATATACCTATAAACTCTGCGTGACAGCACGCTGGCTCCAGCAGAATTTCATATACAGAACTCCAAACAAATAATCATATCTGACAGGCACTTTCTCCAATAAACCCAGTGAAATATTTCCCGCTGTGGGGGAGGCAGTGTGCACACGGCCTTCTGCAAAAACTGGCATGATTCGGGGGGATAAGGGGAGTGGGAGCCAAGGCTTGTTTGTAGCGAGGGCTTCCGGACGGTGGGCACAGGGAGATTCATCGTGAATTTTAAAATGCAGACAGGATCAGTCTTCCGTTGAACACCCAGGCACCTTCTGGGGAAGGGACTGGTTTAAGCATTTGCCCCACGAGCCATGGGGGTTGCGGGGCTGTGGGAAACCTCCCATTTTCTTGAAAGGCCGTTGATAAAATGGGATTCCTGGATCCTAGGGAAGGGCTTCCTTGTGTTCTAGACAGTGAGTGTTGTTGCCTCTCTGCTTAAGAACCAAGTTGCAGGGGGAGGAATCTCACTGGCCTGGCCCAGGACAGCGTGGGGTATCTCCTTAACAGCTCCATCAGACAGCGAGACCCCAAACGTGGCTTTGTTCAGGCTGACCTTCCCACGGCGTCAGCACCTCAGGCCTTGGACGCTGCTTCGTACTTCCCTCTGCTCCAGTCTGGTTTTTCAGCTTCTTCTAGAAATAAGAGAGTTCTAGGAAGTCCTCATTTGCCTAAGCAAGCCAGAGGTGCTCTCTGTTGCTTCCAACCCAGGAGCCAAGACCAGCATACTCTATTTCGCATCTGTGAAACAGGCACAGCTTCCGGTTTTATTGGCATTGGGTGCTAACCAGATCTCTGTGGTAAGCGTTACACCAGAAGATCTCAAATTTGTTGGTCTCAGGACCCCTTAAAATTAATGAGAACCCCAAAGGGCTTTTATCTATGCAGGTTGTATCTATCGATATTTCTGTGTTAGAAATAAAAACGAATAAAATTTTAAACACGGGAATCACAGCACAGATTCATTTCATCAGCCAGCAAAGCAATGACGTCCTCGCATGTCACGGAGCTGCCGGAAAACTCCACTGTACTCTCACAAGAGAATGAGGACTAAAAGGCAAATCGCGGCCTTAGGAATACCCAGGGGTCCCGGGGCCACACACTTTAAGAACTGCTGTGCTAGGTAATCCTTACAATGTCCCTCAGCCCATATTACAGCTGAGAAGACTGACGCTCGGAACTGAGAAGAGGCTGACTCTAGCGCTAGGGAGTGGATTAAAACCCGGTCTTGAGACTCTAAAGCCTGAACATCACCTCTCCAATTTGCCTCATCAAGAGTGGCCCAGAGGAATGAGGACTTCCTCTCACAGTTCCCAGATGGCACCTCTGCTCTCTGCACACTTGCCCCATCCTCTTCCTGTTCACCGGCTGCCACACCTCACTTCCCGTCAGCCTCCAGGTTATTCTATTCCAGGCCCAGGCTGAGGACCTGACCGTGCCTCTCCACTGTGTTGCCTCCCGGGGACTCCTGGTTGGAGATTTTGGGCCAAAAGTGTTGTGTCAACAACGGCCAAGCTAGGCAGCCTGGGGCTCGCTTTCCAGCCTCCATCCCAGGAAACGGCTGCCTCCTGCTAGGTAGCCTGGGGCTCGCTTTCCAGCCTCCATCCCAGGGAAACGGCTGCCTCCTGAGGGAGGCCAGGCCTGGACAGGTCCCCGATGTCTGTTTCCAAGCCCGACTGAGTCCATCCTGCAAGGTGGTAGATGCTGCTCCTATCTTGGTACTGTTCCTGCTGTGCACGGAAGCCATTGCCTCCCAGGGGCTGGCATAGCTGTGATTAAGAGAGGGCTTTGGCCCCACATGAACCTAGGTGCAAATTCTTGCCCACCTCATGTTAGCGGGTGGTTCGGGATGTGTACATTCCCTCTTGAAGTTTCCTTTTCCCTCTCTGTAAAATGGGACTAATGGTATAAAGGCCCCTAGGTCTCACTTACCTATCCATCCCTGGTCCCCTCTCTCTGCACTCATTACTCTGCAGTCTAATTGATCTTCCCTCCATTTCTTCCGTGTGCCTCATGACTTTGCACATGCTGTTCCGCTGCCTGGAAGGTCCTCCCCCACCTCTCTCCTTTCCGTCCTCAGAGCCACCTTTCGGGTCTCAGCTGAATTAGGCGTTCCTTGGTAACCCTGTTCAGAAGGAAACTGTAGAGGCCACAGTGAGAGCCCAAAATGGTGATCTTATCGATGCCATCATACGTCACTGAATGACAGGATGCGTTCTGCGAAATGAGTTGTTAGGCGACCTCATCATTGTGCAAACATCATAGAGCCTGCTGCACAAACCCAGATGGTGTAGCCTCCTACACACTGAGCTATGTGTGTAGCTGTGCAGCCATGGCTGTACTGAATACTGCCGGCAGTCGCAACACAATGGTGAGTGTTTGTGTATCTAAACCTATCTCAACACAGACAAGGTACAGTAAAAGTATGGTATAAAAAATTTAAAACTGCTGTACCTGTGTAAGATACCTGCATGAATGGAGCTTGTAGGACTGGACGTTGCTGTGGGCGAATCAATGAGTGAATGCGGAGTGATGTGATGACCTGGGACATTACTGCTCACTGCTTCACGCTTTATAAACACTACACTTTGGCAACACCACAGGTATAAAAACATATTTTTCTTTCTTCAATAATAAATCAACCCTAGCTTACTGTCAATTTTTACTTTATTAACTTTTTAATTTTTTAACTTTTTGATGCTTTTCTAGTAACACTTAGCTTAAAACAAACACATTATACAGATGTAAAAAATATTTTCTTTCTTCTAAACAAGCTTGCAGTTATGTTTTCTTTCTTTATATCTTTATTCTATACCTTTTTTCTGCTTTAATTTTTTTTAAGTTTTACTTTTACTATTTAAGCTTTTTTGTTAAAAACGAAGACACAAGCACACACATGAGCCTAGGCCTAGACAGGGCCAGGATTCTTAGGATCACTGCCTTCCACCTCCACGTCTTGTTCCACTGGAAGGTCTTCAGGGGCAATAATGCGCATGGAGCTGCCATCTTCTATGATAGCAATGCCTTCTTCCAGATTCCTCCCGAAAGACTGCCTGAGGCTGTTTTACAGGTAACTTTATATATATATATGTATGTGTATACATACATGTATATATGTATACATACACACACATATATATATGGAGTCCATGCTCAAATAATGACAAAAGGTATAATATAGTACATACATAAACCAGTAACAGAGTCATTTATTATCAGGTATTATGTACCACACATAATTTTAAGTGCTAGACTTTTATATGACTATCAGCACAGTAGGTCTGTTTGCACCAGTATCACAACAAACACATGAGGAATGCGTTGTGCTCCGAAGTTATGATAGCTGTGATGTCACCAGGTGACAGGAATCTTGCAACTCCGTCATCATGTTATGTGACCACCATTGTGTATGTGGTTCATTGTTAACCAAAACGTTGTTATGAGGTGCAAGACTGTCATTACATAATTGCTTGTGTGCTTATTTATTTTGAACCTATAGTCCCTTTGAGACCTGCACTCTCCAATACAGGAATTCCTAGCCACATGTGGCATTTTAAATTTAAATTAATTAGAATTAAATACAATTAAAAATTCAGCTCCTCAGTGCTCCATTAACCGCTCGGCCATTACCATTTTAGTGCCAGTGGCAGCCCCTAAGTGTCTTTGCCTGAGAGCCCTCAGTGGCTGCTCATGCCTGTTGTACCCACACATGAGGCAAGCTGAAGGTGCCCAGGAAAAGCAATGCCCAACCAATGAATGCCAGGAGTTAGCATGTCAGTATCCCAGCTCCCTCGCCCCTGCTGCAGGGTAACTGATGTGTTTCTACCCAGACTCCGTGGACTGGGTCCACTCATCACCCTGGCCAGCCAAGAGGTGTTCCAGTCATGGCCCTGGGAAGGAACAGGTGAGCTTTGCCTCAAGAGAAAACTGAAGTGCTTGACATAACATGTACAGAGATGCAAGCAGGGACAGAGGACCATCCAGCAGGGAATGCAGCTAAGACCAGCAATAGCCGGCAAAGGCCAGAAACTGCCTCACTGAAGCCCAGCAGGAGCTGGATCCAGGATTGGGTCCCCTTGTCCCCGACCACCATTAGGAACTGTGGCCATCGGAGGGCCAGGCCGTGGCAACCTGGGGAGAAGGACACATAACCTCCTGTCTCTCCTCTCATCCTCCTTGCTGCAAGTGCTCATTTTGGTCAAACCTAATCAGAAGTCAGAGAATAAGGGACATCATGGATGCAGTTTTTAAAGGCCATCTTCCCAGGGCTCAGGATAGTGTGGAGACAGACAGAGAATGGGTGAGGGTTGGGGTGAGGCTGGAGAATACTTAGCCCAGGTGGGCACAGTGCTCTTTCTTCTAGGACTTTGACTCTTCAACTGAATGATGAAATTACTTATTAGATGCTAAGAAAAGCAGTTCCTTTATTCCTGCAAGAAGGTAGCTGGGAATCTGTCATTACTCCCAGCTACCATGATTCCTTGGTTCTGCCCCAAAGCTGGTTTATTCCAAGCAGGTTCTCCAGCCTCCCTTGCTTATCCTGAGTCCTCCCTGTGCCCTCCCAGCAAATGTGCTCTTTGCTTCCAGTGGCCAGTATCAGTTTCTGTTGCTTACAACCATCAAGCCCTACCTGGGCAAAGCCCATATGAGACCTGAAGTTTTTGAGGGCAGCAGAACAGGACATGAATCTAGACATTTGGGTAACATTCATCATTCCAAACAGATTTTAGGGCCTAAGAAACTTGCCTAGGACACCACACTCAGTGGGTAGCAGAAGTCAAGACAGAGCCAGTGCAGCAAAGACTTACCTGGTATTGTTTCTAGGGCTGGGAGCTCTTGTTTTAATGGACCAAGCAACTCATCCTCCCCTGTTTTTCCTCCCTCCTCCTGCATTGGGCTTTTGCCTGTCACTTGGACACATGAAGCTTGTTGTTACCTCAGGGCCTTTGGACCAGCTGTTCCCACCTCGCAGTCCTTCACTCTGTACCCATATTTACCTACCTAGTGCAGAGCTGGAATTCCAAAACAGGAGGCTCCACATACCAGCCTTATGAATGAGAAATTGGAACATGGAATTGAATAAGGAAAAGTCCACTGATTTTGTGTGAGGCAAGAACAGACACTGAGTGCAAGGGCCGGGGTGGGAATGGGAAGCATCTGGTCTACACGGTAGGCAAAGATCAAGTTAAATTTGGACCCGTGTTGCCTCTTATATTCAGAAGAAACCGGGATCCGTAGCCCCAGAGTAATCACTGGCTGTCATGCAATCACCGTGGATTCACAGGCCCTCCCCCTGCCAGGCCCCTCATGGTGACGCCTGCTAGTGAACTCTACTTCCTGCTGTGGACTTAAAGGCCACATCAGACCTGTCTGCACTATTTTTGAGAGTTCTTCTGAATCTGTAATTTCCAAAATCAAAGAAAATCAAGCCAAAGGAGAAGCAGCAGGCATGGGGCCTTGTGGGGCCTGGACAACCATCTTGAGGCATGCAGCCTTCATGGCAGAGGGTGGGGTGGAAGCGGGTGACTATTCTCCATTGGTGTTGGGTTTTAGACCGGGAAGAGATGTGAGCCTTTAGGCTGCTAGGGGTAGCTGGATCAGGGCGAATGAGTGGACAAGTGAGCCTCAGCTGGGAGGTCAATGATAGTCCAGGCATGAACCACAGGCTGGGGGCGATGAAAACGGGCAGTGGAGACAGACCCAGAAGGCACCAATGAGGCAGAACCCACAGGTCTTGCTGACTCTCCATGGAGTCTGGTGGCTCAAGGGAGCCAAGGCTGACCTGAAGGGGGATTTTTTTCTGCCGGACAGGGAGCTCTAGAAAGACAAGGATCCTATTTCCTGGAACTTCTAGGGCCTAGATCGGTGCAGAGCAGAGACAGGGAGCTGAGGGTCAGCCATCTGGAGAGAGGCCCAAGAAGGGGTTACCCTACACTCTCCCTCCCCAAACCCCATCCCACCTCCAGGAAGGCTCCCCATGCTTTGTTTGCCCAGAGGAGTCTGATGCGTTCCCCAAAAGTAGATTAAAACATGCTCTGGAATGCTCCCTGGAGGCCGGGAACAGAAGTCTTGAGCCTGGAGTGAACATTAAATACATATGGGTAAGGCCCCCAGCAGCATTCAGAATGAGGCCGGAGCTCGCGGCCATATGGGGATGTGGTTGTGGAAAAAAAATATTTATAAAATGGCTTTTCCAAATGTTTAATCTACAGCAGATGCATCTAAAATTAATCTGTTTGGCTTGGCTTTCACTGTGGGGAGATGCCATTTCGTCGTGCCGGCCGCCTGGAGCAGAGGAAATGGGGGTTGTAAAAGATTCATCTGTTTGTGAGTCAACTCCAAATGAAGATCTTCAGAGGGCAGGGAGGCAGGGGAGGCAGGAGAGCAGGTCGGGAAGAGAGGGAAGGAGGTTCCCCCACACCCTCTGCTTCCCGTGGGTCACCCACACGTTAACTCTTATCTCATGGATGCTGTGTGTTGAATCTTTTCCACTGGAGTAATAATCTGATGGCTGCGTTTGTTACTAAGATTTTGTGCTGTCCCTCCAACTACAGTTGAGTAATGGGTCCCACAACAACTCCTACGTGTGGTATTTCCGTTATTTTTGCAGAAGGGAAAACAATCCCCTATTGAGAGTACTTTATACCAGAGAAGTTTCTGGAATGGGAAACAGAACCACTGACTTCTCCAACCTCCTGCTCACTATACTCAGCCACATTCGCCATCTCACAGATCCTGAGCCCTTTCCAACTGCAGGGCCTTTGCATACTCTGCTCCCTCTGCCTGGAAACTCTCCTTTCCTGCTTTAGACTAAATATCAATTCCTCAGTGAGGCCTTTCCTGAACTTCCAAGCCCAGAGTGGGTGTGCCCCATGGTCTCTCTTCACTGTTCTTAACACACTTGCAACCTCATTTTGATGGTGGGACGCTGCAGCTCACGCCTAAGTCCCACCCAAGACTTGGCCCACTTCTGTGCCCTGCACAGATGGACGGATGGTTGGATGGATGGATGGATGGATGGATGGATGGATGGATGGGGGACTGGATGGATGGATGGATAGTGGATAGATGGATGAATAGTGGATGGATAAATAGATTAATAGATGGATAAATGGATGATGGATGGATGGAAGGATGAATGGATATATGGATGGAAGAATGGGTGGATGGATGGAAGAACATATGAATGAATGGGATAGATGGATGGATGGATGGTAGATGGATGGTCCATCTATGTCAGGCCTGCATGACACCTGGCCTGGAGGAGCCACCCAGTCAACATTTGCTGACAGGACGGACAGACGGAGAGGGGGTGAGTGACGGGGGCCCTCAGGTGCTTTATTTTTGGAGACTTGGACGAGGAAACAAGATACCTGGAAGCAAGTGCATTTTTGTGAAAGTGTGCAGGTCCTCACAGTCCTGGAATACTCCCCCCAAAACCTGGTCTGAGAAGAGAGAAGGGGACAGGCTCCCCCAAGAAGCCCTCCAGCTTCATTTTTAGCTACTCAAGTGTGGGAGGCAGAATAATGGTCTCCAAAATGTCCATGCCTCAACCCCCAGAACCTGTGGATATGTCACCTTACATGGCAAAGAGACTTTGCAGATGTGATTAGATAAGATTTACAGATGGGCAGATTACCCTGGATTAGCTGAGTATCTAAGGGGGCACAATCTAGTTACTTGAGTGTCAACATCACTCATCATTAAGGAAATGCAAATCAAAACCACAATGAGATACTCCCTCCCCAAACACACTCATTAGGATGGCTACTATTAAAAAAAAAAAAAAAGAAAGAAAGAAAGAAAAATAAAACTAGAGTTGATGAGAATGAGGAGAAATTGGAAACTTTGTGCATTGTTGGTGAGAATATAAAATGAAAAACAGTATGGTGGTTTCTCAAAAAATTAAAAATAAAATTATCATGTGATCCAGCAATTCCACTTCTGGGTGTATGCCCCAAAGAATGAAGCAGGGACTTGAACAGACACCTGTGCACGCGTGTTTACAGCAGCGTCATTCACAGTAGCCAAAAGGCAGAAGCACCCCAAGTGTCCACTGATGGATGAATGAATACACAATGTGGTGCACTCAAACAATGGAATATTACACAGCCTTAAAAAGGAAAGGAATGCTGACGCAGGCTACAGCATGGGTGAACCTTGAAGACATGATATTAAGTGGAATCAGCCAGTCTCAGAAGGACGAATACTGTCTGATTCCACTCATATGAAACCCCTACAGTAACTCATAGAGACAGAAAATAGCATGGTAGTTTCCAGGGACTGGAAGACACGGGAATGGGGAATGAATGTTTATGGGGGACAGGGTTTCAGTTTGGGAAATTGAAAAAACTCTGGAGATGAATGGTGGTGACGGTTCCACAGCAATGTGAGTATACTTAATGCACCAAACTACACACTCAGAAATAGTTAGGGTGGGAACTTTTATGTTATGCGTATTTTACCACAATTAAAATTATTTTTTTAAAGTAGAGAAACTCTGGCAGCCACAGTGAGAGTGACACCAGCTCCTAAGAAGGGTTGCGACCATGTAGCATGAGCAGAATTCCATGTCCCGATGCTGGCCCTGAGCGGAGGTCATGTGCAGGCTGCAGAGAGGCCCCCGGCCAAGAGAGCCAGCCAGGAAGGGGGACCTCAATCCCACAACTCCTAGGAAGTGAAGTCCACCAACGGCCTGGAACAGAAACCCATCCTCCTCTGGAGCCTCCAGAAGGAACGCAGCCCTGTGCACCCCTGATTACAGCCCAGCGAGGAGACCCCTGAGCACTTTCCACCCACGGAACTGTAGGAGGGTAAGCTGGTGTTGCTGAGCTAATTCTGTGCTAATTTGTTAAGACAACAGAAATATTTTCTAGTATTCAGGAAATATATTAATACCACTCCAGGAAAGCACAGCGCAGTGCAGGGAGGGGGTCCAGGGCCCAGTTCAGCCATGAACTGTGTAGCTGTAGGGCACACAGGGCCTTGGTTTCCCCACCTGCATGGCAAAGGGGTTGGCTTAGAAATGGTTTTCTTTTATTTCTTTTTCTTCCCCTTTTATTTGGCTGTGGAGACCTCTTGAGTGACATCTTCTGTCAAAGCCCCAACATACGTACCAGATGAAATATGTTTAAAGGCCTGCTCTGTTTGGAGTGAGAGTGGGGCTCTGGTTCTGCCTCCTGGGTACCCTTCAACCCACCTCTGGGGGCCCGGCACCTCCAGCTCTGCAGAGCCTTGGTGTCCACCAGCATTGTCTGCAGATGGCTAGCCTGAGGCTTCTGGGGGCCTGAGCTGACCCTTGGGCTTGTTAGATAATATCAAGCTTCTTGAAACACAGATATGACTCCCAACCTCCCTCCCTTCCTGGCCCGCACTGCTCTTGGGAAGGTGAAGCCCCTGCAGGGTCCAGCTTCTGCTGATCTCTCAGCCCCTGCCCACTTCATGCCACCTGTCCCCGAGCTTCAGTCGTGTGACTGCTTCTCTCAGATCTTGTGCTCTTTATTCTTCCACAGGGCCTTTGCACGTGCAGTTCCCTGAGCCTGAAATGCTGTGCTCACCCCTCCTTGCCTGGGCCCCTCATGAACCTACTGCTCACCTCACCTTTTCCTTCCCTCCCTGCCTAGGTCAGCCTGGCCCTCACTCTCCACCCACCGCTCCCCAAACCCTGTTAAATGTTCTCATGCCTCTCCTTTGTGGCTCTGACTAGTTACAATGTTACAACTTCTAACAAAAATTTTGGTTAATGTCTGCCTTTTCCACTAACATAATCCAATTCATGTAGCACTTACCTTGTGCAGACCCTATTCTAAGCACTTTATATGTTTGTTCATTTTATCTTAAGAAAAAAACTTCTGAAATTGATACTATTGTCATCACCATTTAACAGATGAGAACACTAAGACACAGAGATGCTATGCAATTTGTCCAAGATCACACACTACTGAAGAGCTGAGGTTTAAGTCTAGTCTGTCTGTCCATCCACCCATTCACACACCCATCTATTTATCCATTCATTCACCCACCAATTCATCCATCAATCCACTATTCACCTATCCATCCATCCAATCATCTATCCATCCAACCACCTGCCCACTCACCCCCATTTATCCACCCATGCATCCACCCATGCATCCATCCATCCCTCCATCCATCCATCCATCCATCCATCCATCCATCCATCCATCCATCCATCTATCCATTTATCATCAGCTCCATGAGGACAGGAATTGTGATGCTCTGTTCACTGCTCTAACTCCAAAGTCTAGCACATTTGTAAATATTTACAGGATTATAAGACAAACCCTGATCTGTGTTCTACCATAATTCTCCCCAGGAGAACCCTCCTGGAGTCACCAGGGGTGAAGGAGAGGGGACCTTGGCTGTCTTTACCCTCTCGTGCTGGTCAAAAGTGGCCTCCAGCAGAGCATTTTAGCGGCCCTGCCACCAGCACGTCCTCTCCATGTGCTGCATTGGGGAACCCCTTGCAGCAGGAGTTGACAAGAATGGGGTGAGGGAAGAAAGATGAGCAGAGAAAAAGAACTTAGTGTTGCAGCTCTGTCTACCTAAGAGCTAGTGCAGTTGGCAATATAAACAGGATAGAGGAGAGGCTTAGGAAACGCATGGCCAAGGACGTCATACAAGGAAATTGGAAGAGGCTCCATGTTTCCAGGCTCACAGCCTCAGGCCTGGTATCAGCAGAAGCTCCACCCTCATTAATGCTGAGGGGCCTTGGAAGAGCCCCCAGCCAGTCTGTCCGAGCACTTGCCACAGAACCCACAACTGTCTGGCCTCCTCTGCTGGGGACAGTCATGTTAAACAGTGGCCTGCGATGAGCACAGTGTTCCTGCTGATGGCCCTGCCTCTGATATCCTTGAGGTGCTGGGACAGGGCTGAGTAAAAGTAGAGACAGAGAGAAGAGCCTTCCCCCAACTCTGCTTTCCTGAGCCCCGAAGCAGCAGGAAGAGTCTCCTCCATTTCCTCCCCATTACAAAACCACAGCCCACGTGTATGGGAAAGGAGACACCCGGAGGAGACTGTGCCCTATGATGGAGAAGAGCGAGGTGCCCACATCCCAGTGCGCTGGACAGACAGGATGGAGCCTGCTCATAGGTACGGCCTCTTTCAATCCTCTCCTTAAAACCAGATCTGTGGACCCTGGGCTCATGGTTAGCCCTGTCAGAATCAGGGTCAGCCCTTAAACGAATCTGGATGGAAGAGCCGTGACCAAGGAGCCAGGCAGATCTGCTCTCAGTCACGTTCCAAGCCCTGGGACCCTGGTCCAACTGCTGAAGCTCCCTGTGCCCCATTTTGTCCATCTGTGAAACGGGGATGCTCTTGGCACGTAATTCATGTGGCTGTTCTATGTACGTGATACTGCAAACTGCATGCTCGGCACAGCACCTGGCCCTAGCAAGTGTTCTGTAGACGTTAGCCATGTTATTTTTAATAACAAGACTCTTGGACTTAAACTGCAATTTTTCTACCCGATTCCCCCTTAAGAGAGTCTCTTTCAGCCCCAGCTGAGACGGAAATGAGGAAATGAACCTGACATCCACTCTATACATCCCTTTGATGAGAATCACCCTTCAGGAGGAGAGACCTCATTGAAATGTAATTTTTTTCCCATTAATCATCCACCCAGACAGCTCTCAGTTCTCCAATTCTCTTAAGCAAATAACAACCAAAAAAAAAATCTTTTCTTTAACCTCTAAGTGCAGATTTCTATAATAAAAAGCATGGCATTGAAGCAGTTATCTCCTCTCATCTGGTTTTCCCTTTCATACTCACAAAGGTCTCTCTCTCTCCCCCTGTCCTCACCATCTTCCTTTCTTTGAGGCCAGATGCATGCATGGAAGAGATAGCATCATCATAGGCCAGGACTGGTCTCCATGGAGTCCAACTTTGAAAAGTCAAGCAACCCCGGGCTTGGCCCCAACCCATACAATTTCCCCGGGTGCTTCCTCCCTGAACTCCTGATTCCTCAGCCTCTTAAAGTGGGGATAACATTAACAGCTCAGGCTGATGGTCGGGGACTGCCATTGTTGAATGTGTAGATTCAACAAGTATTGACTGGATGTCTACTGGGTGCTGGGACCAAGGTATCTAGCCATGGACAAGATGCAGTGGGAGGCCTCTTGGCACTTTCTTTCTAGGGCCAGTCCTGGAGGAGGCATTCTTGAAATGGAAATTGCAGAGTAGGGATCCCCAAGACAACTGTGACTGATTACAAATTTGGGGTCCCCAAGCCTATCCTCAGGGTTCATACTTTGCTTAAAGGATTCACAGGACTCACTGAAAGCCACTGTACTCTGTCACAGTTTGTTACACAAAATAATTTAGATTAAAACTGGTCATTGGAAAAAAACATGGAGCAGAGCCCAGGGAAGTTCAAAGCATAAAAATTCTAGTTGTCCTCTCCTAAGTCCCAGGCAGCACTCACTTTTCCTGGCAATGATGTATGACCACATACATGGAGATTTGCCAGCCAGAGAAGCTCGTGTGAGCTTCCATACCCAGAGTTTTTATTGGGGTTCAGGCACGTAGACATGCATGACTGCCTATGTGGCTGGCCTTTGGCCTCCAGTCCTTCCAAAGGTCAGGTTGGTACTGGGTGACCAAAGACCCCCACCATAAATCATACTGTTGACATAGATAATCTTGTGTGGCCTAAGATTTCCCAGGTAAACAAAGACACTTTTATCAGACAGGACATTCCAAGGGCTTAGAGGCCACCTCCCAGGAGCCAGGGACAAAGGCCAAACTCTCTCTGGGCAGTGTGAATTCTTCACTGCCCATAAGTTTAGCTGCAAAATCACTCAAGATGTGAACTTCACTCTTATCTGCGTCTTCCTCTTCCAGCCAATATAGCACTACTCACACAGACATGCAAAGATCACACACAAAGAAAAGCAAAGGAAAACCATGCAAATGCTCAGCAAACGGGGACATTTAAACAGAGGAAGGTGCATCCGTGCTGGGAGATACAGAGCAGCAGATAAAATGATGAGGTACTGCTCTATGGTGGCTCTGTATGGTGGAAGGAAATGCTGTTGGTGAAAAAGTCCGTTGTAGAACAATTGTTATTGAGTAACCACTTGGCCCTGGGTAATTTATTTAACCCCTTGAGCCTCTTCAATTTCCTTGTCTCTAAAATGGGGCAATGCTTTGATCTCCTACCCAGGTCTGTTGTGAGGAGTAAATGGAGCCACATCTAAGAAGCAGCTGGCACACTTGGGGCTGAGCCTGGGCCAGCTCTTAGCACCGTGACTTCACTCTCAAGTCCTCAAGGTGAGGCTGCAGGGCACAGGGAGACTTTTCTGAGGGGCTCTTCTTAGAGACATTTACTACCAGGCAGCAGCCTTGACCACTCAGACATTCATAATTCATTTGGTAGACTGATCAATTTGTTCATTTCTCCATAATAAAGCCCTGTACTAGGTGTTGGATTTTGAGGAGTAATGAAGCCACACAAAGTCTTTACCTTCAAGGAGAAACCAGTCTAGGGTGGAAGACAGACTGCAAACTTAGCCCAGAGATGGGGTGAACTGGCCCAAGCTCACACAGCCGGTCCTGAATGCCCTGTTCACAAATGAGACAGATGCAAAGTAGATGTTCCACCAATTCTGTGTTGAAGTGAGGTGGGCTGAGCGGATGGGGCAGGGGCCATCATTGTGTCTCTGGCCAAAAGGGCTGCATGTGAAGCGGCCTGAATGTCTGGTCATGAGAGAGATCAAAACTTCAAGGACGGGAGAAGAGTCAGGGTGGTCGGAGCAGAAAGTCCACGAGAAAGCGAGTGGAAAGAGGTGGTCAACAGGGGTCCAAGGGGCAGAGTTTTGAGGGCCAAAGTGAGGAGGGGACTTTATCCCTAAGGCGATGGAGGGTCTGTGAAGGGTTTTAATCCAGGGGTGGCATGTTAGAGTTGTGTCTGCCAAAGATGCTCCTGCTCATGGGACAAAGAAAGGCAATGGGTGAGAGAGGAAGCAGGAATCTTGGTTAGAAAGCACCTGCCATCATCCAGGCCCAAGAGGCGCTGTGTGTCCTGCCACAGTCTTCTTTCCAGGAACCTTTGCTTCCTCCAGCTGTCTTGAGAGTTGACTGCTAATGTAGACTGTGCTTGAGCCAGCTCCTCTGGGCTTGAAAGAACTCGTTGTTAAATATTCAGGAAATTTGTGAGCCCATTGTTAAACCATTGGTAGCTTTGCAATTGGCATAGAGGAAGTATTGACACCACAGACATTGGCAAAAGCTATAAATCAGCTCTCTTCCTCCTGTGATCCCTGAGAGCTGGTTTACCAGAGTACGAATGCTTCTAAAGACGCTGCTGTTGCCTTCTCTGGAAAAGTGTCCATGACTGAGAAGGTCCTCCTTGCCCACCCCACAGGCGTCGTATAGCTGATGACTGACTGACATGGGGTTTGAATGCTTTGCCTCGCACCTAACACAGTTTCAACTCTGTGGCATCATTTTTGTTCCAGGGCTCCCCATGGGACTGTGCTAGACTCCAGCTGAGACCAATCGTTGCCCAGACCCTTTCTGCCCTCACTGCCTTTCCAGCTTCTCCTTAGAGCCCTCCTTCAATACATGTCTTGTGTGAGGATCTCACAGCATTTGGCCAAGTGTGATGCCCAGACCACTTGTATCATGGTCCTGGAATCCCACCCTGGACCTACTGAGTCAGAGCCTTTGGATTTGGGGCCCTAGCACTTGCCTTTATAACAAAGGCTCTTTGAAACTAGCGTTTGAGGGAGCTTGGCTAAAGTTAGAGAAACAGAACAAAGATCTGCAGGAACAGAGCAGCCTTGAATGGGGGACCCGAGAGAGGAACCCCACCCTATGAATGGCCCCCAGGAGAGACGTTCAGGAGTTGCATTTTATTGACATCAAGTAGCAAACATTCCTGTGTCCCCAGGAAGGGTGAGGTTCTGTGCCAGGTTGGGATGAGTTTACTGAAATGTTCGAGAAAGAAAGCGCTCTTCCCGTGGAGAACACCGCTCTTAAAACTCCACCTCCCCGTGGCTTCACATCAGCAAAGCCCAGAGATCGCGCGAACCACACATGGAGACCAATAGGACTGAGAAGGCAGATCTGCCGGGGTTAGGGAAGAACTTGAACCTGCGGCTGCAAAGTCGGCGCTCGGCAGACACTCAGGATGCTCTGCTCCTTTCCAAGATCTGGGCCTTCCTTTTGATGACAAAAGTTGCCTTAGCCCCAGCTCCTAAGCACTTAGAAACAAAATAAAATTAAGTTTTGAATAACAAGTCTTCAGTTGTTGGGGTGAGGTCACTGTTGAACCACTGTGTCAGGCCCAAAGAATGTTTCCATTGCCCGCCGCCTCTCGGGTGACCCCCTCGAAGGAGGCCCGCCTGCTACAGCAGGTCACAAATAGAGGGCAATTAATTTTTACAGCCCTCTGCTCTCAGCGGCCACCACATGCTGGGGTGAGGTCACTCTTGCCGCTTTATTTTTATCTGTTTTAAAGATGTTGGTGCCTTGAGACTCACACTTCCCCCGTGAGCTCAGATTCCGTGGTTCACAAGTGGCGGTTCTGCAGAGCTCCATGGTGGGTGACTGTGGGTGACAGCAAAGACCACCACCTGATATTGTGTGAGCTCAGACGAGTTCCTTCCCCTCTCAAGGCCTTGGTTTTCTCAACCCCAAATGCTAAGCATCGACTAGACTAGCATTTCCCAAAAATCAGTAATTTCTGAACTGCCACCATCATTTTGTCCTGACCCAGCACCTGTACTATAATTCAAGTCCCTATTTTTCTTTTTCTGTGAATCACCTCACTTTTCTAATGAAACATTTAACTAAAAGGGAACTTGATATCATTATCATAAATGGAAGTCGATGTTGCTTGCCATTAATGAAAGGTAACTACAGAAATAAATACCTTGACCACAAATGAACATTGCTAAATTCCAGCCAGATACTGCTGCCTGCTGATGGCTTCAAGCCTGAGGCCTCTCTCTCTTTGTTCAAAAGGGAGCTTAGAAGTGTCAGGAGGTGCTAAAGACTCTTAGTGCCAGATGAAGAATTTTCCTTTGATCTAACCAGAGGGGAATAATTTTCACACTATATAAATCGATGCCCTAAAATCTAAAATCACCTTCCCCTCAACCAGCAGCTTGGATGAAGAAGCTGGGAACTTGGAAAGACACTGGTTTAGATCTTTCCTACAAATCTTTACTTTTGAGTGATGATATAAAGCTCTAGATTGCTTCTGGAGCTTTCTTCCAAGCTACCCAGCATTTGGCCAAGTGTGGTGCCAGGAACACGTGTATTACAGTCCAGGGACCCCAACCTGGACCTACTGAGTCAGAGCCTTTGGATTTGGGGCTCCAGCACCTGCCTTTGTAGCAAAGGCTCTTTGAAACTAGCATTTGAGGGGGCTTCACCCAATTTAGAGGAACAAAATGTGGCACTTGTCAGAAGGCCTACGGGAACAGACCAGCCTTGAATGAGGGCTGGAGCCTTCAATGACGGTGGACCGAGAATCCAATGTGGTTAGTGCTGGCGGTGTCGGCCGCTGTGCACTTGTGCAAATAAATGATTGTCTTCTGGATAAGGTAGAAATGCCTGGTGCTTATTCTGAGCCAGAGAAGACCCAGCAAATTCCTCTGACTCTGTCCCCAGAATGGTGTGGAATGAACACCCCTTCGATCCCAGGAGAGACCTTAAGGAGTTGGATTTTATTGACATCAAGTAGCAAACATTCCTGTGTTCCCAGGAAGGGTGAGGTTCTGTGCCAGGTTAGGATAAGATTATTGAAACTTTTGAGAGAGATAGAGCTCTTCCCGCTGAGAAGCGTCAACCTAGAGCTGTGAGTGGGGCTGGGGTTCCGGGCTGGCCCTGTCTCTGCTCTTGCAGTTTCACTGGGAGTTGTCAGCTCTGCCCTCTCTGCCAACAGAAACTTGGAAGCAGCCATGCCTTTCTGCCTCCCGCTCGCCCTCCCAACAGGTCTGATCAATGTCCGTTTTAAAGCAGGACATTTCTTCTCGCTGTGGAGCCTGTGAACATACGGCTCTCTGGAGCCCAGCTTCTCCTTGTTCGTTGTCGTGCAGGGACTGCCGTTTGGAGAGAAAAGTCAGGTTGGGAGGCTCTGCTGCAGTCCCCCTCTTTGAAAACCAGGTGAATTCCAAGCAAGGGCAAAGATGATCATGTATCCTGAGAGGTTCCAAGGCTCTGTGCCTCGCCTCCTCATCTGAGGCAAGGTAGCCACTGTCCCATCCTCATAATATGGCTAGGAGGAGGGAATCAAGTCAAGTCTACAAAGCACTGAGCACACACACACTAAATAACAGAAGCTGTTCTGGGCGGGATAGTGTCCCTCCCAAAATTCTTGCCTCCCCAGAACCTCAGAATGTGGGCTTATGTAGAAATGCAAATGTACTTAGGTCAGTTGACATCATAATGGATCAGGGTGGGTCCTAAATTCAGCGACTGGCACCCTTACGAGAGGAAAGGGGTACAGAGCTATAAGAACACAGGAGAGAGGAGCCACTTGGCCGAGAGTCAGACTGGAGTTTTGCTGCCATAAGCCAAGGAGCATGGAGGACTCCTGAGTTGCGTGGAATGGATTTTCTCTTACAGCCCCCAGAAGGAGCCAGCCCTGCTGATACCTTGACGTTGGACTTCTGGCCTCCAGAATTGTGAGAGAACAAATTTCTGTTGTGTTCAACCCCCTGGTTCTCTGTAACAGCAGCCCTAGGATTATAATGCAGAAGCTAATTTACTGAGCACATAGTAGGTACTAAGCATTTTGTTAAACACATTACACACATTGTCTCCAATCCACCCACCTGATGAAGTTGATGCTGTCATCACTTCCAGGTTACAAATGGAGAAACCGAGGCCCTGGGATGCTGTCATCACTTCCGGGTTACAAATGGAGAAACCAAGACCCTGGTGCTCAGCTGCCCAAGTGCACCCAGGTAAGTGGCAGACCCGGAATTTTTAAACCCTTGTCTCTCTGTTTCCCAAAACCTTGTTTGTTCTAGTATCAGCTCCATGAGGCAAGAACTGGGTAGGGCTCTTGTTTTCTAATGGATCTCATACCTGGCAAAGTTCCTGGCATGTTGCAGGCCCTCAAAAAAATGTGTAATGACTGCAGCTGGGCATGGTGGCTCACACCTGTAATCCCAGCACTTTGGGAGACCGAGTTGGGTGGATTGCCTGAGGTCAGAATTTCGAGACCAGCCTGGGCAACAGGGTGAAACCCCATCTCTACTAAAATAAAAATACAAAAAATTAGCCGGGCATGGTGGTGGGCATCTATAGTCCCAGCTACTTGGGAGGCTGAGGCACGAGAATCACTTGAACCCGGGAGGCAGAGGTTGCAGTGAGCAGAGGTAGCACCATTACACTCCAACCTGGGTGACAGAGCAAGACTCTGTCAAAAAGAAAGGAAGAAAAGAAAAAGGAAGAAGGAAGAAGGAAGGAAGGAAAGAGAGAGAAAGAAAGAAAGAAAGAAAGAGAGAGAGAGAAAGGGAAAAGGGGAATGACTGCATTCTGTGATCCTGTAAATTCAGAGGATTTGGGAAGTGTACGCCCTTTATTGAGCTAGTAAATAAACAGTATATTGAAGGCCTACTGTGCGCCAGGCACCAGGAACACAGCAACAAACAAAAGAGTCATAGCTCTGGCTTCGTGGAGTTCCCAGTCCAGCAGTGGGGCACTGACACTGAGGAGGTGAGCCCTGAGAGAAAGCAGGTGGTTCCTGTGCTGGTCATTGTACTGAGTGCAGGGAAGGACCTCACAGGGAAAAGCAGCACAGAGGAGCTGAGGATGCTGTGTGACAGAAACGGTGCCATCGTGTTGCCTGGGGTTCTCTCCGAAGGCCCGTACTGCATCCAGGACTGTGGGGGCCTGGACAGCAGGCTGTCTTGAGAAGATTCTAGAAAAGTCTAAGAGTTCATCCCTTTTATTAGCTATATTGTTTACTCTTTAGAAAAAAATAAAAGGAGGTCCGGCTTTCTTCCCTTGGCCTCTAAGATGCCTGACCTTGCACCCAGGGCCTTCCAGGTTGGGCCCTTGGTAACAAAAGCAGGGGCCCCACAGTGACGGCCCCTCCAGCGAGGAGGCTGTGCTGCTCAGCCTGGGCCTCCCGCACTCCCCTGGGAACACGTAGCAGGTGCAGACAGCCAGCCTGGAACCTGGGAAGCTTGTCCAAGGCCACAGCCAGCAAACCCGTTTCCAGAGCATCCCCACTTCCTGGGGTGCGCACCCTCCTCCCTACTGATCTCCAAAGTCGAGCCCTGAAGAAATTCTAAATTAAAATACAAAAAATTAGCCGGGCCTGGTGGTGGGCACCTATAGTCCCAGCTACTTGGGAGGCTGAGGCACGAGAATCACTTGAACCCAGGAGGCAGGGGTTGCAGTGAGCAGAGATAGCACCACTACACTCCAACCTGGGTGACAGAGCAAGACTCTGTCAAAAAGAAAGGAAGAAAAGAAAAAGGAAGAAGGAAGGAAGAAAGAAGGAAAGAGAGAAAGAAAGAAAGAAAAAGAAAGAGAGAGAGAAAGAAAGAAAAAGAAGGAAAGAGAGAGAGAGAAAGGGAAAAGGGGAATGCAGCCCCTGAATCGGAAAGTCAGGGAGAGGAGGTGCTGTGATGTCTGCGTAGGGTCTTAACTTCGGTTCTCTAAAGGAGAGAAGAAAGGAAGGGAAGAGAACAGCTGGAAAAAGAAAAAAGAAAGAAAATGGCTATTTATCTTGATTTTTATTTGGTTATAAAAATAACCCAAGTTTGCGCTAAAAAGTTCAAACGTAAGAGAATCAGTTGGTCTTTAGGCTTTGGTGAGCACAAGAACCTAGTGGGGAGATGATTTAAAATGCAGATTCTGCGGGCCCTGTCCTGGGGTGATTCCGGGGTAAGCAGCTCATGGGGTGCACGCTTAGAAGTGCTGATGTAGAAAGTACGTGCCAGGCCGGGTGTGGTCGCTAACGCCTGCAATCCCAGCACTTTGGGAGGCCAAGGCGGGTGGATTACCTGAGGTCAGGAGTTCGAGGCCTGCCTGGCCAACATGATGAAACGCCGTCTCTACTAAAAATACAAAAATTAGCTGGGTGTGGTGGCACATGCTGTAATCCCAGGCAGGAGAATCGCTTGAACCCAGGAGGCAGAGGTTGCAGTGAGCCGAGATCGTGCCACTGAATTCCAGCATGGGCAACAAGAGCAAAACTCTGTCTCCAAAAAAAAAGAAAAATATATATATGTATATATGCCATTCCTTTCCAATTAGAAGCATTCTGCAGGGAGAGAAAGTTCCACCAGGGAAAGACTGGAAGGATGGTGGGCCCCCTGGAGAGACTGCAGAAGCCTGTGCATGACATCTCACCTTTCGGCAAGGATCCTCTTCTAGCTCAGAAATTCTGCTTTGGGACAGGACCCAGAGTGGAGTCAGCTCCACATCAAGTCACTCAGAGGTTGTTGATGGGTTAGACGTGAGGTGCTGTGAGAAGCGTGGCTGGACAGCATTTAAAACAAACCAGAATGTCAGAACTCACCGAAGATCAGGACGCTGCCCAGAGCTAGCCTGAAGGGGGGTCCTAGAAAGACCTAGCTGGAAGGGGGCTCCTAGGAAGACGCCAGCATCGACCACAGAGCAAAGATCTGCAGGCTGGAGATTTTAAGAAGTTTCTAAAACTTTTATTGTTGTTACATAAAACTGGCCAATTAATGTTAGTGTTACCAGAGCTGGGAATTTCTCCTTAGAAGCTCAGTGCTTGTTCCTGGTGGCATAAGTGAACATTTGTCCCACTGTTAGCTCTGAATGTTCATCCTTCAAGAATGTGGCTGTTCCTCACTCTAAATACACCGTAATCATTCTGTTTGGTCTTTAAATGAGCAAATCATTTTCATGGGTTTCTGAGGCCCAGAAATGTTTGATCCCATATCATGGGATCAGAAAGGCCCATGCATGTTTTTGGAAAGTTCAGAAAACTCTGCCTACACATGTCAGCTGGGAGGGCTTAGAAAGAGTTACCTGCTGCAACATGGACAAACCTTGAGGACATTGGGCTAAGCAAAATAAGCCAGTCATGAAAGGACAGACGGGATAATTCCACTTGGAGGAAGCACCTAAAGTGACCGGAGTCATAGAGACGGGAAGTGGAATGGAGGCTGCCAAGGGCTTGGGGGAGGGGGAACGGGGAGGTATTCAGCCCGGGCAGAATTTCAGTTTGTGGTGATGATGAAAATGTTCTACTGGGCCAGGAGCAGTGGCTCACGCCTATAATCCCAGCACTGTGGGAAGCTGAGGTAGGCAAATCACCTGAAGGTCAGGAGTTTGAGACCAGCCTGGCCAACATGGTGAATTAACCAGGCATGGTGGCGGGCACCTGTAATCCCAGCTACTAGGGAGGCTGAGGCAGGAGAATTGCTTGAGGCCAGGAGATGGAGGTTGCAGGGAGCCGAGATGGCACCACTGCGCTCCAGCCTGGGTGACAAGAGCAAAACTCCATCTCAAAAAAAAAAAAAGAAGCTCTTTTGATGGAAGGCGGTGACAGTTGTACAACAATATGAATGATGTGAATGTACTTAGTGACCTGAAGCCATACACTTAAAAAGATAAATTTTATCCTATGCATATTTTGCCACAATTTTTTAAATAAAACTTCCCCAAATCTGCAAGCCTGACATCTTTGAGATTTGCATAAAGTTTCCGTCTACAGTGAGGAAGTTTCACCTTATTGTCTGGAAGCCCCAACCACTAAAAATTGGGATCCAAGGTTCTCAGGTTCTTGTCACCCCTTCACCACTCCCCCGACCCTCACTAGCCTATTGCTGCTCCCACTAACATTGCCCTCCAAGTACTAGGCCCACAGCCACAGCGGCCCGGCGCCATCCCCACTACCCCTCCACACAAGCTCTCTTTTCTGTTTTACCAACAGAACTGGGACTGGAAGGGTTTAACCCCAGGGCTCTGGCAGTTTCCATTTCTACATGTCAAAAAGGCTTTTTAGCCTAAACTTAAGCCGAGTATGCCTCCAGGAAATACTCGCTTCTTCCCTGTCCCCCAGGGAACCAGGCCTGGGGCCGGATGAAAGAAGCAAAGAAAAGGGAATTTATGCACTGAAAAAAATGGGGCAAGAAGCACTGCCAGCTGTTCTGCCCAGCTGTTCCGGTCACACTCTGTCCCATCCTTGGGGACTGTGCTGGTCTGGTCACTGTGTGGGAGGTGGACCCTCTGCCTAAAGCAAGACTGTCTGTGCACGGAGAATTGGGAAGAACATGGACCTGGAGTCAGAGGCCTGGGTGCTGGCTCTGTCTGAGCTGGACCGAGAAGTATAAAGTGATGCTCGCTAGAAGGATTTGCTGATATAATCCACACAGAGGCTCGACCTGTGTGCACATGGATCAGAGTATGCACTTAATGAGTGGTCATGCCCACGAAGAAGAAAGAGGAGAAGGAGGAGACAGAGGAGGAGGTGGGGATGGAAATGGTAACGACTCTCTCGGCCAACCCTCAGATCAGTCAAACTGGCTACTGAGGTCACAGGAGCCCAACTCAAAGTAACTGAGAAACAAAAGGGAGTTTACTGGTTCATTTTAAGGTGTTTTTCAGAAGTAGATCTCGCTGCAGGCCCGGCTGGATCCAGGAACTCAGGCTCTGTCTTCTGGGATCTTTCTCCTTCTTGCCTCTGCCTGCTTCTACTCAGCTTCTGGCTCTCCTCCTTCAAAAAGGCTCCTGTCCCTTGGCCCCATGGCGGAGACAGCAGCCTCTGCCATTTTAGGTGTGTGTCCTCTCAGTGGCAGGAACAACACAAAAAGCTTCTTTCTGTGCTGCTCCAAGCACAGCAATTTCAGGGAATACCATTTCCGGCCCAACCTCTTGACAAGAGGGATGAGGCCATAACGGCTTAAGTTAGGTCACCTGCCATCCCAGGGGGTACGGGGACCAGGCACTGTGATGACAGTCCTAGAAGAATCATCCTTGTTCCCCAAAGGAAAGAGACGTTGTCCAACATCATGCACTGTAGACCCTTCCTTTCCTTTCTCTTCCTTCCACTGCCTCACCCTTGACACCCCACTTTCCAGGGACCGTTAAGACCATCAGGTGACCAACTGCCAGGTGGGAAAGGACCTGAGTGACTTATTAGCCATTTGTACCTTCAAGTGAATTCATTTCAGGGGGTTACTGTCATCACTCTCAGTTAAATGGTGTTCGGATAGTGGAATGAGGCAATGGAGGAGACACTCGAATGTGGTTGAATAGTTCAATGAGAAGAGAGGCCACCTTGTCTTTTGTTTTCTACACCTTCCCACTGAGCCTGCTCCAGACCAGGAATGCTCACAAGCACCTCCACCGTTCATCCTGAATGGCTCTGGAGGCCAAGGCTGGGAAAGCCGTGGGAAGGTAGTTTGGGGATTTCCCTTGGTCTACCCCAAGGTTTTCCCGGAGGCAGCCTGACCCAAGCCTCCTGTGAGGCAGAAGCCGCTTCCAGCACAGCACTTGGAGCGCTTGGAGCACCTTGTGGCCAACATCGAATGTCATTCCTGCCCTACGTCTTTGCTGCATTCATCAATGCCTTAGACAGTCACAGCACCCATTCCTCTGGCCACAGTGGTAGGTTCAGGAGTGGGCAGTTGGCCTCAGTCAGGTCATTTGGGCCCTCTCTGAAAATGGCTGTGTTTGCTGTTGGTGGTGAAGTGGCTTTTCCTTTTGGGTGTGGAGCTGCGAGGACACCCGTGGATGACAGCTTGGGTGCCCCCTGACTGCAGGGCAGGGCAGCCTCTTTTCTAGAAGCAGACCAGAAGCCACATAGAATCAAGTGAGGAGAGACACAGAATGATCCAGAAGACAGAGCTCAAGTCCCTAGATCCAGCCGTGCCTGCCACTAGCACTCTCCCAGAATTTCTAGTGAAAATGAGGCAGTACACTTCCTTGTTTTTCTTAGCTATTTTGCACTGGGCTTCTGGACCTGCAATAGAAAGACTGATGGATCCAAAGACTGTCTGGAAGGAAAGAATGATCTGCCCAGAGTGGGTGAGGGAACCCACTCTAGGCAGGACCCCCATGAGCTGCCTCTGCTGGCTGGCCTGACATTCTCATTCAACAACTTACTGAGAATCAGGAAAAAACAGCTGGGACTCATGAGAGTCACCCCATGGGCTGTGCAGCCAGCTGCCTGATGCCCTCGGCTCTGCCACATGCCAGCCCTATGACCTGGTGAAAGTCACTTCACATCTCAGTTTCCTCACCTGTAAGTTGGGTCGATGAGAGTAGCTTCCCCAGACCCGTAGGCTGTGGGAGGAAAGGAAAGCCACCAGAAGCCCCCTCAGGCCCATGCACGGCCCCACACCCCACTTCCCAGCACAGGTGGGCCATGCAGCTCTGGGGTTGCCAGCTTACTGTCCATCCTTTTCCTGAACTGAGAGTTACTTGGGGCCAAGGGTCTTCCTTGTGCCACTCACCATGGAGTCACCCTACTTTTGATGGCTTAGCTTTTAGTCAATAATGACTTGGCTAAATGGATGTTGAATGGATGCTGGGACTTTGCCTCATGGATTTGTGAGTGGTTTGCTCACCAGAGAAACACAGACACGTGCCCCTCCCAGGATCTTTTCATTCCCACCCCCAGTGCAACCTGTGAGGTCGTCATTTCTCTGTAAGAAGCCACAGTGTACAACCTGTCAGGGGCCCAGCTCGCCGGTGCTGAGAGCTTCCATCTTTCCTGCCCACCTGGTAGTTGCCTGGAGGCAAGGGTGTCGTGTCATTCATCCTAAGAACACGAGGCAGTCCTGGGATTTTCACACTGGAGTTCCCGTTTCTAAGGAGTTCTCTGAGTTCCTTGGTGAGGGAGGGGTCCTGGAAGAGACAAATGGAAGCTGGAGACTGGCTGGGAGCTCCAATGGCCATCAGGCTTAGAGATGAAAGTGGCCTGGCCAGGGAGAAGGCAGTGGGGTGAGCGTCGGTCAACCAGGACATGAGCATGAGGGGTGAGGAGTACCCCAATTCTGGACCCAGGTTGCCTCACACAACAGGGCACTGCCACCTGCTGACTCACCATCATTGGCAGGTTACTTGTGTTCTCTGTGCCTCAGTTTCCTTTTCCATAATAGAATGCTGATCATAGAGCCTACTTCATAGGGCTATTGTGAAGATCAAATCAATTAATATATACAAATGCTTAGAATCAGCCATCAGCACGCGGTGAATGCAGTGTGAGTCCTTCCCTCCATCTTTATTATCACAGCCTCTTCATGTGGGGCATGACTAAGAGGCACTGATGTCCTGGATCAGGGACCTTGGTATTCATAGTTCTACCCCCGGGGGCCAATAGACAGTGGGGAGCTCTCTGAACACTGGTGCTACAGAATCATAAGGAGCAGAAGCAGCTGATGGCGGGAGGCCCCCTGGCAGCCAGAGCCTTCCACCGTGGATGACATGTCCACTCAGACCTGACATTCCTCCTAAGTGGCTGCACAGGCTCAATCTCGGGGACACTAAGTGCTCCCTCTTCTATTTGCTGCAGAGAACAACAGTAGAAATTGTAATTTACAGGTTGTCTGCAAATTACCGCCTGGTCTGATTTATAATTCATAGTACAATATTTATTTCTAACAGGAAATTAATTTTGGAAACTCAGTGGGTGATTAAATTAAATTGCAAAACCATTCCACTTGCTTGGGAGGAGGGGGGTGAGTTACTGGAGATTATATTAAGAGATAAATTGGGAAGCATCTACGCTCGGAAAATCTGAGACAGGAGGAGGGAAAGGAGGAGGGAAACAGTTCATCCCTACTCGAAGGAGATGGCCGTCTTGTCAAACATTTGTTACAGAACATGTGCCCTCCTGCTTTGGGGTCTCACAGTTACTCATAGCCTTTTCCCAGTGGATTTGTCATTAAGGGAAAGAAAAATAAAAGCCGAATTGACTGTATATCCAGTTCAATGGCACTCTGAATAATGAACAATCCTAGGGAACAAGGTGGAAGCTCATAGCATTCTCATGACCAGTCTTGGGAGCCACACAGCATCATTTCTGCCATATTCCCTATCGCTCCACCCAAGCTCCTCCCACTACTGAATGGGAGGAGTGTCAATGTCACATTTGTTAGAAGAGCAAGTGGGGTGGAATCATTGATGGCACTCTTCTCTGAAAAACACAATCTGCCCCAGGGTATAATATCTTAGCCAAGAGCCTGACAGATAGCAAGAAGCACCGTGAATGTCAGCCATTCCTTCTGGCTTGGGGGACGAGGAAGGTCACCTGGAGGAGATGGTGTTGGACTGGGCTTTGAGCAGTAAGGATTTCCATCGGCAGATGCTGGCTTGGGACACCTGGGGCAAAGGGATCAGAATGAACAAAAGAAAGAACAGAGAGAAAGGCTTGACAGAAGCTGATGGCCCCGCCTGTGTGGAGCGTCGGGAGTGTGGAATGTGGGGTGAGAGATTTCCAGGAGCCATGAAGGCCAGGTGTCCAGGACTGGACCTTGGAGGGAGCCCTTTAAGGGAAAGGTTTTGAATCTGATGGAAAACGTTTCTGATTTTGGAGTGAGAAGCAGCCCTAGAGATTTATTCCACCACTTGTTTATTCATTCAACAATTTTCCATGAAACAAACCCTAGTACATGCCAGATATCGGGGAATATACTGCTGAACAATATAAACATGGTGCCTGCCTGTGTAGCTTACAGTCTTGCAGAAGAGACAGTGACAGCAATAGGCATATTATTACACCATGGCAGATTCTTGAGTGTTGGTGTGGAGAATGGCAGGGAGACACCTTGTAAGAGACTCTGGGAAAGGCCTCCTGGGTGCTGACATTTTGGCTGAGTTCTGGAGGATAAAAGGGAGGGTGGGTGGAGATCAGCTAGAAGATGCATCCAAGGGGGAGGGGATGTGGAGAGAGGAGTGGGCAAGGCACCGAAAGCCACCAGTGTGCCTGGAATAAAGTGGGGTGGAGGAAGGGGAGGGTGGGGAACACAAAGCCAGGCAGCACCTATCATGGGGGTCCTCTGTGGTCACAGTAAGAACCACTGAGAGTTATTGGAGCATTTTACACATGCTCACAATGCCATCCAATTTAAGTTTTTAAAAGATGGCTCAGGCTGCTGAATGGAAAACAGATCAAGGGGTGGGTAAGAGTGGATGAAGGAGAGAGACCCTTGGGATGTGGTGAGACCTTGGACTAGGGAGGAGATGAATACCAGGAATGGGATCCAAGATGTGTTTTGGAGGAAGATCTCATGTCACCTGCTGGTGGATGGGAGGAGCAGGTGAGGAAAGGTCTGGGACGTCAAGATGACTCTCAGGGTCAGGTTCTGCCCTGCTGTACCCTGCAGGGATGCCCGCCGAGATGGACAAGGGCAACTTTGGAGGCAACCCCAGGGCACCATTTGGATGTTGGCCTTTGCTGCATGACAGAGTCATTATGGAGAGGGCAGGTGGATGCCTGGGTCTGAGACTTGAATCTTATCACTGACTCCAAATGGCCTTCATGGTGGTTTTGGAGAAGAGGAAATTGTGCCTGAAGTTGGTTCGGAAGACTCACTCCTGAACAATGTGGACTGGGGTGAGAAATGAGGGAGAAGGGGAGGTAGCTTGAAGGGTGCTGCTTTGAGGAGATGAGAGGACGAGGGCTCCGAACTCTGCCCGCTGCCGTAGGGAAAGAAACCCCAAGTGCATCAAGGGCCAAGGGGTTGACCACAGTTGTCCCAGGGCCTCAGACGACGATTTCTCAATCAGGGCCAAAGAGCTCACACACTTCTAATCAAATAAGCTCATCAAAGGGACAGCTAAGAGCCTGAATATCAGGGACTGTTCCACTGACATAATTTTTTACTGTGAATTAATTTTCTTTTAAATGTCCCAAAGAAGCACTGACAATCGCAATATAGTACTGAGGAGAGAGCAGTGGATGGGAGCTCAGGAAATATGAGATCTACTCTGCCTTTACTGCTAACCAACTGGACACCTTGGGCACGTCATTTCAGTCTGTGGGCCTCAGTTTCCTTCATCTGCCAGGCCAGAGTAAAATTGATGTATCACTCAGCAGAGCAATATTGATGCAAAAGCACCACCTGTGAGCTCACGTTCCCTGGATACTCACCAGCTAGTGCAGTACCATGAGCCACGGCAAGTACCTTCGCTCCTCAGCCCAGGTGGGATGGATTAGGAAGTGCCCAGGAGCCAATGCCCTCAGTCAATAGAACCTGGGGGTTGGGAAAGTATGTCTGAGGCATGCCCCACACCATCTCCCAGGGGTCTCCAGTGAAATTGCCTACAGGAGTAGCAACTCCACAACCAGCTCATTACCACCCTGTGTCTGTTTCCTCCCTTTCCTTGCCTCTCCGTTCCTCACACCCCAACAGGAGCTTCCTGGGATCAATCGCCAAACAAACCGCTTGCACCAAAAGCCTCAAATTAGGAGCTACTTCTGGGCCAGGCTCAGACAACTACAAACTCCAAATTCAGAGATCAGAAGGCATGAATAGTGGATGAGGCTACACACATGTACACATGCATGCACATACATGTGTACAGCACATAGCATCCAGCACAAGGCCTGGCCCTTCACAGACGCTCAGCAAATACTTTTTAAATGAGTGAATTAATGAATGAATGGCCTTCCTTTTTGCAGCATTTACCTCAAGTCCCCGGCAGTTCAGGACATCAACAAAGGTGTCAGAAAGCACAGGCAGGATTCCTGGGGTGCGATCTGGGGTCATTCCAGGAGCCTGTCTGGGGATAGGAAGGGCAGGGAGCCCTCATCTTCCACTCTGCCCCTCCCAGCAGTCCTGCCAGTCTCTGCCGGGGGCTTCCCTCCCCCACCAGCTCTCTTGCTGGGCCCCCCACCCTAGCCCATCTGTTCAGCATGTGTAAGCATTGTCAAATTGTTTGAATAAATTGTCACTCCGATTAAAATGTTTATGTCTGCGGGATGACTCGTTTCTGCTAAATTGTACCCAAATAGTCTCACATTTGCTGTAGATATTTGACATCTGTGTCTGGTCCCCCCACTGACGACCAGATGGAGAGCTGGATCCACGCAGAAGCTCCCCTGCTCCCTTGTGCACTCATCACTCACAACCTGAAGCCACTCAGGGCTTGGGCCAAACGGGTGGGAGGGAGGATAGACTGGGTGTCTTGCCCACCCTGCCTTTGACAAACCTCATGGGTAAACACACACACACACACACACACACACACACCCCACAAGTTTAATTTTCCTTAGATCAGACTTAGATGGCAAGATCTTTAGTGCCTCTTGGTCCTAAGGTTGGCTCCAAAAATTTGAAAAAAAATTTCGGTGCCTTCTCAAAGATGGTCAATGTTTACTGTGTGTTAAAAAGTGCAGATAAAGGACATCCCGAGAAGACTCCCGTACACCCCTGGGATCCCAGACTCAGCTGGTCAAAGCACCAGCACTTTTGCAAGGTACAGAATTTCCTTGTGATAGCCTTCACTCTACAGGATGGCTGGCTGTATAGATGGAAGGAAGGAAGGAAGGAAGGAAGGAAGGAAGGAAGGAAGGAAGGAAGATGGACGGACGGATGGATGGACGGATAGATAGATGAACATAACAAACATCATCTATTGAATGTCTGCTGGTGTACATGTAGCATTTACTTTCTTTATCACTAGCAATAATTAGTGTTCTATTATTGCATAACAAATTACCACAAACTTAGTGGCTTAAGACAACACACATTTGTTATCTCACAGTTTCCATGGGTCAGGTGTCTAGGCATGACTTAGATGGATCCTTTACACAGGGTCTCACAGGCTGCAATCAAGGTGTTGGCTGGGCTGCATTCTCATCCAGAGACTTGACTGTGGAAGAATCTGCTTCCAAGCTCTTTCCTGCTGTGGGCAGCACCCATTTCTTTTCCCAACTCCTTACTGGTTGTCAGTTGGAGGTCCTAGAGGAATCCGAAGTTCCCTTCCACATAACTGGCTTTATAGGCAGTTCACACGTGGCAACTTGCTTCTTCAAGACCATCAAGAGGTTCTCTCTCCAGTCTGCTAAGATAGAGTCTGATGTGGTCACCCCAGGAGAAACATGGCCTAGGGGATGGCAGCCCCTTGCCACTGAGGCAGTCCTCACAGGTTCTGACTTCTGCAGCTGGCTGCTGATAGACATCCCAGCAGCTGGAGCAGTCAGTTCTTATGGGGGTGGGATCTGGGGATGTACTTCCATACCCACTACAGGTAACACAGCTGAAAAAAACAAAGGCAGGAGTGGTCCTGCACTTAGGACAGCTGTGAGCTGGATAAGCCCAGCCCAGAGAAGCACCCGCTGGACCTGGCTGTGTCTGGATGGCATCTGCCCAGAGCTGTGCTGGGATGGACGTGTTCTTTTGCAATGTCAGCTGCAACCATTTCTCATCCAGGAGAAATTTCCACCTCCCTCTGTCTCTCTTCTCCAGGCGATTGCACCCCACAAGGCCAGAGATCTCTTTTATTGAGCATCTATTACATGCCGAGTACTGGAGAATGCCACTCCCTCACCTATCAGTGCTGTCTACAGGGCCTCCTTACAGGGGACTGTGAGAGTTAGAGGGAACAGTGCATGTGAGAAGTTCAGGACAGCATTTGGCTTAAAATAAGCACCCAACATAGAGCAGACAGTGATGTGAACATGCCCTCACCCAAAACACCCCCAACACCCTCCAGGGCTTTCCTCTCACCACACTTCCGACATGTGGGGCTGGTGATTCTCTGAGGGGCTGCACTGTGCGTCCTGGGATATTTAGCAGCATCCTTAGCCTCTGCCCGAGATATGCCAGGAGCACACCCTACCTCCCCCATTTTGACAATCAAAAATGTCTCCAGACATTGTAAAATGTCCCGTGTGGGAGGGGCAGAACGGTCCCTGATGGAGAAACAACTGCTCTGGCAGAAGACAGACCAAGACACAGTGCAGGGCCTGGGGAGACGTGTGGCCTTCTCAGAGAGGCAGTCGTTGGCCAGCCATCAGCTCTGGGTAGGATTTCTGAGGTGAGGGGGAGGAGAGAGAAAAATTCCAGGATGTGGGAAGAGCACACGGGCCGCGGTGTGGTGGGGACCCATGCTGCTGGCAATGTCCACCCCAAGTCGGGGCACAGGGGCTCTGTGGGCTGAGTCATTATGGAGAAGTGTTCATGATCAAATGCTTAGCTCTACCTCCGCCCGACCCCTTCCCTTTCTGTTATTTTATGTCCTCCTCTCTTTTTTTCACCATTCCATTTTAGGGCTTCCCCAAACATGTGCTTCCCAGGACCCTGGCTCTTGGAGACGCCACCTTACTTCAAGGGTCTCTCGCTGTACAAAGCCTCTGCTGGCCCCTTGGGCAGCCAGACACTGCCCCCAGCTCCCCCTCCCCAGCAGCGACGTCCAGTCCACGCAGGTCACGGGCATCCATCCTGCCAGGCCACTCCCCCGTGGAGACGCCCAGCTCTGGGAACGCTGTCCCCACACTCCTTTTGGGTTTTTCCGCTGCGCTATTCCTCGCGCCTTCAGCTGAAATAACACAGGTGCCTGCCTCTTCTTTTCTGCCCTCCCAGAGAAGCCAAACATCCGCAGGAGAGGGGACATGGAGACAGCCAGAGCCCTTGTCTGGGTCCTGCCCTGCCTCCTCTGCCTGGGAAGCCTTTGAATCTGTTTACCCTCCTCAGCCGGCCAGGGTCAGGCCACGGGGTGCTGACTCCTGCCAGGCCCACTGGCCTCGCCAAAGCCACAGCTTGTCCTGCCCAAGGCCAGGGACCTGTCCTCTGCCAGCTTAAACCCTTCAAGGCTATTCTGCAGCGCATCCAACCAGCTTCTGCCTTCCCATCCACTCTGTCAGCCTCCCACCCACGATGGCAGAGGGAACGTGGTGGCCAGGGCAGACAACAAACCCTGACTCAGAGCAGGGTCTCCCTCACCCTCCCTCCCCACTCTTATTTGGCTGTAAATTTGTCAATTTGTCCTCCAGCATAGGTTCTGGATATGAGCCCTTCCTGTAGGAGAACCCATCCTGATTCTTGCAGATGTCTCTTCCTAGGTGCCCATGTGAGTCCCTCACCCCCGAGTCTGCCACCTCCACAGCCAGAGGGGCCCCATGGAGATGGAAGTTAAGTCCCAGGTGTCACCTCTCAGCTCATGATGCTCCCGTGCATCCGCATCTTATGCAGTATAAAAGCTGAAGTCCTGGTTATGGCCTCGGTCCCATGACACCCGCCTCCTGCCTCTTCCCGTACTCTGCCTGCACTCTCCCACAGTGTTCTGTCCCAGCCCACCAGCCTCCTTGCCAGTCCTCAGGTGCTGGGTCCACTCTCCCCTCCTGACCTGCACACTTGCTGTTCCTCCACATGAAACAGGCTCCTGCTAGACCAGCACATTACTCCCTTGTTTTCTTTAGATCTGTACATTTTGCCTTCTCTTTGAGACTTTTTCTAACCACGTTATATTTACATTAGACACAACAACACCACCACCACTACCACCATCACTACTATAATCACCATCATCACATCATCATATCACCACCACCACCACCACTACCACCATCATCACCATAATTACTA
>NW_012101920.1:7634256-7637327 GCF_000951045.1 Mandrillus leucophaeus
CACTACCACCACTCCCACCATCACTACCACCATCATCACCATCACTACCACCACTACCACCATCACTACTATCATTAGTGGAAAATGTCTTCATGTTTCCTGACAATGTGTTACGGGAAGACTTGGGATTACTGAGCAGGAAGTGGGTGCAGTACTGTGCCGAGCGTGGAGCGTGTGTTCGTTCTCTCCTGCCATCCTCATCACCACACTAGGAGTGGGCACAGCAACACCCCACTTTACAGGTGAAGAAAGAAACTGAGGCCGAGAAATTTAAATGACACTTGAGATTGCAGAGTTGGTGACGGGCAGCACGGAGCCTGGAACTCAAGCCGCTCCCCTCTAGAATCCACAGCACCGTGACCACCCCAGGCTGCCCCTGGGTCAGGGAGCCCAGCTCCTGGGTTGGCCTAGGACAGGCAGGCTCCAGTGACCCCTAGTTCGAGGAACGTACCTCAGAGAAGACTTAGGTCAAAGTTCATTCCCTGTCCCGGGCCCTTCCACGACTGCAAGGAGAAAGTCTCCACGGATTGCGAGCATATTTTAACCCTTTTCTGACATTTGAATGGCAACAAACATGAAAAAGGGAACCTCATATTCAGAACCTTCACAGGCAACCGTCTCCAGCCAGCCACACGCATAACTCGGCTGTGTCTTCATTTCACTTATTTTTAGGGGTATTGTCTATTTGTGGCATGTGATACTGGTTGCCCAAATACTGTAATTATTTAAAATTTTCATGTTAAATACATTTATTGGACTTAAGAAAGCACAGTGATTTAATTTAAAGAAATTTATGAAACAAGTGATAGTGGTACAAAAATGATTGGGGTTGATGCAACTCTATCCTAGCCCAAATTCAGTAATAATAAACTATCGGCTGCCAAGGAAGAGGGAAACCTTGCCAGCCTTCAAGGACTTTATGTTCTGATTCAAGGGTTCTCACCTGGGCATTATTGACACTGGGGCAAGTTCATTCTCTTTAAAGGGTGGGCAGGGGCTGTCCTGGGCATCGTAGGATGTTAAGCAGCATCCCTGGCCTCTACCCACTAGATGCCAGGAGCACCCCGCACCCTCTCCTGACAGCCAGACCTATCTCCAGTCATTGCCCAATGTCCCTGGTTGAGAACTGCTGACCTAGTTGCAGGTGGCACCCTGAGGGGGCCTCAGACACCCTCTCTGGCTGTCGACCTGCAGAGGAACACAGCAGAAAAGCTGCAGAGGGAGGAGGGCAAGCTTCAGTCCCATCCACCCACTTTCCCGGCCTCAGAGCTGGCCCAGGTTCCTCCAGGACCTGCAAAGTCCTTGCAGTAGGCAGCAGAAATGCAGGCGCTGTTATCTCTTTCGGATCCTGCTATCTTCATGGGATTTCTGTAGCTGAGTTCCCAGAGAGACTGCAGCTGCACAGTCAAAAATATCCATGCCGCTGTGGATCTCGGAGCTGTTTGTATGAGCTGAGCTGCACCACACAAGTGGGGTGGGGGGTTGGGGGAGTTGAAGTTGGGGAGAAATTAGGAAAGAAAAACAACAAAACAAAAACCTTCACAAAGCAGATCCAAATGGGAAGAGAGATAGAAATATAATATGAAACACGGGAAGAGCAAAGATGAGAGGATAGTTGTTTCATCATTGGGGAATCTTTTAATAAGATGCCAAAAAAAAATTCAGCAGAACAAAGGAGTATGGGAAAGGATGAGAGAGTGTTGACTGAGGACACTTTCCTGCTCCAACACGAGCCTGAAAGCGAGGGCTTCTCAGCTTTGGCTGCCTGCCGGAGTCACCTGGTTTGGAGGTGGGCGTGCTTTCAAATGGTACACGCCCAGGCCTTCCCTAGTGCCACTGAAGGTGTCAGTGGCCTGCTTTGTTGGAGAGGCCTCGTGTGATTCTGACATGTCGCCAGAAATGAGCATTGTCTTTTTAAATTTTTTTATTTTACTTTAAGTTCTGAGATACATGTGCAGGACACGCAGGTTTGTTATACGGGTATACATGTGCCATGGTGGTTTGCTGTACCTATCAACGTGTCATCTAGGTTTTAAGCCCTGCATGCATTAGGTATTTGTCCTAATGCTGTCCCTCCCCTTGCCCCCACTCCCCGACAGGCCCCAGTGTGTGATGTTCCCCTCCCTGTGTTCTCATTGTTCACCTCCCTCTTATGAGCGAGAACATGCAGTTGGTTTTCTGTTCCTGTGTTAGTTTGTTAAGAATGATGACTTCCAGCTTCATCCATGTCCCTAAAAAGAAATGAGCATTTTTTTCTTTTTTCTTTTTTTTTCTGAGATGGAATTTCGCTCTTGTCCTGCCAGGAGTATAGTGGCTCTATCTCAGCTCACAGCAACTTCCACCTGCTGGGTTCAAGCGATTCTCCTGCCTCAGCCTCCCAAGCGACTGGGAATACACGGGTATGCCACCATGCCCAGCTAATTTTTTTATTTTTAGTAGAGACAGGATTTCACCATATTGGCAGGCTGGTCTCGAACTCCTGACCTCGTGATCTGCCCGCCTCGGCCTCCCGAAGTACTGGGATTACAGGGGTGAGCCACGGCACCTGGCCCCAGAAATGAGCATTTTCTAAAACTTGAAAACCTACCAGGTGAGTCTCTGGTGCTGTTGCTATTTTATTTCTAAAACGTCTTGCTTGGCAACGTGGCATCATTTTATCTTTCCTGTGATTTCCCTCCTTCTGCTTTTTTTCTTTTTTTCATTTTTAATGTTTCTGACTGATTATTGCCATTTCAGGGACTATGCCAAAGCTCTCTGAAGCAGCAAAATCCTCCTTATCTCTAAATCATCCCTAAGCTCCCAGCAATGGCAGGCAGCCCTGGGCAGGCCCTGCACCCAGCAACCTCTGCCCACAAGCACACATCTCCCCCAGCACGGTTAAACCGTGTCCACCTGGCTCCACACGCTTTCTAAAGGAGAAAAGAGGGAAGCCCTCCAACCCCTCAAATATACACCAGGATGAAGATGTTGAGCCCCACAAATTACAGACAAACGTTTGAGATCAGCATGTGAGAAAGTGGGCTTGGCAGAACCTGTTTGGCCAGATGTTCACAGATGTTGCAGGAAAGGGG
>NW_012101920.1:7637908-7641045 GCF_000951045.1 Mandrillus leucophaeus
CAACATAGCGAAACCCTGTCTCTACTAAAAATACAAAAATTAGCCGGGTACACTGGCATGCACCTGTAATCTCAGCTACTCGGTAGGCTGAAGCAGGAGAATCACTTGAGTCCGGGAGGCGGAGGTTGCAGTGAGCCCAGATCGCGCCACTGCACTGCAGCCTGGGCGACAGAGCGAGATTCCGTCTCACAACATAAATAAATAAATAAATAAATAAATAAATAAATAAATAAATAAATGGATGGATGATAACACTGTGAATGACTTCATTGTCTACACAACAGTCACATGTCAGATCTTTAAGGAGGTGTTTTGTCAGAATCGCCTCTGTTTTGATGCACGTGAAACTGACATCTGGGGCAGCCAACGGGGCAGTCAGGGAGACAGAACTCTCTGGCACCACTTTTGAGCTTGAGGGTCTGCTCCCATGTCTGACAATGGGATTCACAGCAGGGTGCAAGCAGGGCTGAGAATAGGATGAGGCAGGCGAGGCACAAGGATGCAAAACACTCAGCAATGTCACCTCCAGACTCACGCAAGCGCGGGGCTGGTCTCTGCAAGCGAGGCCTCCTTGATTCCCAGCCATGAGCATGGCACTTGGCTCACCATCGTCCTGGCCCTGCAGGTCTCAGGCAGCAGGAAAATACCAGGAAAACAGAGCTTGTCTTCCTGGAGTGTAGATTTTGTCCAAAGACTTGGCAGGGGAACTAATTTTTCTGTTAAAAAGATACAGAAAAGATCAGAGAAGAATGTAAAACCGAAGAGTTTTTAAGATGAAACATGCCCCGGGTCCTAGGAATATAAGCCCTTGTTTTCACCTTTAGTGGGATCTGGGTAGAAATTTGAAAGAAGTTCCAATTAAACTGTTGATAAAAAGATTAGAAGACAGAATATGTGCTTATTGAATCTGCAGGAGACATGCACTGTCATCATCTTAAGATTCCTAAACATCAGAGCAGAGAAGAACAATGCACTGAGGTGGCCTTTGTCCTGGATAAAATTCCACGCTGCAGTTAAAAGCAAAGCTAGCTGCACAGGCATTGGTCTACGGAATATGACTGAGCAGCCTCCGAGTGCTGGGCTCTGTGCTGGGGCAGACGTGCAGCTGTGAGATCAAGTGGCAAATCACAGGCGAGTGCCTGGAGGAAGAGGGCTGTTACAGTCCTGTTCGGATAGTTTCCATTTCACTCCTCCTTCAAGACCCAGTGGTGACTAAAAGCCTGTAAGAAGAAGATTTTTGAATTGCAGATAAACCACGATAAGCTCCATGTATTAGACCAGGCAAGATATGCCTTAAGGACAACTCAACAGTGCTTAGATTCTCAAATTCTGAATTCCACTGAGTTTAATTACCTGAACGTGACAGCACCGTGAGGGTTCATTGATAAAACCTTGAGTTCTAGCAATGCTGCCTGTTCATTCATTCATTCTTCATCCATCCTTCCATGTGTCTGACACTGTCGGGGCACTGAGATTCTCCAGTCCCCAACTACTCCTCGAAGCATCCAGTGGTGGAGACAGACACGAACCAGTGAGTCTCACACGGAGCCAGCGGTACTGAGGGACAAGAGCTCGGGTGCAGGGTCAGGGTGACAGTGAGATCTGCACCATGAGTGGATGGTGCCTGCTGGGGCAGGTCACTGAACGAGTGCTCAGCAGTAGAACAGGACCCTGTGTGAGAGAGAATCTGGGAGAAGCTTGGAAAGCAAGGTCACAGGTCCAGGACAAGAGTGGAGAGAGGCACTCACCTTGCACCCCAAAATTTAAGGGCACACAAAAAAACTCAGTGATCAAGATAAAGAATATTTTAATGATTTTAATGCAACACTTAGCAAACAATCAAAATTAATGTGAAACATTCATGATAAATAAAATATCAAATTTTAAAATCAGGACAGGGTCTCACAAGACCAAGGTCACGGTAAGGTGAGTGAGGCAGGTCATGCAGGTGCAGGTCGAAGCCCATCATGACCTAAAACTTTTATATCACATTTTTTGCATTAATTTTTATTTGTTAAGCATTGCATTATTGATCTTGATTCTGAGTAATTTCCACCCCTTTTTCCATTTGTGCATTTGTGGTCAATGCTCTCTCTCCCTACCCTGGTCCCACCCTCCAAGGACGAGGGATTGGGGAAGGAGGCAGGGGCCGGACTACATCAGAGGTTCAAGGGTCATGCTCCAGACACTGGGCTTTATCCAGCAGCATTGAGGAGCCACTCAATGACACATCCAATGTGTTTGTGTGACAAGATCGCTTGGGAGGAGAATTTGTAGTGAGGGGAGGGAGCATCAGAAAGAAGAGGGTGAAAGCAGTTAAGAGAGTCATGAGTATCTAGGCAAGAGGTGCAAACAATTTGGAGAAGACTGGTGGGAAAACAGTGAATGAATTAGAGACCATTAGGCAGTGAAATCAACAAGATAAAGGCCAGGACACATGGATTCAAGAGTATCACTTCTAATTTTCTGATGGTACAATTCACTGTGGCCATGATGAGCTTGGAGTGGGGTAGAGAGGGGATCTGGGTTTTGGCCTATTGAAGCCCCGTTCATTTGCAGCATTCTAGTAAAATGATGAGCAGGAGGTGGGCAGGCAGGTCTGCAGTCAGAAAGATTTGGTTGCGTTTGGGTTGAAGGAATTGGTTTGGGAGGTATTGGTGCAGAGGTGGTAATTAGGGGAGTCACATCAAACAGGGGACCCCATGCTGTGGCTTGTGAAACATTTGGGATATACTCAAAAATGACTTGCTGTCCATCTGCAAGTCAAGCCTAACTGGGTGTCCTGTGTTTTTCTTTGCTACACCTGGTAGTAGCCTCAGTGGTGACTGGGGCCACAGGCTCTGGTGAGCTCACCTGGAAAGCAGGTAGAGAAGAGAAGGAACCTGGGAAGAAGCTGCTGGAGAGTCTGGCAGCTGAAGTCCCCGGACTGCAGGGGAAACCAGGAGTCTGGTTTTGCAGAAGCCAGAAGGAAAGGTCGTTTGGTTACTGTGTCAAGCTGCCAAAAACCAGGTAAAATGAGAACAGAAGGCAGAGTGCTCTGGACTTGGGCATATGGAGGTCATGGGGCCTCTCACCGGGTGCTTTTTTGCAGAGGGCAGGAAGCCAGATGGGAGGGGCAGTGACGGGCACAAGGAGAG
>NW_012101920.1:7641095-7645541 GCF_000951045.1 Mandrillus leucophaeus
AGTGGTGACTAAAAGCCTGTAAGAAGAAGATTTTTGAATTGCAGATAAACCACGATAAGCTCCATGTATTAGACCAGGCAAGATATGCCTTAAGGACAACTCAACAGTGCTTAGATTCTCAAATTCTGAATTCCACTGAGTTTAATTACCTGAACGTGACAGCACCGTGAGGGTTCATTGATAAAACCTTGAGTTCTAGCAATGCTGCCTGTTCATTCATTCATTCTTCATCCATCCTTCCATGTGTCTGACACTGTCGGGGCACTGAGATTCTCCAGTCCCCAACTACTCCTCGAAGCATCCAGTGGTGGAGACAGACACGAACCAGTGAGTCTCACACGGAGCCAGCGGTACTGAGGGACAAGAGCTCGGGTGCAGGGTCAGGGTGACAGTGAGATCTGCACCATGAGTGGATGGTGCCTGCTGGGGCAGGTCACTGAACGAGTGCTCAGCAGTAGAACAGGACCCTGTGTGAGAGAGAATCTGGGAGAAGCTTGGAAAGCAAGGTCACAGGTCCAGGACAAGAGTGGAGAGAGGCACTCACCTTGCACCCCAAAATTTAAGGGCACACAAAAAAACTCAGTGATCAAGATAAAGAATATTTTAATGATTTTAATGCAACACTTAGCAAACAATCAAAATTAATGTGAAACATTCATGATAAATAAAATATCAAATTTTAAAATCAGGACAGGGTCTCACAAGACCAAGGTCACGGTAAGGTGAGTGAGGCAGGTCATGCAGGTGCAGGTCGAAGCCCATCATGACCTAAAACTTTTATATCACATTTTTTGCATTAATTTTTATTTGTTAAGCATTGCATTATTGATCTTGATTCTGAGTAATTTCCACCCCTTTTTCCATTTGTGCATTTGTGGTCAATGCTCTCTCTCCCTACCCTGGTCCCACCCTCCAAGGACGAGGGATTGGGGAAGGAGGCAGGGGCCGGACTACATCAGAGGTTCAAGGGTCATGCTCCAGACACTGGGCTTTATCCAGCAGCATTGAGGAGCCACTCAATGACACATCCAATGTGTTTGTGTGACAAGATCGCTTGGGAGGAGAATTTGTAGTGAGGGGAGGGAGCATCAGAAAGAAGAGGGTGAAAGCAGTTAAGAGAGTCATGAGTATCTAGGCAAGAGGTGCAAACAATTTGGAGAAGACTGGTGGGAAAACAGTGAATGAATTAGAGACCATTAGGCAGTGAAATCAACAAGATAAAGGCCAGGACACATGGATTCAAGAGTATCACTTCTAATTTTCTGATGGTACAATTCACTGTGGCCATGATGAGCTTGGAGTGGGGTAGAGAGGGGATCTGGGTTTTGGCCTATTGAAGCCCCGTTCATTTGCAGCATTCTAGTAAAATGATGAGCAGGAGGTGGGCAGGCAGGTCTGCAGTCAGAAAGATTTGGTTGCGTTTGGGTTGAAGGAATTGGTTTGGGAGGTATTGGTGCAGAGGTGGTAATTAGGGGAGTCACATCAAACAGGGGACCCCATGCTGTGGCTTGTGAAACATTTGGGATATACTCAAAAATGACTTGCTGTCCATCTGCAAGTCAAGCCTAACTGGGTGTCCTGTGTTTTTCTTTGCTACACCTGGTAGTAGCCTCAGTGGTGACTGGGGCCACAGGCTCTGGTGAGCTCACCTGGAAAGCAGGTAGAGAAGAGAAGGAACCTGGGAAGAAGCTGCTGGAGAGTCTGGCAGCTGAAGTCCCCGGACTGCAGGGGAAACCAGGAGTCTGGTTTTGCAGAAGCCAGAAGGAAAGGTCGTTTGGTTACTGTGTCAAGCTGCCAAAAACCAGGTAAAATGAGAACAGAAGGCATAGTGCTCTGGACTTGGGCATATGGAGGTCATGGGGCCTCTCACCGGGTGCTTTTTTGCAGAGGGCAGGAAGCCAGATGGGAGGGGCAGTGACGGGCACAAGGAGAGGTAGGCAGGAGCAAGTTGGCCATGCAAAGGTGAGAGAGTCAGGGCAGCGGCTGAGGGAGGTAGGGGCGCGGGTAGAGATGGGAGCATGTCCAGGTGTGCGTGTTCATGTCTCTGAATCAGTCCTCTTCTCCATGCACAGCCCAGGAGCCCCCAGCATCTCTCCCTGGACAGTGCTCTTGGTCTCCCAGGGCTTCTGGTACAACCCCTCCCAACTTGTCACCATCTCTTCTCTCCTGTCCCCCACCTGGTGTGATTTTGTACATCCCCAGTGTCCTGTTCTCCCTGGATAGACCTCCCACTCTCCAGCACAGCCTGGGGGACCCTCCTCCTCTGCCCTTACCGACCCCTCCCACACTCCACCACCCAGACACCCTGCTCTGTTTCACTTCCAAGCTACTATTCTTCTGATTTTCAAAGAAGTTGAAACCTTTTCCTTGGCCCCTAAAAGTCTCTTGTAGGCACTGTGTTTGGAGAAACAGGTCCTTCCCGGGGTTCCTGCTGAGCCATCCTGCATTAGTGCTCTCTCTGCCCTGCCTTTGAGGGGCTAGTCTCCCGCCCAACCTGGCCAGCCACCGCCCTGGATCACCTCCTCTGGCTCAGTCCAGCGGGCCAAGCTGATCAGCCTGGGAAGGAGGCAAGCTCGCCCCATGCTGGACAGATTGCAGTGGCTAAACGAACGTGAACATGGCCATCTGCCTGGAGAGGGTAATGTTATCATCACCGGAAAATCCCAAGTAAGCTGGTGAGGCCGCAGTAGATGCAGAGGAGAAGCCCACAGCCACTCGCCGGGCATGAAGCTATGGATTCGATGCTAAGTCTGTCACCAGCAGCCGTTCCTCATCCATCATGGGGGTGCTCACTTCAGGGTGAGCTTAATCTTAGCATCTATTTTGCTCTCATTGTCTACTGAAATTATTCCAGCCCAACCAGACTTGTGAAAGGAACGATAACTCTATCAGATTTTTTAGTTCACGTTTAGGTTTTTCTTCAAATAGTATTTTGATGGGGGAAGTCACAGAGAATTAAATAACAGTTTTACAAAAAAAAAAAGAAGTGTTTTTTCATTATAGAAAGAGATCTGCCTGTGACTTATAATTAGAACTAGAAACAAAACATGGGAAACAAATGTATTTTTTGACATATATGTATTTCATTATCAATATATATGCACATATATATTAATATATCTTATATACAGAGATACAAACATGTATGTTTACATATATCAACATATGATATCAATATATGCATATAGTGTGTGCACATGTACAAAATATACCTATTTTTATATACATTATACAACTTTACAAACAAGGTTGGTTGTACCAAAACCAAAGGAAGTAAGGCTGGCCAGGCATGGTGGCTCATGCCTGTAATCCCAGCACTTTGGGAGGCCGAGGTGGACGGATCACTTGAGGCCAGGAGTTGGAGACCAGCCTGGCCAACATGGAGAAAGATGTCTCTACTAAAAATACAAAAATTTGTCGGGTGTGGTGGCGGGTGCCTTTAATCCCAGCTACTAGGGAGGCTGAGGCAAGAGAATCCCTTGACCCCAGAAGGCGAAGTTTGCAGTGAGCCAAGATTGCACTACTGCACTCCAGCCTGACAGAGTGAGACTCTGTCTCAACTGAAAAAAAAACAAAAAACAAAGGAAGGAAGGTGGACCACAGTACCCCACTATCAGTGTGGTAATCACCATGGCAATGGTCCTGGGATTCCTCATGTCCGGATGCTGCTTCGCTGAGCACAGGTGGCTTGTACCACATTGCTGCATTTTAATCATCACCCACTGGTGAGGACACTGAAGGTCAGTGCCCTTGTGACTTACTTGAGATTACCTGGCTGGGCTTGAACCCAGGTCTCCTCACTCCAAATGCCACAGTCTTTTCAATAGCTCCGTTGCCTCCCGGTGGCACACACTTACCATTTTACAAACCCCAAACTTGTCCCCAAGAGGCAACTGCTTTAATTGTTTGATATCTTTTATCCCCCTTGCCCGGAATCTAACCGTTTTAAAAGGGAATACCTCGAACTTACAGCATTGGGGAGATATCTCCCAGGTGCTGGCTCGGCTGTCTGCTGATTGATAAATGCCAAGACTGCTCCTGAGTTGAGGCAAGAGATGGGTGCAGTCCTGGGAAGAAAAAGTACGCCTGGAGGGTCAGCTGACTGGCGAGCGAAAGCCACGCTAGTGTCGAATGGGGTCACAAAAGCCACCTGAGCACTGCAGCATGTGCCTGTAGTCCCAGCTGCTCAAGAGGCCATGGCGGGGGGATCGCTTGAGCCCAGGAGTTTGAAACTGTAGCATGCTATGACTGCACCTGTGAATGGCCACTGCACTCCAGTCTGGGCAACAAAGCGAGGTCCCATCACTAAAAAGGAAAAAAGTTATCCAGGGCCAGGAGACTCAGCCAGTTGACCCTCATTTTTCAGCCCTAACTCTGTCATTTAGTGTAACCCTTGAAAAGACATGCTAGGACTAGGACCTGTTCTTATAATATTTTCAATCCTTT
>NW_012101920.1:7646171-7722471 GCF_000951045.1 Mandrillus leucophaeus
GTTCCCTGCCCTGTAGAAATACATTCTGAGTTAATCAAATGCAATCGAGAAAATGAGATGTCATCCAAAAAGTTAATGTAACAAAGATTTTTGAAAATAGTAATTGTCATTGCTGGGGATGGTGTGGTGCAATAGGTTTTCTTACACACTGCTGGAAGCTCCTTCAGAAAAACTATTTGTTGATGGGTATGTGTGTGTGTGTGTGTGTGTGTGTGTGTGTATGTGTGTGAAGAAATGTGTTAAAAACACTCATCCACTTTAATCAGTAATTCCACTTTTGGGAATCTGGCCCAAGACAATAATCAGGAAATGAAAACAGGTTCATATAAACAGGCATTAATCATGGCATTATTTGACTTTTTAAAAAATTAAATGTCCAACACTACCAAAGTGATTAAATAAATTATGGAATGTCCTTATGATGGAATATTTATACAGTTATTAAAACTGATGTTTGCATAGTTTTAATGCAAACATACTTTGATGTATGCAGAGTATTTTTTTAATAAAAAGGAAACGGCGTGTTTGTGCCTGACATTGAGTGCAGACTGCATACACACAGCGCAGTGGCACTCAGCACAGGCTGTCATAGACAAGGACCTGGAAGAAAATATTTTGAGATTAATAATGGTCAGAATATGTGAAACTTCTGCTTTCTCCTTTATAGTTTTTTTTGTTTGTTTTCTTCTACAATTTTAGAATTATCTTGATTTCCTTTCACTACAAGAAAAGAAATACTTCAATACATTAGTAAATATTTTGGAGTAGAGGAGACTTTTAAGAGGGTAGTTATGGGTAGTTGTATATTCACAATAGCAATATTCCCCCCTGGAGAGTGAGCTAGTAAACACGTGCTCTGTTATAAGTAGCTGTAGGGCTTTGACATTGTCTTTACATTCAAGATGAGTTCATGTTATGCTGAGAGGGGAGTCCTGAGGGAAGCAGGACCTCGCTGCAGAGCTTGGCTTAGGAGGAGCAGAGAGCTAGGTGCTTCCCCAGCTGACTCCCAGCTTCTGTACTGTGAGTTCCAAGCCGCAAAACTCTGGGCAAGTCACTTATCAGCTGTGATCCATCTGTCCCCTTCGATAGCGCAGCATTAGTGACTCCTGGCTTCCTCACGGGGCCACCAGGAGGGTCAGCAGATGCCCTTGGTGGGAGACTGCAGGGCTGTTGAGATGAGGACTCCCCAGCTGTTGCAGGGTCCATACAACAGTTTGGGGGACAGCAGCCTCCAGGTCAAGTTCTGCTCTGCTGTGACCCTGGGACCCCGAGATTCCTGTGGAAAGACTGAACTACTCACATCATGCTGACCACTGGAATTTGCAAAGCCTGTTGACGTTTGAGAGCTCACCTCCAAGCCACCCGGCTGTTCTGTGAGGTGGACAAGGTGGGGGAAGTGGTGCTTCTGCAACAGACAGTGAAGCTGATGCTCAGAGATTGGATCTCAGGAACCCAAGTCCCCAAGGTGGCCCAGTGGACCTCGCAGCCTGACTGGGCCCAGCCCCCAGACTCCAAGGCCAGGCCTCTTTTTACTATCCTCTGTGAGATGGAGATGGGTTTACTATGTCCATTTTACAAATAGGGAAACTGAGACTCCCAGAAGTCCAGGATGACTAGCCCAACTCATATATGGTCAGATCTGTCAGGTAACATATGGTTCCTAAAAATCTCCATACCATGCAGGGCTTATGGCAAAAATGGGGTTGGGAGCACAACACTCAAAACATTACTAGCAACATTAAAAACAAAGATAGAAGCCGAATAAAATGATAGCACCATTTTACACACATTAAATGTGTAGGAAATGCATAAACACTAAAGTAAACATGGCACTTACCTTGGGAAAGATCTGAATTCCCCTGTGCACCTGGGCCCAAGAAGAGTTACAGTTTCTAAGCGATTGTGCGGTGGAGGAAGGGAGGTTACCCGAAATGGAGCAGACGGTTGTAACACCAGGTGCGGATAGGTGTGGCTCCTAACCCACAGCTGAGGCGGCATTGAAGGGCCACGTGTGTGTGCACATGCTTGTGTGTGTGTGTCCTGCGGGGCTTGACCAAGCAGGATGTAGTTTTCTGCATCGGCCTAGCATTTCCTGAGGACAGAATCACATATAGGTAAAAACCAAATTCACATCACACTCAAATTATCCGCTAACACGTCAATCACACTAGAACAAATTTGGGTTTTCAAGACAAGCCTCGGAGCAGAACTGGCTGTACCTAGCGAAGGGTGGGGCTGCAAGTGAGACACGGGTTTTTCTTTTTTCTGAACCCAAAGTGTTCTTTACATAGGATGTTTCTGCAGGCATTTCCTCCTTTCTCTTCCTCTTAGCCTGGCTCCAGGCTGGCAGGAGATAGCATCGGCTACCTGCAGCAAGTGGGGTTAATGGGGTGGCAAGGGCAATGGGGCAGGAAAAATTCTGAGACTACGCCTGAACCAGCAGAAGGAAGCCATAATAGGTCACGGTGTCTCTTGGAGACACAGATAAGGGAGTTTTGTACTCTACTCCGGATCTGCAACTTGCCAACTGCATGGGCTTGGACAGGAGACTCAGCTTCCTTGAGGCTTGGTTTCCTCATCTGTAAAATGGGAATAAATGTAGTACAACCCTCACCAGGTGAGTTTAAGGGTTAACTGAGATTAGGCATGTAGTAAGTGTTCAACAAACTCTGATGACCTTGCTCCTCCTCCTCCCCTTCCTCTTCTCCCTCTTCCAAATCTCTTCCTACTTCTTCTTCATAGTCATCTTTGTCATCATCACCATCATCATCATCACCATCGTCATCCTACCACCAAAGGAAAAAAGTCACAACCCAGCGGTTCCTGAGACACTGACGATGGAGCCGGTTTTCTAGGAGCATCAGGTTCTTAAAGAATCCTCTTGGTCCGAGGCACATCATTAGGTGTCCTTGAACCCTAGACTTCACTTACTGCAGGAAGCAGGCTCTTCCTTGAGGAAAGCAGCAGGAGCAAAGCTCTCCTCGGCTTGGTCCCCCCGCGTGGCAGTTTTCCTACTGGGTCCTGTGCTGTGGCTTTTCTTCCCTGGAGCCCTGCATTTGTGCGCATTCCTTCCGTGCACTGTATGTTCTCAACGCCGATCGCCCACATGTCTGAAACCAGGAGGCCAGCTCCAGGGAGGTGGGACATGTCTGGGAGGTGGTTTCAGGTATTCAAAGTACTGTCCACAGACTACAAGCATGGGCATTGCCTGGGAGTTTGTTAGGAATGCAAAATCTCAGGCCCAGCCAGGAACCATAACCTGCATTTTTTTTTTTTTTTTTTTTTGAGACGGAGTCTCGCTCTGTCGCCCAGGCTGGAGTACAGTGGCGCGATCTCCGCTCACTGCAAGCTCCGCCACCTCCCGGGTTCACGCCATTCTCCTGCCTCAGCCTCCCTAGAAGCTGGGACTACAGGCGCCCGCCACCATGCCTGGCTAATTTTTTTGTATTTTTAGTAGAGATGGGGTTTCACCGTGTTCGCCAGGATGGTCTCGATCTGACCTCGTGATCCGCCCACCTCGGCCTCCCAAAGTGCTGGGATTACAGGCATGAGCCACTGTGCCCGACCCATAACCTGCATTTTAATAGGATCCTCAAGTGATTCAATGCACATTACAGTTCAAGCAGCACTGGTCTTAAGGGACACAAGAGCCACAGCCCATAAGTCTGGGCTCTGGGAGAAACGGCTATCCCTTGATATGTTGAATGCCTGTTTCTCTTGGTATGTCCTGGGGATTATGTGCACATGTCTAAACTCACATGGGGTGGTGTTAGAATCCTGACTCCAGCTGATATTCTGTGTGGCTTCAGGCAATTGGCTCCACCTCTCTGAGCCTCTGTTTCTTTTACTGTGATCTGAAATCATAATAATAATAGTTATTAATGTTTGACACAAAACATTAATGCATTCAACACAGTTCTCAGCATGCAGTAAAACTCATAGGAAATGATATTATGACCACTATTGTTATTTGGGGTGAACACTGCAAGGTCCTCAACCAATATCCACTTTCTTTTTCTTCTTCACTAACAGAATCTCAATTTTACTCAGGCAGTAAATTGCATTTCACAATAGGCACATTATTAGATGTGCCTGTTTAACAACGTTCACCTTCCTAGACCTCCTTGAAACTAGAAATGACCATGTGACCATGATCACAATCCTTTGGCAGGTTTCTCTACTTAATAGAAAAAAAAAAAAGATTTTAAAATTTCCTTTCTTTCCTATCCTCCCTTCTTTCTTCTTGGACTCTGGATGTGATGTCTGGAGGCAAAGCAGTCATTTTGCTCTCGGGATGAAAAGCACACTAGAAGGATGGGTAAGAGGAGAGAAAGAAGGCGGCTGGGTTTCAGTAGCACTGTGAAGCTACTATTTGGATTGCCCATCTCTGGACTTCATCGTATAAAGCAGGTGGGAGGATTAAAGATGAATTTCTTAAGCTGCCATTGAGTTTCTCTTACGTACAGCCCAGCACAGTTCTAACTAGTGATGCCATCATCGTGACACTATTACCATTATGATAGCTGTTGTTACTGACCATCTCTGGCACGCACTAAGGACTCATCCTGGATCAAGGTTAGCATTTGCTAATTTCAGTTGAACAGTTTGAAGGAAACCTAACCTGGGAAACAGAATTGACTGTCAAGCCCCTTTAAAAAATGAGAATAAAAAGAAAACATAATCCAAATATCCACCAATAAAATCTGCTAAATGTATTTTGACATGCAGCTTTTCATGTTTATTTTTACACACACATTTAAAATATACACCTACTTGTAATGATAACGTGCACTGCGTATTGTTTTATAACCTGCTAATTTTCATGTATCTATACATTACCATCTTTTTCATGCCATTAAATTTGCTTCTACAATAAAAATAACAAATCAGGTAATGAGATGAGCCTGATCCTTCACTTGCTTCAGTTTTACCTTCCAAGAACTATGTCTTTGCAACACTTATTTGAGCAGACATCACCCCCACAAATGCCTGAATGAGCATTTCCTGTTGAAAAGCTGCGTCAGGAAAGACGTCAGAGCTGCTGGCTCACTTTTTCTGGAGAGCTTCTTAGGATGCCCAGAAGAAACATGGGATAGTCACTCCTTAAACGGCTACTCGTTATGTTCCTCCAAATATTGCTGTGAAAAATTCACATCCATTTTCACAATGAATGCACATTTTTTACAATGATGAAAATGATGTAAGACTTTAATTCTGAAGTTCTACTCCAGGACTTCAAATGCTTCTTGTCCTGCTTTGGTCCAAGGTCCTGCATGTGTGGGAAGCCCTCTCTTCGGAAAGCAAGTGAATCAGAAATTACTTGTGAAACTGACTCCAATACTGATAATGGGCTGATAATAGAAAGAATAGCATCCTTAGTATGTCTCACTTAATAAAACAAGACAAGAAATTATTTGGAAAAGCACCTGCGCCAAGTCACAGGGGCCAAGCTGCCTGGGGGGCTCCCACCTCACCCTACCCCCACTGCACTCGCCAGGGCAGCCTGTCCTTGTCCCCAGCTAATTGTTCCTGTGTCAGACGGTGGACTCAGTGCTGCTGGATTTTTGAAGAGTGATAGAAATATACATTTTTATTTGAAATCTTCCCATTTTTAAATGTCAGCCACTTCTGAAAATCACAAAACAAAAAACAAAACCACTATAAGAGCCACAAAATAAAACCAGTCCACAGGCAGAGGCGGGCCACTGTTTGGAGTTAGCATGCCCTCCTTGCCAGCCTGTCTTGTTAGGGAGAGGACTGGGTTTCAGAAGAGACGTTGCCAGAGGGCCATCGCATTATGGTAATAGCCTTTTTGCTTAACATCGGTTTGCCCACACCCTGTGCTTCAGGCACAAATGAGACAAATTAAGGGCATTCAGCTGGGAGCCAGCACATATTTTTTTCGTTAAGGAGCTGAGCGAGTCATTAACCGCCCAGGGCTGGTGGAAGGCGGGGGAGGCCCCAGCAAACCCAGGAGGTACCCAGGACCCGTGACCTCATTCTGTCCCAGCCCAAGTCTTCACTGCTTCATGAGGAGCTGTGACAGCATGGCCTTCTCCAGTCCCACGCGGCGACAGCAAGGCCAGGGAGGCAGGGAGCTCGCTGTTTCTGTTCCCCACAATCCAAGCCTCCAGACTCAGGTCTGGGATGACAGAGAAAATCCCAAAGTGTGCTCTTGCTGCACTTCACTGGCATGGAGCACTGTGACTAATGCCCACACTGAGCCTGGTGCTCACTAAGCCCTGGCTGATACCACTGGACGCTCACACTGTTGGGTTCCAAGGCCTTCCTGAGTCATCTTGCCTTCCCTCTAATTGCACAGCCTTCAGCCTATATAGGATGATCAACTCTTCTCGGTTTGCAGGGTTTTGGTACCGAAAGTCCCACATCCCCAGCAGCCCTTCACCCTAGGCAAACCAGAACACTTGGTCACTCTGAGTCTATGCAAAGCCCAGGGAGTTGATTTTGAAGCCACAATTGAGAAGTCCCATCCGACTGCAGAAGGGCATAATTTTAAAAAATCAGAACCTGGGCATTTCAGCTAGGTGGGCTGGAGTACAGAATACTCGATTGGACTTTGCTTCCAAGGGTAGAAGGGTGGTACTGACCACAGCTGGGTAGTCCTACAAGCAGCTGGCCACCCTCCACAACCTTGCTACTCAAAGTGTGGTCCCCAGGCCAGCAGTATCAGCACCACCTGGGAACCTTTCAGAAATTCAGACTCTCAGGCCTCAGCCTGGACCAACTAGATCAGAATCTGCATTTTGAGAAGATGCTTGGGTGCTGCACAGCACACAGGTTGGAGAGGCACCGTCTGCGGGTGCTGCATTCTTGCAGCTTAACTTGGTGAAAGGACAGAATGGGGCTCCAGAGAGGTATCAGCAACCTGAGCAGGTGTGAGAAGTCTCATTTCACCTCCCTGGGTTCCTGGAGGCTAAAGCTGTTCAGCTCCCAGAAAGGCAAGGAGGTCCTTCTGCCAGGATGGAAGGACACAAATGAGTGACGACAGTTCCAGGCTACACGTCCCCTGACTATAGACCTTAGAGGACAAGGGACTTTGTGCATTTTTTTTATTACCTCTTCTGCCTAGATTTTCCAGGACCTTCCAGATAAAATGTACTACATTTTGTATTAGATTGGAATGCACTGGGCTGCAGGTATCAGAGACCCAACTAACAGTGGCTTAAACAAATAGAAGTTTATTGTTCTCACAGAATGAGCAGGGAGGGGTGGATGATGTGTGGCTGCGGGATGGCTTGGCCATGCCGGCGGGGATAGAGGTTCTCCCTGCCTTCCCCTCTAGACTCCAAGCACTCCCACTTTCTGTCCTCAGGTTGGTGGCCTTATGGCCTCAGGATGAATTGCTGTAGCTTGAAGCATCATGTTGATGCTTTCGAGACAAGAAAGGAAAAGGGGGAAGCCAATGAATATGACCTTCTTTTTCAGGAGAGCAAAATATTTCTTGTAAACTGAACACCTACTTCAACTCAAGCCTCGTTTGTGGTGCTACAATGCCATCTGGACCCAAGAGAGTCTGGGAAATAAGTCACTGACAAGAGGGCCAAGCAGCTGTGAGGAGCTCAGATCAATCCTGATCCATTGCCTAGAGCCAAAGAGAACCAAGAGGGAGCCAGCCAGGGCCCGGAGACACCTCTTGTATGTCTTCTGGTCTTTGCACGATGGCCCTGATCATGTTGGCTGTTCATTTACATTTCCGACCCCTTCTGGGTTACGGAACCCTTAAAGGCAGTGAACATGTCTTAGTTGTCTCAATATGTCCCTGGTGCTAACACACCAGGCACAGAGGGTGCTCAGTGGATATTTACAGAAGGAATGAATGAGGATGCCCTCAGTGCCCATTACCCAGAGCCACTCATCCCCAAATATCTTGAGATGGTGGCATCGGCTTTATCTCATAATTGGCTTTATCTCCATAATGACTTATCTTTTCAAATTGGAACCAGTCTTCAGATAATTGGGGCAAAGTCATAGAGAATCATCTAGCTTGAGACTGAAGTTTCAGTTCCATGGAGCCTGGCTTAGGAGTACGATCAGAGGTGGTCAGCAGCTGCCAGACTCACCCACTCCCACGACTACATAAAAAGAAGGAACAAAATAAAAGCCAGCCTCTGGGGTCAGGCGAAGCCATTTGTTCTTAAGGGGAGTCACAGGCAAGGCTGCGCTGTGTGCCTTGGAGTGTCACAGCTAATCATGGTTCATGAAACATGATGGGATGGAGCAAGTCAGACAATTCCCCCTGATATGTGCCATATGACAGCCGTTAAGCCGCTTGGTCTACTGGAAATAGCATTTCATGGTGATCCAGGTAGGGGAATGCAGCCAAGAGCAGAGAGACTCCTCCCATCTCGCTGGAGAACAGGAGGGGGTTGTTCGGGTGACGTCTCATTTCATGAGCCAAGTCAAGGCATATAAAAGCCAGGGAGGGCACAGGGTCTCCCCAGGAACTAATTTGGATGGGAAAAATAAAGATTTTACGTGCTGGCTCAGGCACTGGACTGAAAATCTCGAGAATCTAATCAGTGCCAGGTGGAGGGTGAAGCAGCGCAGTGGCTGGCGAGGACCCCACTTGGGGCAGGCAGGACATGGGGGCTGCACATTTCTGTGCTGGGGGTGCATCAAGCTGAGTCGTCACGGGCTTGGGCTTCAGCGACCCACGTCTTTGGGCAAGTCACTTCCCCTCTCAGCTCCCTCTGTTTCCACATGGGCAAAATGGTTGTGAGGATGAAAGACAAGAAGGTGGAGGCCAAGAGCCCAGCACGGTGCCCGGCACAGAGTGGTTGCCAATAAACAAATCATAATCGTAGTCATTAATGGGGCCAAGTCCCAGCTAGGGTGCCCTGAGGCCTCCCCCTCCCCCTGTGGCCAGGTGGTGTGGTTGCCAGAGTGAGCAAACAAAAACACAGGACACTCAGTTAAAATCAAATTTCAGACAGACAATGAATCATTTTTTTTTTAGTATCCATATGCCTCTAAATATTTCATGGGACATACTGATACTAAAAAATTATTTATTTTTTATTTGAAATTCGAGTTTAACCAGGCACCCTGTGTTTTTTCTGGCAGCCCTACAGGGTGAGCTTAGGTGCGGCCATAGATGAAAAAGAAGGGATTTCAATGTCAGTGATGGCTGAGTGGAGTGGTCGAATTAACTAAAGGAACCTATATTCTGTGCACTCAAATTAAAATTTCTGATCTATGACCTCCAACTCTCAAAGCTTAAAAGGAAAAAAAAAGCCTCCTTTAGTCAATAAGCAAACTAATGAAATGACAGAAGATTGGATGAGAGTGTCCCGTTCCCCAGCTTCAGCTGCAGTTTCCTGAAGGCCCCCACGCCCTCTCATCCCATTTTGCAAAAGAGGAAATCAAGGCTCCAGCAGGTGAAGAGAGTTGCTGGGCTAGCATGTGGCTGCAGTCCATGTCTGTCTGACACATGGGCCAATAACCATCACCAGGAGACCCCACTGCCTCTCATTGCTTAAAAAGGTCTGCCCTAGAAGGCCACAGACCACCCCCAATTTTTGTGGAGGGGAGAAAATGTTACTGAACATCAGGTGAGAGCAAGTTTCCCAACCTCTTTCTGCCTCACCTTTTCCCTCTGTCGAATAGGAATAATTATTCTACCATCTTGATAGCGTTTTGGGTGACTTGGTAATTTTGTGTACATTAAGGACCCAGATGCTAATCGTGACTAGACAGATGCCATTTATTAGACTTATTGTTATGAAGACAGTAGGGTTTTATTGTTAAAATATCAGCCGTGAAACCCATCAGAACGAGTTCAGCCTTGGATTCACCTCTTTACCAATCCTGGAATGTTTCTAAACCTCCCTGAGCCTCCATTTGCTCAGCCATAAAACGGGAACCTCGTGGAGCCTCCCTCTCACAACTGTCGTGGGTAATGGAGTAGCACAGGTGAGCACTCAAGGGCAGGCTATTTGTATTTCAACAGGCAGAGAGGATTGGGGTGAGAGCCAGTGGCCTCTCTTGGGACCCCTGAAACCTGGCCACACGGAGTGGGCTTCTACTCTGCAATCCCCCTCTGCCCGGGCAACAATGGAGCTGTCACAAGCCCACATCTGCTGCTGGTAGAGACTTTTCTCTCAGGATTCCTGGAGGGGCCCTGGCAGGGGCCACAGCCCGTCTCTTCTTGTTTATGTGTTGAGAACAATGCAGACATAGAAGCCAAGTTTGCAACTGGGTCTGGAGGAAAATTGTTATCTCTCCAATAAATCCACATGCATCATTGTCAATGACCCTGGACACGCTGCCCACCCACAGCGCCTGCCCATTAGAGGTCAGACAATGGCTAATGAGATTGCCATCCCTGATTAAGCCAGGAGGCAATGCTTCTTTAATTCTACACACAGCCAGGAGGCAGGGCCTTAGCCTCTCTTACTAGGACTTCCCTTTTCCTCTTACCAGTTCTGCCATCCATGGCTTTCTGGATTCGCCAGAACTTCAGGTTTCCCAACGAACACAGATGTGTCAAGTGCATTTTCTGGCTTGAGGGGTTGTGTTTTTCATAGACATCTTTCCAGTTTCATAGCCATTTTGCGCAGGAGTGTCATCAGCTGAGATTCAAGACTCATTGACGCTAGGCTGGGAAATCCCTGGGAGATGAGAAAGTCAGTCCACACTGGACGCGTGGAACCGGAAGCACACTGCAGAAGGGGGATGTGAGTGCTGTTTGCAGTCCCTCTTCTGGGCCAAAATTTGGCTTAGGGCTTCCCCTACCCTCCCTCGGCCTCTATAGCCTGTGAGATAGATATTAGCACCTCTTTTTGCCAAAGAAGAAATCATGGCCCTGAGAAATTACATGGTGCATGCAAGGTCACACAGCAAGCAAGTGGAGGGGAGGGCGTGAGTCCATCTGTCTATATGCCAAGCTTGTGTTTTTCCCACTACACTTGACTTGTTCACACTCAGCTCATCCCAGTGCTTGAAGCCCACTGCAGAGCCAAGCCCCAGGACTTACATGTGGCATCCTTAATGCCCATGTGGCAGTTCCAGTGCTGTCAAATCCCTCTAACCTGAAGCAGTTAAAACTGACGATTTAATGACCCACTGGTGCATCCACTTAACTAATCTTTGTGAGCACATCAAGGTGTTTTTATTTTTGCTGTTTGGAGTTGCATAGTAATCTTTTACATAAACCACACCCATTTTTACAGTCACCAGCATTTACAGTTTCCAGTCCTTTAAAATGAAGTAAAAATTAAAGGGCATTTACAAAGATACCTGAATGCAGAATCCTTCATTGTTTGTGTATTTTTTCATCTTTACAGTAGTTTCTTCCTCACTGAATTGTTCAGCATATTTTTTAGGAACTCATATTTTTCAAGTCATTCCAAAACATTTGACTTATTTTTCATAGAAGCAACTTTTCTCTTTCTTTCACACTCATAGTTTTTTAGTTTATATAGTAATTCAGTTGAATTTTGAAATTAAAATTACAAATATAACTGGCATAAGAAGGCATGGGAACAAATCCACTGACTCTTGTTAATCAAATGACTCACTGAATGAAGGCAGATATGGGAGAGCTCACTGAGGTGTAGCTGACCAGCCTCCAACTTTCAGAGCACTGTGGGCAGCCACAGAATGTTTACAGTGACGGGGGAGAGCACTGGTTAGTGGCTCGGTAACATGAAGACAGGTGAAGAAAGCTTCTATTCTACTATCTCAAAGGTGGTCACAGTAGCAGTGGTGACTGCAGTGATTTCTCTGTATTTAGTGTGAGTGCCACGTATTACTGTCCATCCTCACTACAATGCCTAGAAATTACTGTATTTACAGTCTAAAGATTAGCTAATACATAAGTCACTCAATTCTACCAGGAAGCTTTTCTGAAAAATATTATCTACTACCCCCGACTCGACCAAGTCTTCTTGGAGAAGTGCCAAGTAGCCAGGAAGACTGATTTTTAGATGTCTCTTCTATCTGCTGTTCTTGAAGCCTGCACATTTGCTTACCCAGGGGGAGCAGGGGAGGAAAGGGATAAGTTGCTGAGAGTTATTCCATCCATTAGTCTATGGTGGACTTGATGGTGTCACACAAGGAGACACCTGAGAAACAGAAAATGAATCTTATATACTGGCCAATAAAAGATTTTCTGCTCTGTTTTAAGATGAGGAAACAGACTCAGAAGTCAAGTGACTTGGCCAATGTCACATAGCTTGTAACTGGAAAAGCTGAGATTTCAACTTAGGTCTATTTAATTCCAAATCCCATGTGCTTTCCATTGAACAACTGTTGCCATCGAGCTGGGTTGGACTGAGTTGAGTTGGTTTGAGTTGAGGTGAGCTGGGTTGGGTTGGCTGGAATTGGGTTGGTTTGATTTGGGTAGGTTGGTTGGAGTGGGTTGGATTGAGCTGAGTTGACTTGGTTTAAGTTGAGGTGAGTTGGGTTGGGTTGGCTAGAGTTGAGTTGGTTTGAGTTGGGTGGGGCTGGGTTGGGTTAGGTTGGGTTGGGTTAAGTTGGTTTGAGGTGTGGAGGGTTGGGTTGGGTTGGGTTAGGTTGGTTTGAGGTGGGGAGGGTTGGGTTGGGTTAGGTTGGTTTGAGGTGGGGAGGGTTGGGTTGGGTTGGGTTAGGTTAGGTTGCATTTGCATGGGTTGCACTGCTAGCATTGAATCACACTAAGCCATTTGCTGGGTACTCTTGGTCCCAAAACAGAGGGCTAAAAAATGTCTCTTTTATAGTCTTTCAGTAACCTGAGGGCAGAAAGGGGGATCAATGCAAAAGAAACAGACAGGAATCATGTATGATTCATTGTTGAATTCTGGTGGGATTGCCCAAGTAAATCATGCCCTGGGCAAACTAGCAGAGTAAAAGGCACCTTACAGAGCTGTGTGTGGGGAGGGGGTCCTTCTGTCACATTGCCCGGAAGATACGGATCCAACTACCCTCATGGTCAGGGACCACAGAGCCCAGTTCTCATCCCTTCATGTGCAAATCACATGCCACAGCCCCAAGCCTGGCAGAGGTTCCTGGAGAATGGCAACTCCTTGAGCACCAGCTTGGTACTCCATGCCACTCGCCTCCTCTCTCTGTCTCTAAACCCACATCAGCTCTCTTCAGGAGGTATGGTCACCATCTTTTTACACACAGAGAAGCTGAGATAAAAATAACTTGCTCAAGTTTACACAGCTAATCATGGCCAGAAGCTGGGTTTAGATCTAGGTTTGTAGGACCCTGGGAGGTTGAGTTCTTTCCACTTCTTCACATGGCCTTTCAACAGGACAGAAATCAGCACAAGCCTGTCATCTTGGAGGATCTTTAAGCAAGATATGTGTCTTCCATGGGGGCAGTTGGAAGGGCTTCCGGGTAGGGCTGGGGGAGGGGTATCATAGCCTGTGGGAGACCAGTAGAGTAAGGAAGTTTCCTGCCCCTCAACGGTCAGAGACAAGAAGTAATGACAATGAGGGGCTGTTGATGGTGTTCCCCTACCTTCTACCCATCTGACTTCTACGCCTCAGTTTTTCCAATGCATTCTGTAAAAAGGAGTTTTCATCTCAGTTCATTCTACAGGCATTTGTGGAGTGACTACAGTGTGCCAGGCATCAGGCTAGGTGGAGAGAAGTCGGAGGCTTGGTTCTGTTTGTGTGGCACGTGACTGGGATTGTGGGTCTACACTCTCCTCCTGCCACTTCCAAGCCGGAGGGTCCTGGGAATGTCCATTTACCTCACCAAGGTTCAGTTTATCCCCATGGAAAATGGGGAGAAGAATAATAATGCCTGAGGCTCAGGTCGGCTATAAGGACTGAACTGAACATGGTGTGTGGGGAGCACTTAGCACAGCCGCCAGGGTGTGGGCCACCTCAGGGACAAGGCGGGATTGTGCTGGCTTTTATGCAAAGGCAGAAAGTGCCACTGAGCTGGGAAGAAAATGAAAAGAACAGTGGCTCACATTTCTTGGCCCACTCCTTCTCAAATACCATATTCTGCATAAAAATATCCTTCAAAAGTCACGGCCAAACCCCCACGGCGGTGGGAATGCCCTCCCGTGGAGGGAAAGCCACCCTCACACAGCGAGTGTCGTTTCAGACGCAGCTGGCACCGGGAACGGGCGGATGGAGGAGTGACAACGCGCACAGCCGACTGTCAGGGCGGCCTCGGCAGGGAGTGTCTGGGTGCTCGCCGATTCCTTCAATGCTTCTGTATTTTTGAAAATTTTCATAATAAAACGCTGGGGGAAGTGGAAATGTAGCCAGCCCCAGCCCTGCAGGAGAGGGTGGTTCCAAGCACCATTTTCTCATTTCTTTGAATCTCTTAAAACCTTTTCCTCATAACCCCACAGCTTATAAATGTTTGAACAATTATGACTGTCAGGTGCACAAACAAGGCCCTCACACACAGCCTATTGTTCCGCAGATGGAAACATCTGTTAGATTAGATTATTTTTTAAACCCGGGGTGAGGAGAGTGGGGGACGGGGGTGTTGATAAAAGGCTTCCTGACCTGGGCTTGTGAACAGCCACACTGAGAAAATCTGGCTTTTCAGGAACTTCCCCTGGAGCCACCTTCCTTTACCAGGACACAAGCTTAACTCTTTCAAACCAAAGGCTTCTTTGCAGTGGGCACAATAGCCCTGTTCTTGTGCTACAATATTTTTTTAAAAATCCAAATGGTATATCTAAGCCCATGACTGACCCCAACCTAACTTGGGGGTTTTAACACAGTGATGAAGGGCTCAGGGTTTGAGAGCTCAGCCTGGAGCCAGACTGCCTGGGTCTGAATCACATTAGCTTTGTACTTACCCTCTCTGTGCCCATCTATAAAATGGGAACAATCACTGTTGGCTTTTTAGTGAATTAACAAAAATATTACAAGAGCTGAGAGTAGATGAGACCAGCACATAGTAACAGATTGTTGTTACTTACAGCCATGTGTTGCATAATGACATTTTGGTCAAGGACAGACCACCTATATGATGGCGGTCCCATAAAATTATAATCCTGTATTTTTACGGTACCTTGTCTACGTTTGGACATGTTTAGAGATACAAATACTTACTATTGTGTTACGATGCCCTACAGTTTCAGTAAGTCACATACTGTTCAGGTTTTCAGCCTAGGAGTCATGGGCTGTATCCTACAGCCTGGGTGTGCAGCAGGCTACGCCACCTGGGTTGTACAAGTGCACTCTCTGAGGTTTGCACAGTGAGGAAGTTGCCTCATGACCCATTTCTCAGAATGTATCCCTATCCTTCAGCACTCATGACTGTATTATTATTAAGAACTTAGTAATTCTTCTGAGATCATGGAGGAAACCATGAAAATGGCTAAATGAAAAGGTTAAACGCCGGGCGCGGTGGCTCAAGCCTGTAATCCCAGCACTTTGGGAGGCCGAGATGGGCGGATCACAAGGTCAGGAGATCAAGACCATCCTGGCTAACACGGTGAAACCCCGTCTCTACTAAAAAATACAAAAATCTAGCCGGGCGAGGGTGGGCGCCTGTAGTCCCAGCTACTCGGGAGGCTGAGGCAGGAGAATGGCGTAAACCTGGGAGGCGGAGCTTGCAGTGAGCTGAGATCCGGCCACTGCACTCCAGCCTGGGCGACAGAGGGAGACTCCGCCTCAAAAAAAAAAAAGAAAATGGTAAAGTGTAAATGGAGATAATGGGTGAGGTTATTGTGATAATAATAGGACCCTCCTCCTAGGGCTGCTGTGAGGATGAAACAGCATCGACCATGCCAGGGAAATTGCTGTGCAGAATGCCCTGGCTCAATCAAATGTTGTCTGTGAAAGCTTGTAAGGCATGCAATGGGACACTGGCTCTTACCTTTGCGACAGGAAAGCCGCCTGCCTTAGGCTGTGAGCCATGCTATGAAACGTACTAACAGCCGCAGAAAGAACCTAGCCTGTCTGCTTCTCATATGCCTGGGCCCCATTCCACTGGCTCCCAGACGGCTGTGACCTCGATACGGTGTGCGCGCCAGTGGCTGGCCTGACCCCCTAATCGTGACCGCCCACCTCGCCAGGATGACCTACATTTCCACAGTGGCGGCTGGAGAGACATTCCAGGATAATTAGCAAACACACACACACAGACACACACACATATAGACATACACACACACACACACACACACACACAGCAGCTCAGGCCTGGCTGTCGCTGGCACACTCGCTGTCTAGACAGGGCTGGGAGCTGAATGGCCTCCTGCCAGGGAGGTAGGCTGCTTGGGGCTGCAACCAGGACAGCTGAGGTGGGGAGCGAGGCTTTTCCTGTTCACTGGGGCAGAGACCCCTGAGAAGAGGAGCAGCAGTGATCGTTCCTCCCCACCCTAAACAGGAGCTTCCAGTCATGTCCCTTCCAAGGAAAGTCTCCTCAGGAAATCATCAGGCAAGAGATCCCGGGTCCAGCTACAGGGGAGCTTGATGCACTGCTGTTTGTAATAATGAAAAATGGGAAATAGCCTTTCAGAAAGAGTTAGTTAAGCATATTATGGGGCCATCACAAGCGGGACCAGCAAGTGGTTGCTGACAATTGTGTCGAAGGAGATGGTCTGATGGCATGTGGTGACTGTCATAAAATATTAAGTTTCAAAAAAGCATGATTCAAACTGGCATGTCATCAGGGACTGCAGTCATTTTTCTAATAGGTGCGCAGAAGAGTCATTAGAAAAGCACACGTAGGAGGCTTGGTGCTTATCTCTGGGCATGATATCTGGTCACCAGGGCACTTTGCATGCTCCCACTCATGGTTGGAGTGCAAATACCAAGGACACTAGACCAAGACCCTGGACTGGCTGGCCCAACACCAAGGTTCTGGTCCTTTCCCTGCTCCAAATTCCAGTACACCTAGCTGGTATTTTCCAAACGCCAGTCACACAGGGACCACCTTCATGACTTTTTCCCATGACACTATAATTTACTTAGAATTATTCTTCAAATTGACTCACGATTTTCACAAAAGCAAATTGATTTTTAAAAGAAAACCTTATATCACAGTTGTGGTTGGGAAAATCAAAAACAGAAGGTGGCTGTAAAGATAAACACATCATTATTAATTTTTTAAAAATCCATCTAACTAACACAAGAACTGAAAACCAAACACCGCATGTGCTCACTCATAAGTGGGAGTTCAATGAGAACACAGGGACACAGGGCGGGGGAGCATCACAAACCGGGACCTGTCAAGGGGGTGGGGGGTGGGGGAGGGATAACATTAGGAGAAATACCTAGTGTAGATGACGGGTTGATGGGTGCAGCAAAAACCACCATGGCACGTGTATACCTATGTAACAAATCTGCATATTCTGCACATGTATCCCAGAACCTAAAGTATAAAAGAAAATTCCTTGTGTGCCACCTAAGATCATCTTGCCAATGATATGTAGGCCACACATTGGCCGACACTGCCTTTACTCAACCTCTTTATTTACAAAATGACCTAAGGCTGAGGCTCAGAGGGGACAAGATTTCCCTGGGGTCATTCAGGTTGCCAGGAGCTCTGGGTGCTGGTTCAGGGGCTACTTACCTGAACCTGTACTTATCCTGACCTCACTTGTCCTAGCAGGTCTGTCTCCACGGGGATGGGGCCAATCAGTTCGCAACCCAACCCATCACTGAGCTCCCAGGAACCTGACTGAGCCACGAGGGTCCAGCCTGTCCCCCTCCTGCCACATCCTCTGTTCAGTGGAGGTCCCACATATCAGACATTCCTCCCATGCTAAGTAGAAAGCTCAACCACAGCACATGAGCTTCAGATTAAATTATTTTTTAATTTCATGGTGCTCAGTTCCACAGTCAATTAATTCCATTTCATTTTCAAGGGTCCCATCACCCTGCCGCCTTCTTTTTCTAGCAGTTCCAGTGATTTTCTAGAGTCAATCAGAGATTTTTTGTGTTTGGTTTTAAATATGTGTAAACGTATGGTCTGTCTGTGTCCTTTTTCCCGTTCCTTCTCCTGACTGCACCCACGCTGGACACCCCAGGCTGAGGCTGGAGAGGGCATGAGGAGTGGGCCGGGCAGGCAGGCACCTGGCCCCTTTAGGAGGTGGAGGACAGAGGAGCATTTCCACATCCAGGTGGGTGCCTGCACTACAGCAGAAGGGAACCGCTGCCTCCTGGAGGCCCTGGGCTCTGGGAACTCCCTTAGTTTGCATCCCTGCTGTCTTTTCCTCTTATGGAAACCCTTCACCACCTGGATGTGTCTGCAAGCACTTGGCCCTGACTCCTTTGCAGGGCTGGGCATGTGACTCAGGCTGGCCAATCAGAGTAGTCCATGCCCTGGGACAGCAAGATAGGCTGAGGAGCAGTCACATGACCTAAGCAGGGCCATTCAGTGTCCTGTGGAGGAATAAAATGGCTTCTGTGTAAGAAATGATTGTGATCTTTTTCTCTAGGCTTCTTAGCTGTGAAGGTCATGGAAGCTCAAGGCTGCTGGAGACCACCCCTGCTGTCACTTGGAACTCAGCCTCCCTGATCGTGAAGCCAACTAGCAGAAAGGAGAGCCAAGAGATGTCAGGAGGAAAATAAGTCCTACTGTTGGCCAGTAAGGCCCTAGGTACAACTGTGCCTGAAGGCCACCAAACTTCCCAACTTTGAAGTTGTATGTGCCAGCAAATTTCCCTTTTTCATTGTTGTTAATTTAGTTTGTTATGTCGCCTTCCCTTGTTCAAGTCAGCCAAGGAACATCACTGTGTGTCACGTGTCCACCTTCCTTTCCCTTGCCTCGAGTGCCCTGCCTTATCCAGGGAAATCCTAGAAGATAGAGGTGACAAGCACGCAGGAAGCTTTATGGAACATCCAACTCCTCAAGACTCAGCTCAGGCACCACCTCCTCCAGGAAGCCTCCCCTGGTGCCCTAGTGTGCCTTCTCAGGCTGGTTCATAGCCCATCTCTGCTGGCCCACAGCTTTTATTGAGGGTAGCACCATGCATAAGGGCTAGACTCTGGAACTCACAGGTCCCTGATTGGAATGTCAACTCTTGCCAGTTGTGTGACCTTGAACATATGAGTAACCTATCTGTTCTTTGGTTGCATCACCTATAAAATTAACATCAGTCTCTTTACCTAGTTCCACTTTCTTGTGAGATTTGTCACTGAGTTAGAACAGAGGCCAGCACATGGCTGCTCCTCAGGTATTAATAGTATTGGTCATCATTTTTATGTTCTGTATTACTTTTGCCATAACTGCCTTTTACTTCCTTGTCTTAAACCACAAGCCCTTTCCCTTCCCTTTTCCTTCAATTCCTTTGGTTCTCCAGACCCCACAGTGCCTGGCATGTAATGAGCCTGAGAGAATGTCAGTTGAATAATGTGTGCCCCCCAAAATGAACAGGCAAATCTGTATCTTCTGCTCTTCCTTCTACCTGTCAAGAACTCTGACTTTGCCATCTCGTTTCTGGTTCTCGTCCTAAAAATAGGATAATGAGCGAGCGGGAGGTGGAGAGAAATAGAAGTGAAAGGGAATGAAGACAAACACAAGGGTTGGGGGTTCAGGATAACAGATGGGCTGGGCGGGTTAAGGAGGTGCTCACACCTGGCTGGGCGCTGGAATCAACCAGATGCAAGGGTTCCCAAACAAGCCCCCTTGGCCCTACCCTGGAGACTCCCACCTCATCTGTCTGGGTGGGGCCTGGAACTTCCCAGGTGATCCTGTGCTATGAGGCCAGGGCTGAGAACCCTGGGACAGAGGATGGGAGGAGCTTCGATGCACAAGAGAAATGAAGCTCCTTGAGTGTTTTTGAGAAACTTCAGCAAAGATTAGTTCCTGTTCAACTATTTTGACCCTCAGCTGATTGTTTCTTTGACTATGACCGAGTTCTGAGATAGGGTGCCAAGGGGACTCGGTTTTATCTAATGCAAGTGTGTGAATGAATGAATTAATGAGAGGAGGTTTGTCTCCCAACACACATCAGTAATCACAGATACAAGCAGCAAGGAAAAGTGGAAGAGGTGTTTCAACACAGGGGACTCAAACCCCTCACCCACCTCATCAGCCTGTGTTCAAGAGAGAGAGAGGCGCTGGGGTTTATGGCTGTGGTCACTTCCCTGCCCTGATCTTAATTACAGGAGACCCACTGGCTCAGCAGTCTCTAAGTTGCAGGTAGAGAAATTAGATGTGATATCCAAATCCTTTTTTTCTTTTTTCTTTTTTGGAGGCAGGGTCTCATTCTGTTGCCCAGGCTGGAGTGCAGTGGTACAATCATGGGTCACTGCAGCCTCAACCTCCTGGGCTCAAGTAATTCTCCCATCTCAGCCTCCTGTGTAGTGGAGACCACAGCCAGGGACCACCATGATTGGCGAATTAAAAAAAAAAAAATTACACAGATAGAGTCTTCCTATGTTATCCAGGCTGGTCAGCTTAAGGGATCCTCCCACCTCAGCCTCCCAAAGTGCTGGGGTTACAGACATGAGCCACTGTACCCAACCCTAGATCTTGACTAGTAACATATAGTCAGCTAGATAGACAGATGGCTGTACCATTCCTTGTGAACTTCTCTAGGGACACCCTTTGAAGAAAGTGTCTGAGGGTCAAATCAGAGCAGCTGAAGACAAGGCCCCGCCCACAACGGGATCGTGGGTTCAGGAAAGATCCTTCCCAAGGACCAGTCGGCGGGGCTGTGAGTTCCTGGGAGCAACAGGAAGAGGATTTCATGTAGGACTCACAGTGCCTGGAGCCTGTTCCACTTAAGAGTAATTAAGCTGTCACGAGTATGAAAGGAATAATGTCACTCCTGGGAGTTCCTGTCCTTTCTTTAATAAGTCCACAGGATGCCCAGGCAGTTTTTGGTGCTTGGAGACACAGGTCACCTTGCTCTGAACCCACAGGTGCTCATCATCTAGTGTCTAGCAGGGAAAGACACACCAAGCAGAGGGATAGCATGGGTGAGTGCTCTGAGCAGGCCCGACATGTTCCTAGGACCTACTGAGAGACGTCTGGGAAGTTGCCTGAACAGGAAAGGCTGATCTGGCTTGAGGTTTCGTGGTCTTAAAGGGAGAAATATAAGAGGAGGGGCAAGAGAAGTTGAGGAGGATGAAGGCTGTTTCCTCTCCTCCTTCTCTACTGGGCTTATTCCTATGGCCACTGCAACACCCTGGGAGCTCCAACAGAAAGACCCCTGGAGTCTGTGTGTGTCTGTAGGAAAGGGACCGAAGTGCCAATTCCTGGCTATCTGTCCACCATGGCGAGCTGCCTGCCACCAGATGACACCAGAGAGGGACAGGAACACTGTGGAGGGGATACATGGCCACATGTCACCTAGAGAAGGGGCAGATTTGTGTTTGTAACAAGCACCTGCAGGTAGTTCTTATCACAGCAGGGACATTGGTTGTCTGGTGCCCCTCATCTCTGCCACCCTTCCCAAGCCAGCCTCATTCTCTCTCTCTGGAGACTCCCATTCTCCCACCCTTCCTAAGCCAGCCTCATTCTCTCTCTCTCTGGAGACTCCCCTCCTTGGCCCTGCCGCCCCTGTGCACTGGGTTCGGGAGACTTCCCGATTTCAAGCCCCCAACAGAGCCCATTGAGAATCTGTGTGCCTCCCAGGTCTAAATTCTTCTGAGGAAGAACTTGATTTGGATCGGGGCACAGCTCTGGTCCAATCAGCTGTGGCCAAGGAGGGGTGAGGTCGTGGTACAATTGTGGCTCGTGGGGCCTCCCTTGTGGGTATAAGGAAGAGAGTTCTCAGAGCAGAGGTACCCATCCAAACTGCTGTCTCCCATCAATGTATGCTTGTGCTCCCCCGGAGACCCTACTCCACAATTCAGGTTATGAATTTCTCTCTTCCTGGTAAATTTCCAGGCCTCACAGCACACCCAGCCTCAAAGGAATCTGTCAGAGAAACTCAGTAATGACAATATGATATGCTTCTTCAAGAAGTTTCTAGAATGAGAACTCTCAGAAGACAGGGGCTGTTGCCTTTTTGTCCTGTGCACCCCAGCCACTCCTGCTATGTCCATTAAGCTCTAGGACCTACACGCCATTGGCACTCACTGTTATGGGCTGGATTCTGTCCCCTTGGAATTTGCATGTTGAAGTCCTAACCCACGTCTTAGAATGTGACTGTATTTGGAGGTAGGGCGTTTAAGGAGATGATTAAAGTTAAGTCATTTCATAAGGGTGGACCCTAATCCAGCGTGACTGGCATCCTTGTAAGAGGAGGAAGAGGAAACAGGGAAGGATACACAGAGAGGCCATGTGAGGACACAGTGAGGAATGGCTGTCTGCAAGCCCAGGAGAGAGGCCTCTGAAGTCATCAAACCTAGTGACCTCTTAATCTTAGACTTCCAGCCTCCAAGACTGTGAGAAAACACATTACTGTTGTTGAAGCCGCTTAGTCTGTAGTATTTTGTTATGGCAGCCCAGGCAGACTGACATGCTCACTAAAGGGATGCAAAAATGATGGAACTGGTCCTCCCACCGAGAGCTTAGACCTGTCTACTGACTGCAAACGGCAGTCTATGTTAGCTCTTGGTTAAAAGAGAAACAGGAACCAGTTTATCAGGAGTCCTGGAGCTTTCACTGGTGAGGACAGGGGTCTTCTAAAGGCCCCAGGGTCGGGGCAGGACCCTGATGTGATGGAGAAAGTGACCCACTACTCATAACCATGGCTGGCATGCAGGGGATGCCTGATGACTTTGCTCTGTGGTCCTGCCCTACACTGAGCTTTTGAATTACTATCTACTCTAAACTCTAGTTTCAACATTTCTTAGACTCTTTTTATTGGCGAAAGCAAAGGCCTGAATTTGGCATTGGAGGTCAGACCGCTCTCGTTTGAAAAGAAAAAGGAAAACACATTTCCATGGGTCTTTGACTCTACAGAGATCAAACAAAACCCTACTTTGCTTGGTGATATTTAGGAATGGAGGAGCCAGGCTGCTTCCTGGGGATGAAGCAGCAATTGTGCCTCAGGAGAGGAGCCGCGGGCTCCCCCTCACCGTTCCGGCCGCTGGGTTGGAAAGAGATCCTCTCTCCCCACTGACCGCCGACGTCAGCACTCACTCCCGTGGGACGGATGCTAGGCCAGGTCACGCAAACCACCCACCAGGCAGAGCGATGGGAAGGCTGACAGCCAAGCCTGGCCACATGGGCACCCCTGAAGCCTGGGGTAGAGCTGCTTCCCAAAACATGTAGACGGAGTGAAGGGAGAGGCAGTTCCCTATGGAAACAGGGGAGGTTTTAACTAGAAGAAAGGGGAGTGGATATGGCACAGGCTGCAGTGCCCATGTGCCTCTACTGAGTTCTGGAGGACACTCCCTGTTGTTTCTGAACCCAGGTTCCGCTGCTTGCAGCTCAAAAGCCAAAACTCAAGAAATGAGAGTTAGCGGAAAGAAAAGCAGGTTTACTGGGAGAGCCAGCCAACCGAGATGATGAACTAGCCTCCTGAAGTATTAATACCTCCTTGAGTTAAGTCCATACAAATTTTAGGCTCTTTTTATGCTCAGGACAGGGGAAGAGGAGGGGATTGGGGTCGAGATGTAACAGATGACCACAGACATTGTCACCAGTGCGGGTCCAGGGAGATTGGGGACTTCCTTGCCCTTGGTCAGGTCACAATGCTCCTATAAATCTATTTTTAAAAACGTAGTTAGCTGTTTACATACTTTCCCTTTAATCCCAGAGTTCGTTTTTAAAACTCCATGATTGCTGTTTTTGCATATTATCTCAGTGCTCTAAAATTATCCCAGCCTCCGTGCAGAAGTGGGTAAAGGCCCATTAAGCAAACATGGACTTGGTTATGTTCGCTCTTTTGCTGCTTCCCTGTTACACTGTCAGTTCCCCCGAATCTCTCTAACATGGAGCGGTGCCTCCACAATCCCACTGCCTCCGTCTTGGGGCACGCCTTGGTTTCTACATAAGGGCCCCTCCCCCATCTCACAGCTCCAGTCTCTTCACACATCCTTCTCCACCCAGCTGAGGTCTTTGAACAGCGGTGGCAGGTTGAGTACTAGGATTCGGTGAGACTCAGTCCAGGTGAACTGTATCTTAGAAGGCTCAGGAATGGATGCTTGGGACCAGTGTTGATCCTGGTCCTCCCATAAATTAGCAAATTACTTAACTACTCTGTGCCTCTGTTTTCTCATCTGTGTGTTGGGTACAGTATCTGTACCAATCTTAGAGGGTTATTACAAAGAGTAAATGAGGTAATATACATCAAGCACTCAAAATGTGAGCTGTTACTAAAATGTATCTCCCATCTGTCCACTTCTCTCTATCTGCACTGCCACCACCTCATCTGAGCCACTGTCACTGGTCCCCTGGGCCATATCCCAGCCTCTTTGTAGTGTCCTGGCCCTCCTCTGATCTGGCGCTGCTCTGACCCATTCTCCACGCAACAGCCAGGATGGGACTGCCGGATGAAATACAGGGCACCCAGTTAATTGTGAATTTTGGATCAACAGTGAATACTTTTTAGCATAGGTATTTCCCATGCAATATTCATTATATACTTATGCTAAAAAGTTATTTATTTGAAACTCAAATTTAACTGGGCACCTTGTATTTTTATTTGCTAAATCTTGCAGCCTTAAGCCAGGGAGAAAGCAGATTGTTTTGCTCCTTGCTTCAAACCTTCATTGAGTTCTCAGCACAGTTAGGGCAGAATCTGTACCCTGTCCTGACCTGCAGGGCTTAACCTGGCCTGACCTCTGTGGGCCACTTTTTTTCCTGTGACTATTATTAACAATTTTAGCAGCATCGGTGGCCAGGCATTGCCTTGTCAGGTCACACACCATGCCTGCTCCTCACCAGGGGACTGATCAAAGAATAAGAAAACGAAGCCAGCAAGGACCACAGCGCGGGAGACTGTGGGACTTTGTGAGGTGCGTCCCATCCTGGTGTGGAACCCAGACCAACTTTCTGCTCGCTTGGGAAACTGTAGCAGCTGGACCGCCAGCCTGGAGCGAGTGGCAAGGGGGTTGGTCCAGACTCCGTCCTGTGCTGCACGGGCTCCCCAGAACAGCTGCAGTCAACTGCCCAGATCTACTTTGACCAGCCCCATGATCTTGGACATGAGCTTTCCCTCTCTGTGCCTCAGTTTCCTTGTCTACAAACTGGGGGTGCTGGTGGTGCCTAACTAGCCTCAGAGCCATTGTGAGATAACCAAGTTCGCACCTGGACATCAGCCATGGCAGCACCTGGCAGGGAGCAGCCCAACCCCAGCCTTTTCAGTTCATTTTCAAGGCTAGGCAGGACTGCGGATGTGGGCCGGGTCGGGTGGGGGGGCGCAAATGGAGCTTGCACGGCTGAAGGCAGTTCTACTGGAAATCCAGCTGAAGGCAAATCTACTGGAAATCCAGCTGCCCCAGTTGTGTCCCCCATGGCCGCAGGGTGGAGCAGCACATTGAGAAGAAGGTGATGGTGGGCACAGCTGACAGTTACCCTCCTCCCCTGGCCTCCCTGGGAGCCTGTGGCCTTCAGCCATCCCTCCCCCATCTGTGTTCCTGGCTTGCCTGCTTCGGGTGGATATCCTTACGTCAGGGCAGCGGGCTGCCACGGAATTCAATCGGTCTCTCCTTGGGTCCCTTGACCTTCTCCCAACTGGCTGAGCTTCTCCTCCTGTGGAAAGCCCAGAATCCCCTGGCGACTCCCTCCTTTTCTCTTAAATTGTGGCCACAGCATGGCCCCCAGTCCATGGTCAGAATGCAGAATCCCAAGCTAGGGACTGAGCCTGTCGCCAAGCCAGACGCACCCCCACCAGGAAGCACTGCCCCCACCACTGGATCAACCTCGTGTGCCAGGCGAGCCAAGGACAAGGGTTTCGGGCCTGGCTCTGGGTGCGTCTAAACAGACCCGCTTCCCAGACCCCGGGCTCCCTTTCCTCTCTACTGTCACTGTGCAGGTAACTGGGCTCGCTGATGCTGTCGTGTTTCTGAAATACTTTTATGTAGTCAAAAATCTTCATTGAGTCCCTACTGTGTGCCAGGCTCTGAACTCAGTGCTGAGAACATGAGACAGGCAGAGGGGGCCTGCTCCCACAGCGTCCTGAGCTGAGACAGACACATTAGGAGTTAAGGACACTTACCAGAGTGAGTATGTGCTGAAGGCCGTGAGCAGGTGGAGATGAGAGGGAGGAGCAGGGCTGGGCGCCAATGTAGAGAGGGGCTGTTTGGGACCCACTTGGAGAGAAGGGCTGGGGCCCCTGAGGAGGTGGCATTTGAAGGAGGAACAAGAATGAGCTCAGCAGAGGCAGGGAGGCTGTTCCCAAGGGCCAGCCAGTGCAAGGCTCCCAAAGTGAGCAGAAGGTGATGCATTTGGAGAAGTAACAGGAGGTCACTGAGGCAGGACACAGGGCAGGCGAGGTGCCAAGGGGCCTTCCAGGCCAAGGGCAAAAGAAGCCCCCGAAGGGTGAGAAACGCAATGCACATCCTGGCAGCGGGTTAAGCCGTGTCCTTCCAAAGAGACGTCCATGTCCCACCCTCCAGCACCTGTGATTGTGACCCTACCTGAAAACAGGGTCTTTGCAGATGGGATTAAATTAAGGATCTCAAGATGAGATCATTCTGAGCTTCAAGGTGGGCACGGAGTCCAATGGCAAGTGTCCTTATAAGAGACAAAAGAGGAGAGACACACAGAGAAGGGAGGCCTTGTGACGATGGGAGCAGCGGTTGGGGTGATGCAGCCGCCAGAACAAGCCAGCAGCCACAAGAGGCCAGAAAGCATCTGTCCCCAAGAGCCTCGGAAGGGGACTTGGCCCTGCCCACACCTTCATCTCAGACTCTGGCCTCCAGAACCGTGAGAGGACAAATGTCCGTTGTTTTCAGCCACACAGTTTGTGGACATTTTTTATGCAGTCTTGGAAACTAAAACAATGTGTAAAAGCTCTGGCTGAAATAGGCAGGATTGGTTGTGGGGCAGGGGAGGAAGCAGGAGCCGCCTGCAAAGCCAGGACCCCGGAGCAGGATGGCAGCTGGAATCCAGGCAGTAACGGGAAGAAGGGAGGAGAGTGGAGGTTGAGATATGCCTCAATAATAGTGAAGGTTGCATTTTACATTCCCACCCCCTGCCCAGCACCTTGCTGTAATGGCCTTATTCAGATTTTCATATTTAATTCTGGATTAAACCCAGGTGTTGGTTACCATCACCATCACCATTTTATAGACGAAGAACCAAAGGAACAGAGAGGTTCGTTAACATCTCCCAAGACCACACAGCTAGAGGCAGCAGGGCACAGATTGCAACCTAGGCCAGAGATCACAGGATCACATATTTAGCCACCCCAAGCTCACTGCCATGCAGTCAAATTAACAACACTTGCTGGGGGTGGAAGTGGGCGGATGATGACAGAGAAGAAAACAAGAGCCACTAAGTGGGTGGCGCTGCTTGGAAGACTGTGGGGTGGACAACCTGTCTTCAGGAGGAAAATGGCCATTTCCTTCCCAGGATGCCCACTGGGCAGGAACTTTCTGGAGCTGGGTCCTTCAAGATGGGCCTCCCACTCTCTATGTTCTGCCATTCGGAGCAGGCAACCTGCTGCGGTTGTATTAATTATGTGACAGAAATGAAAGCCCCCAGCTGACCCGCCGGGATCATAAATACCACTGGCGGAAAATGGATTTGGGCCACGTGTCTCAGCAGCAGCTTTTTGTAGCATGAAGGTTGGATCTTTTCCATTCTGGGACTTGTGTTTGCTTAGCTGGGAAACCACTCGTCTTCCTGTTCCAGTTCTCCCCGTAAGCATTCTTTTCCCCTTTTTAAACAATAATAGGGGTTACCATGGAAATCAGAGTAATTTTCATCCCAATGTAGTCCAGATAAACTATCAGGCATTTGGGGCCACCTTGCCTGCCACCCGTGCTCTGGTCTCATGACTAGAAAATTTGGGAATATCTGAGAAACTCACATTCTCTTGCATCGATTTCCTAAGTGGGTCAGAGCTTGGAGGTCTTGGCAATTAATGGCTGAGTTAGTGAAGGCTGAGCATAAAAATTTCATGAGCAAAATACGTCTTCCTTATTTTGAAACTTTAAAAAGCCCCACTCAGATAAATGACCCCTGCTGCACCTGAAGTACTGAGTAAATTAGGTGTAATTTTATTACAATATTGATTGCTGCCACCAGACATCTCAATTGTATTTTTAAGCCTTGATCAAAGGTGAAAATGGCATCTTTTAATCGAGTTGAAAAATGCAGCTCTGTGGGAAGATGGAGCTGAGCTGAAGGAGGAAGGTGGAGGGAAGAGAGAAGTCTCAGACCCCCTGTTGGGGAAAATCCACAACTTTTCAACAGAAACAGAGGTTGTCAGCAATGGCTGTTAGTGAATAAGTATTCAGTGAATAATAGGAAAAGAACATAGTAGGCACTCAATAAAAACCACACTCCCACTCTGTAAGCAAGAAGCTCTGAATATACCAAGAGAGGCTCTTAGAGGTGCTGGAAGTAATTGAAAGCTCCTTAGGGGTAAGAACTGCAGGAAAACAAAATTATTTCTTTCCTTTTTTTTCTTTCTTTCTTTTTTTTTTTTTTTTTTGAGGCAGTTCACTCTGTTGCCTAGGCTGGAGTGCAGTGGCACACTCGGCTCACTGCAACCTCCGCCTCTCAGGTTCAAGCGATTCTCATGCCTCAGCCTCCCAAGTAGCTGGGACTTCAGGTATATGCCACCACACCTGGCTAATTTTTTTTTTTTTTAGTAGAGACTGGGTTTCCCCATGTTGGCCAGGCTGGTCTTGAACTCCTGGCCTCAAGTGATCCACCCGCCTGGGCCTCCCAAAGTGCTGGGATTACAGGGGTGAGCCACTGCGCCAGCCCACAAAGATGATTTCTTACGTCTCATGTGGCCCTGGCACGGAAGAAGTGCTCAATGAATATTTTTGGAATATTATTGCTGAACTTACAAGGTATAGAAATGACTGTGTTGGAGGGGGGTGTCTTTCAGGGACCCTTTCTCTGAAGGAAGAGTGAGAATTGCTTTGGAAGAGTGAGAATTGCCCAGATGACAGCCGAGATCAGGGCATGGGGGTGGAAGAATAATGTTCTAGGCCAAGGGAAGACCCTGCCGTTCATCCTGACTGCAAAGCAGACAGGGTCCTCGTGGTGAGATAACTGGCCCTTGTGACTATAAATGTTAGTGTCGCTCATGGGGCTGAGAAGAGGCTGCTCACCCCTGCAGGTCCAGCCCCACACAGAACAGGGTACACATGCAGTTTGCTAAAGGGGAAGAAAGAGAGAGGAGAAAGAGGAGAGGGGAAGGAGGAAGCAGAGGAGAGGGAGGAGAGAAGCTCCTTTCTCTCCGCAAGTTCCTTCCTCATCTGTAGACAATTGCACAGCTAACATAACCTCTTTTGATGCAACATAAAAGGAAGTTACTGTTTGAAGAATGATTGATGACTTCTCCTGTGGTTTACCTTTCCCAAGTGACTAATTGGGTGCATTCACCCACAGCACAGAGAGGCACCATTTGCCCTGAATGATTTCATGAACCAGAGAAGTTGAGGGGCTCGGGTGAACGGCTGTGGTGCATGGAAAGCCATGGTCTTCCCCCACCCCCAACCCCACCCTAAAAAATCTCAGCTAGGACAGATCAATCACAGGAATTGACTGGCAGACAGGCTTGGTGTAGGAAGAAATGCCAGGAGGCTTTGGATAATAGAGGCTGGTGGAGGGGAGTTTCCCACCTGCAGAGGCCATGGTAAGTGGGAGGTATGACGTGCAAAATGGCCACTTGGCCCAAGCCTCCATGCCCAAAAAGCCCCAGAGTACACTGGAAAGCATCTCCACTCGAAGCTTTGCACACAGTCACACAGCCACCCTGGCAGGACTGGAAGAAGAACATGTGTATAGTATGAACATCTTTAAACTCCATCCCACACCAGTATTTGCTAAGAATTCATTTTTTTTTTTTTTGAGTGCTGCAATTATCTTGTGGGCAGTGCAAATTATATCCAGGGGTGTGCTGGTAAACCAACTCTTCTTCACAGTCAAGAAAGGGGTGATCCCCCTCGTTTGTGATGTTTGCCAATTACCATGGTGTAAATACTGTCACTATGGCTGATTGCAGGCCATTGATGGTTTAAGAACTAACACAAAAGTTTTCTAAATATTTAACAATTGACTCTCATAAACCTCTTCAAGCTGTCATTATCTCAGTTTGTGTGTAAGTTATTATTTATTAAATGTGACCACATGAAATATGCTGCAATTTTGCAACCCTGCTTTGGTATTTCTTTATTGTTTTAATATACCAGGAGGCTCAAAAGATGGAAAGGGTGGTACTGGGTCTCTTGGTATCAGAAATCACTTCTGTAAAAACCTCTGCTCTGCTCTGTTCAATCTGGTGCCTAAACCTGGAAAGTGATTTTTCACCATCTCTACCTTCCCAGCCATCCTTCCCTCCTTTTACATTTATTAGGCCACTACTCTGCCTCCCCACATCCTCCATGAAAATGTTCCTCATCCAGTCAGGCATGGTAAATATCTCAGTCACTTCTATCTTCCTTCTCAGCATTCTAGTTTTTACCCTAGAGACCAGCCACTTGCTCATTCAAGAAATGTCAACGAGAAATTTATTTGGTACTGGGCACATGCTAAATGCTAGAGTAATAATATAGTTATCCTGTTTTAAATAAACTTTTTGAAGAATGCAATAGTAATACATATTCACAGATGAGCATTTGGAAAATGTAAAAAAGAATACAAAATCATCTCATAACCTTCAATTCCATTATCAGAGATAATGGCTGCTAATATTTTCGTGTGTTTCTATTCAGTTATTTTTTCTTGTACAATAAAAAGGACACAAGCATGTTTTTTTATAAAAATGATCATAACCATTTAATAATACATTACAAACCTTTCTACATCATCAAATATTTTTCTCTACAATATAATTTTAATAATTGTATAATATTCTATTGTCTGGTTTTGCTACGATATACACCCAATCTCCTTTGTTAAACACTTGGGTAATACTCAGTTTCTTACTCTGAATCACTCTGCAATAAAAAGTCTCTGATGAATGTCTGCAAATGCCCATGATTAATTACATAGGACAAATTCTTGGAAGAATAGTATTTTCCAGGTTTTTATGGTTTTTCTTTTTGGTCCAATAGTTGTTTAGGGCACAATTTTTTAGTTTGGTTTGTTGTGTTTTATTTATAAACCTTAGATTTTTAGCATACTTCTTACCAAAGATTAACACAGTTACAAAACTTTCCTCAAATCATAAATGTCAGCCCAATGGATTTCTATGCAATAAACATACCCTTATAACTGGTGCCTAGATGTAGGAATAAAATGTCACCATCTCCTCAGAAATCCCATTGGTGCCCCTTCTAGAAATTCCCTATACCCCATCCAGGGATGACTATTATCATGAATTCTAACAGCATAGATTAGTTTTGCCTGTTTTTGAACTTTTTGTAAACAGAACCCTAAAATACAAATGCTTTTGTGTTTGATGCTTTCGATCTACCCTACACAGGCGAGATTCCCCCACGTTGCTGGATGTGGCTATGTGTGTTAACTTTCCTGAGTAGTTGCATTGTGTTCTGGTGGATGAAAAAATCCCATAATTTATTTATCCTTTTACTGTTGATGAAAATCTAGGTAGTATCACCCATCTGGGTGGTCTCATCTTCACCCATCTGTAGGATCAAATGTATTAATTAAATTATACAGAGCTTCTCTAGGTATACTTTCACAGTTTTGTCTCTAGATCTGTGTAAGTTAAAACAGAAAGAGGTTTCTAAAATCTCCCACTGTATCATGTGTCACAGAGGTGAAGGAGTCGGCCCAAGACCACACTATCCAGAGAAGTCAAGAGGCGTTTGGACTCAGCCACCTGGCCCTGGGCAGCCGAGGTTAACGGAACCCATGGCATGAAGCTGTTGTGAGGATGAAACATGATCATGGAATCTGAAAACTCTCAGCCTGACGTGGAAAACATGATTGCCTGTTAAGCACTGGCTGCTCATTTTCATCTTCTGGGTGAAATTCTCAAAGGGACTGGATGAATACTGAGTGAGTAAGGAATAAATGAACAGATGAACAAACGAATCCGAATGCCCTCCAATGTGCGTATGTGCCTGGGTCTGTTGCAGAAAGCCGCCTTTGTTGTCTAGACAAGAAGAGATGTTTGCTTTGTGAGCCCCTGGTGGGTCTGCGGAGGTGGCAGCCCCTGGGGGCAGCTGGACCTTCCCCTGGGCCTCCCACCGGGGTGACTGATGAGGCTGAAGGGGATTTTGCCAGCAGCTGCGGCTGCCAGCCCAGCCTGCCACGCAGACCTGGCGCTCTGGGCTCTGGAGTGAAAGCACAATAGTGGCATTGTCACCACTTCCCCGTTTCTTGATTGTCCCAGTTACTCATCAAGGATGTTGGCGAGCCCAGCCCGGAACACAGCGTCCTTGTCCCTTGATTAAGCAGCAGACACGCTCAGACAGTGGCCCTGCAGGAGGTGGCCGATGAATTCATCTCTTGGCCATTCAGAGAACCCAACAGCCATGGACTTGGGCAGAGATGGGTCAACGGGAGGTCATGCCGGGTGGTCCCCTCCAGAGGCCACCCCCAAAGGGAAACGATGACAGCATCCTCCCCCCAGGAGGTGCCCCAGACGAGGCTGATGAAAGGGGTGGCTCGGTGGCTTCCTGTGGAAAGCCCGCTCTGAGACAGACCCCTGTGTGAGAATGGGCCTGCTTGCTGTTATCACTCCCTGATCAAAACCCTCAGTGGCTTCTCACAAGTAGAAGACAGTCAAAACACCTCTCACAGAACCCTCCATGATTTGACCACAAATCTTCCCACTTACCTTTTTGCTCACCATGTTCTGCTCACACCTGCCTAATTTCCGGCCCTGGGACACACCATGGTCTGTCCTTCCTCAAGCCTCTTCTTCTGCCTGGATGGATCTCTGGCTCCACCCTGGCACCAGCTCTGATGGCCGCCTCCTAGCCAGGGCTGCCTGGTTCACCTTCGGACCCTAACATCTGGAGTAGCGCCTGCCCAGAGGAGGCGCTGGAGAGACATTCACTCAGGCTACTTTCCAGCCCCTAGCACAAGGCCTGGCACATAGTACGTGCTCAGCAAATATGGAAGGGAAAGGGGAAAAGAGAAGGAAGGAAATGGTGGAGATAAATTATCATGCAGCAACTTCAGAGACAGCAAGGAGAGTGGAACAGAGAAAGGGGTACCTTCCAATAGGCACCCGGGACCCCCTTTGGGGGTCCGTACCACTCTCCAAGGCTGGAAGCATCTCATCCTCCACTGCCAAAGCATTCCAGGAAGGGGGTTGCACCCAGAGCAGCAGGAGGCACCACCCCCTCTCCTACCCTCACGTCCAGCTCTTCTCCCTGCTCCGTGATCCACAGTGAGGGCCTCCCTCACTTCAAGATAGTCCATGACTAAGGTCCTATGGGACCATCACATTTCTTCATCTCTTCAGTGCATCTTTTTGAAGGCCTGTGATGCCCCATGGATGGGGCGAGGCTCCTGATCAATGAAGGCAGGAAAGTCACACATGGCCCAGCTGTGACTTGACTATGGCAAGCCCCCAGCCAGTGGAGCTGTGAACATACTGGACACATGAGAGTCAGCCCATGTGTTCAGGGAGCCAATCTGATTTTTGTCACCCACTGGCCCTTTAAACTTGTCCACTGGGAAAGAGGCTTGTCCCTGACCAGATGGGAACTCAGGCGATGACCATGACTTTGCTGGTCGATTTCTAGCAGTAGACAGTCCTGTGGTCAGTGTGAGTCAAAGACAGCCTCAGTCCAGCAATGGAAAAGTTCAGTCCTGGGTAAGAATCAAAACTTGCTCCTTGATTCAGCCCAATTTGCTGCCCGACAGGTGCTTGTGGTGAGCTGACTACTTGCAGGGAAGTGGCCTGGACCTCCTCTCTTTGCCCACAGGTTTTGTCCATCACCCCAACACAGTCTCCTCACTCAGGCTCAGGAGCCAGGCAGGGTTGGGAGGGAGATGAGGTGGACAGCCGCTCCCCATCAGTCCCATGTGTGACAGCCCTGCACTGCCTGGGGTGCAGCAGAGCCTCCCCCAATGGACTGATGGTTCTGTGGGGATGAGCAGGGTCTCTCCTACCTGGCCGCGCCCCTGTGTGCCATTGTCCTGGAGAGGAGCCCCTCTCTTTAAGGGGCTCAGTTGCCCAGGATTCATGCAGCATTGACCGTCTCTTGGAGGAGCTTCAGCTTTTCAGAAGCAGCCTCAGTTCTTCAACCCAGGCCCCTTTGCCTCTCAGGCATGAACCCCTTGAGCCCTCCAAAGGTCGGGCGTGGATAGAGCTGTCTGCATGTTCCCACAAAGCCCTCGCCATGTACGAAGTGAGGGGATCACTGCCCTCCCTCCTTGGAATGGGGAGTGCTCTGCGCCCCTGCAACTCACAAAACCTTCCCGTCTCTGCAGAATCAGGACACCTGGGTTCCCATCCTTTCTGCCCACCCAAGGCACGGCCTTCCATCCCTCTGGGCCTCAGTTTCCTCTTCTATACCAAGGGAATGGCACTGCCCTAAACAGGCTCTGATGGGCCAGATGGGGTCACGTGTGTGCACACATGTCTTGTTTATTATTAGCGGAGGTGTGGTGTTGGCATGGTGTTAGGATGGAAGGAATTCTCAAGACCCTTCCAGGGTAAGGGAATAGAAACATCCCTGACCTTAGCCTGGCCTAAACTAGGGGTTGGCTCCTGGCCCTGAATTCTCTACAGACTCTGAACTCAGTGTGTGCCCAGCCTGAGCCATGGCCAAGAACTAGGTCCAAGTGCATTGAATATCTCCCAGGCTGGGCTGGACACCCTCCTGCCACGTCCAGCCCATTGTTTCAATATGAAGCAGAATGTCCCCCTCAGAACCTGTGGCTGTGTACATTATGCAGCTTCAGAGCCACTGGCATCACACTGCAGACCAGAAACTTTCCATTGGAACCGTGGGAGCAGGAGGAAGACCAGGTGCTCAGCAGCCAGGGCAGGGCCATCCTGGAGCTCCCAAGCCTGGGCACTGGAGCCAGCCAGTCATGTGTCCCCTCCAAGAAGTCTCAGAATCCCAAATCCCAGCTGCAGCCTCTGGAGCTAGAGGACAGGTCACGTCTTGGTGAAGTTCTTTGCCTGAGACCCAGGTCATCCAGGGCAAAAGCAGGAATTGGAATGAGACAGGAAAGGCCGTGACCCCCCAGTCCCTGGCTGTCCAGCCTTCAGGTCATTCATGGATGCTACAACATGTATTGAGCAAAACTTCAGGGTGTGCAACTTGGGCAATGCAGAAGCAGAACAGACAAGCCCCCAGGGATGTAGATGCTGCAGGAGTGGGCAATGGACAGTAATCAGGAAGCAGATGCATTGACAAACAGTAGCAAGCCAAGCAAAGCAAAGCAAACGCCATGCAGGAAGCATGCAGGCATGGCCCGAGTGACCACAGGGAAGGGGCTGCTTTAGCCACCCATCAGGGGAGCCCCCTCCAAGCAGGTGGAATGTGATACTGCAGCTGGAGTGATGAGAGGGCTGGCTAAGGGAAGACCCAGCCCACAGTGGCAGATGTCCAGGCCAAGCAGCCAGCACAGGCACACTCTGGGGTGATGAGGTGAGAGCTTGCAGGGGAAAGGCCTGGGCTGTGATGAGATGAAAACTTCAGACGAAAAGATTTTTTAAATTGCCCCCTTATTACTGCATCAGTCAGGGTTTGACCAGAGAAAAGAGTCAGTAGGAGGCAGTTATTAAGGGATTTATGCAAGGAGTTGGCTTAGGTGACCATGGGGACTGGCCAGACAAGTCCCGAGTCCATGGGGCAGGCTGTCAAGAACGGCTGTGACTCACAGGCATGGCCCCAGGCCACTGTCATGGGAGGAATTTCTTCTTCTTCAGGGAGCCTCTTCCTGCTCCAAGGCCTTTCCACTGATCAGGCCCAGCCAGGCCATCCAGGACAACCTCCTTTACTTGAAGTCAGTGATTATGGGCTTAAACCACAACTCTAACACCTCTACCTGCAATGCTCAGGTGAGGGACTGATTGAATAACACGACTGTGGCCTCGAAGGGTTGACATATCAAGCTGATCATCACAATTACCTGCCCAGAGCAATATTAAACACCACTCAGAAATTATTCACATGGTTTCAACCTTCTTTTTAAAGTCCAAGTTGTTCTGGACCTCCCTTTTGGAGAGGTCCTGGAGTGGTGGGCCCCATCAGTGACTTCCTTCAGTGGGGAGGCATCTGCCCTTTGTTCCAGCCACAAGGCAGAATGATAGGTAGGGGCCAGGACCAGTTCCCACCCTATGGCTTCCTTTGAGGCAGCTTCAGGGGTGGGGCCGTCCAGTTCCCCTGAGGTCACATTAGGAATGCCAGCAAGCCCTCCACGTGGCATTGGCTGGAATATTCTGGAAAACATGTTCATCACCATCAGTGGGATTTTCTTAAGAATAAGAAAATTGATGCTTCCCATGGTGGAGGGAAAACTCATGAATTTGATGGTGAGATTAGAGGAGTTTCAGACTGTAATGGCTACATTTTTTTTTAATTTGAAATATTTATTTAGACCAAGAGAGGAAATCACTACATGTTTTGCAATATTTAAAAGTTAACAATATCACAAAATGTAGTGGGGAAAAGGACAATTTTTCTTAATTACAACTATGTAATGCTTTTTTCCCTGCTTTTCTTTTGGTTATATCACGTTGTCTCTTCATTTGACAATTTTGTAATATCCTTTCCCGTAGAAGAATTTAGAGATAATTCAGAGTATCCTCTAACAGAGTTGATGGAAATTTGCTTTTTATTTTTGATAGTTTATAGGAGTTTCTTTCAAATTCTCCACTCTTTACTAGCAATATAATGTAATTTTTAGGATTGCTGTTAAATTTGGGGAAACCTCTGTTGAGTTTCTTTCCTAGCTGAGCTAGGATTTCAGGGCATTTCAGATTTGCCATGGTGTGAGTTTTCTTAAATATCATTTGAATTGACAACATTCAGAGTATTCTCAGAAGATGTGCACTGGTTAATTTTATGTGTCAACTTGGCTAGGCTAAGGGAGACCCAGACAGCTGGTAAGACATGATTTCTGGGTGTGTCTGGGAAGGTGTTTCGGAGAGGAGCATCTGAATCTGTAGACTGAGAAAAGAAGATTCGCTCTTTCCCAAGCAGGTAGGCAGCATCCAATCCATCCAGGGCTGGAGTAAAGCAAAAGGTAGAGGAGGGGAAAGTTCACTGTCTCACTTGAGCTGGGACATCCGTCATCTCCCGCACTCAGACGTTAGAATCCCGGTGCTTTGGCTTTTGGACTCAGACTAGGATTTACAGCATTGGAGCCTTTGTTCTCAGGCCTTTAAGTTGGAGCTGGAACAACTCCACTGGCCTTCCTGCTTCTCCAGCTTGCAGTCAATCCTGGTTCTGATTTTTTCTGGAGAACTCTGACCAATGCACAGGTTGACAAAGAAAAGTTCGTCCCCAAAAGCCCACACTTTTATGTTTGCTATGCATGTTATCTGTTGATTTAAAACAGATGGGCAAGATATCCTCAAGGAATTTCGAGAAATATTCTTTTATCCCACCCACTAATGTAAAACCAAATAAAGAAGCTGATGGCCGTTAGTTTTAAGACCACTTGGTGTGGAGGTCCCATAAAATGCTCCAGAAAAGTAACATTTAGTGTAGTAAGGACCAGGACCTGCTGTTTCCAGATGAGCCTACCTTTTCTTTGGTCATTTGGAGACTTCCATTTCCAAATCGTAAACCGATCTGGAACTTGTGTAATATATTTGTCTAGTTATTGGTTTGTTTGTTTATTTTTAATTTTAGGACTTCTCCACTGTCACAGGATCCTTGTCCTTGGGGTATCACTTTTCCAGCTGGAAACCTCTGTGAGTAGTGATGTCTTTGCCTGAGTTTTGCTCGGGCCTGCTGGGCACCCACCCACCCTGGCAGGCTGTGCTCGGTTCACACTATCAATCTGGATCCCACGCCTGCAAAGGGTGAGTCAGGGGCAGAGTGGTGACGGGTGTGTGAGTGAGTGAGCATGGCGTCCAACCACTGCACACAGCTAGGCACGCCAGCTGCTGCAGGACAGGCAGCTCAGGTTCTGGCACAGGCACCAGCTTATTGTGAGGCTGTGGCTAGACCAGGCATACTGCAAGCAGCTACCACTTCTGGCACTGGGGAACGTGATGGCACCCAGAAGCTTGGAGGTGCCAGGAACCGCACAGCCTCAAAGAGGGTGTCACAGCTCTGGCTCGGGGAGCTCCTAGGTCTGGGATCCCCAAAGAGCCACAGCTCTCCTCTCCTTCTGTCTTCTCTCCTTCTCATCACCCACAACATGGTGAGCAAAGGGCATGTTTCAGCCCTGTTTGTGTAACAGCTGTTTCAGCCCCACCATTCAGCAGGTCCCAAGTCCTTGTCCTGTATCCAGGAAGAATGAAGTATGAGGACAAGTAGAGGGTGAGCAGGACAAAGAGGTGCTTTATTGAGCAGCAGAACCGCTCAGACAGAGGAGACCTACAGTGGCTAGCTCCTCTCCACAGGCAGGGCGTCTTGACATCTCTTCTAGTCTGACTGAGTCTGGGATTTTCTGGGCTTCAGAAGGGAGGAAGTACATACTAATTGGTCCATGGGTGGCCATGGGTGAGTCTGAGAAAAGCACCAAAAGTTCTCATTCCAGTCCACTAGAACTGGCAGCCCAGCTCCAAGTCTTCACCGGGGACCCACCCTTTTCCACCCAGAAGCCTGCCTGCCTCCACCACCATCAACCTGCCATCCACAGCGCCCATGGTGCCCAAGCATCTCATGCACAGAGGTGCATGCCGGCCTGTAATGAGATCCCCTAAGCTCCCCCAAGCTCCCCCTTGGCCTCCCTTTGGCACCCAAAGTCCAGAGGGGGCTGAAGGCAGCAGGGGGCTGGTATGTCAGCACTGCCTCAAGCATGTGCACACCCAGCTGGGTTACAACAGCACCTGCGCTCAGCCTCAATTTTCCTCAGGGAGCAGGGAGAGGCCAGGCAATGGGAGCAGGTATTTCTGAGCCTATGGGGAGAGGGACTTCCTGATCCCCTGAAAATGCAGAGATGCCTGAGTCCACAGCTGCAGCTGGGCAGCTGCAGCCGCGCCCAGGAGGGCAGGGCTCCCACCCCTCCCCAGGTCCCACTGGCTCCTTGGAATGTGCAGCCCTGGCCGCACCTCCCCTACTGCAGTCTGCGTCATGGCAGCAGCTGCTCCAGACGGGCCACCTCTGCCATCACCACTATGTACGGATTTTTTCTATAACACCAGTGGTATTTGGGGGCTATTTGTTGTTACTTCCCTTCAAACCCGTCCAGGTGAGGACTGCAGTTGAGGTGCATTGCACTTTCTGCACTGCGTTCTGCTCTGAGATGATCTTGGTCTTTGTGAGCTTTGCCTCAAGCCACAGGTGCTTTTTCTAAAGTGACTCACGTTTGCTTCACCAGCAGAAAGCCCCGCTAAGAGAGGCTCTGTGTCCTGTTTCTCCTGTTACTATGGCCCTGACAGTCACATGAGGTGGCTGGATTCTGGTTTTTGTGCCCAGAAGAGAGCTTACCAGTTCAGTAACTTTGCAGTCTGTAGGGCACGGTAACCAGTCATTTGAGGAGGCTCTGTGAATTTAGGGGGATTTCCTGGAGGAGAGGCAGTTTCAGGGTGGCGTGGCAGACAGGCTTGTTGAATGCACCCTAGTTGATATCCCTGAGGGACATTATCAAACACCCAACTTACAGATGGAGAAGATGAGGTTCAGACCAACGGGGAAGCATTTGCCTGAAGTCAAAGAGTTGTTGGATTCAAACCCAGATCTCACCAAGTCCCAAGTCCAGGTTCTGACCTACATCCCCACTGCCTCTTGAGGAGCAGGTCACAAATCAGGGACTGTGGTGAGGGAAGTGGGGGTTAGATGGGGGCTGGTGGCCAAGGCTGCTCCTGGACCCTGTATGGTCGTGGGAAAGACACTGTCCCCTGGGAATATGGTCAGCTGGACACGTTTGGCTGGGAAGCGCTTTGAAGCTGGGCAGCATCCAACATGCTGGCCAGTCCCTGAGGCTCCCAAGGCTGGGGACACAGGCCTCCACTCTGACAAGCTGTTCAGAGCACTCCCCAGGCCTTTGTGTGGGAAGGGGCAGCCCAGCAGCAGAGCAACTGGAGTGGAAGTTGGAGAGGAAGAACCACATTCCAGAGATTTTATATTGGAGTGTTCCACAAAGCAAGGGCCCTGGGTTCAAAGCAACATGTCCCAAGGTTTGTCAGCAAATGCACCATAAGCAGCAGTCAGGGCTGCTCCAAGGCAGACGTTCTAATCTCTGCTTTCTGCTCCGTGCAGGAAGCAGCACAGGGACTCTCGGCACATGAGGCTCAACCTGAATCCTGGCTCTGCCTGTTTTCCCGGCCTGTTTTCAAGCTAGGTGAGAAGGGAGTTTGGGAAGCCTGAGTTTCCTTTTAAAGTGGGGATATAAGAGGCTGGGCATGGTGGCTTAGGCCTGTAATCCCAGTACTTCAAGAGGCCGAGGTGGGTGGATCACCTGAGGTCAGGAATTTGAGACCAGCCTGGCCAACATGGTGAAACCCTGTCTCTACTGAAAATACAAAAATTAGCTGGGCGTGGTGGCATGCACCTGTAATCCCAGCTACCAGGGAGGCTGAGGCAGGAGAATCATTTGAACCTGGGAGGTGGAGGTTGCAGTGAGCCAAGATCACACCATTGCACTCCAGCCTGGGTGACAGAGCAAGACTCCGTCTCAAGAAAATAAAATAAAATAAAGTAGGAATATAAGTCTGCCAATCTCAATGGATGACTGCAAGCTATTATATATAAAGAACTCAACATGCTTTAAAATCATAGTGCATGCCATTGTCATTGCTGTCACATTGCAGATGAAGAATTTGTGGCAAAGCAAGGGCAGGTAACCAGCACGAGAAATACACTTTGGCAAATCTGATTCTAATGCTGCCTGTTCTCTTCCACTTGCCCCAAAAGAGGAGGGGAAATGACTCACCTAAGGACACACAGGAAATATGATGGGATTAGACTTGGATCCAGAGCCTTCTGACCCCAAATCCACCACTCCATGGGGGGCTAATTCTGTTGTGAATAAAAAACAAGGGAGGGAGGAGGTGGCCACAGAGGGGAAGTGGGCAGCCCACGGACTCCCAGAGGAGACATCCTTCATCCAGCTCTAGCCACTTGTTTCTAGGTAGAAATGTGGGCCCAGTGAGGTCAGAGCTTAAAAGTTTTCCAGGAGAGATCAGCATGTGGATGTATGGGATATAACCTCAAGTTTGACAACCAATTTGATGAAAATGCATGCCACTTGCAGACTGACTGGCCCCAGCCCTCTGGTTTGAGTCCTCACTTCCTATCCTACGCTGCTTAGAATCTAGCAAACCACATTCTCTGTATCTGTAGCTCACCACTATCACATTTGAAGAGCCTTAGAGAAAGTCAACGAATTCCAGAAAATGCCTCTTACAGAAAGGTTGTTCATGCAGTAATTCTATTTCTCCGTTTGCCTACCCATCCATTCACCCACTCATCATCTATCCATGCATCCATCCATCCATGCATCTGTCCATCTTCCCATCCATCTATTCATCCATCCATCCATCCATAAATACATACATTCAACCAGCCATGCATGCACACATTCATCTACCTATGCATCCATCTATCCGTGCATCTATTTATACACCCATCCATACATCTACCACCGATCCATGCAGCAACCCAAAAATCCATCGATTTATTTATCCATCCATACATACATCTATCCATTCATGGAGCACACAAAACACACCTATCATATGGTAAGATCGGGAAAACTAATGCCCAAGTTATGGCACCTAGCTTCAAAAATGAGAGTGCTGTCTGCCTTGGATGTGATGCTTCTGCCTGGTTGTGAGGAGGAGATTGGGAAAGACCATCAGATTCTCCTTTGATTTCAGTCTGACTAGGTTGAGTGTTTTTGGACTTCTGGTTGCCAGTGGCCCACTTAGTACCCAATGCAAGTTTGTTTGTAGCAAGCATTCTGCAGGGCTGGGAGAGAAGTCAGAATACACCTAGTCATTCAGCAAATACCCACGGAGCTCCTACTAGGTTCCAGGCACCTTGGGACAGACTGGCCCAGAATGCTGCGCAGAAAACTCACTGTATGTCCCTGTCCTCTGTATATTGACAAAATACAAATAATAAGAAAAATACAATATTCATACAATGAGAACAATAAGTACTAATATTCATTATTGATATAATTAACAACTCATTGTTTCTATATTTTGCCATAGAGTTTACTACATTTCTAAATGGTAAGGCTTTGTGTTAGGGGCTTTGTTTTATATCTTTGGGTACTCTTTACTAAAGGCATGTTAAATCATTTGTGAATTCTTCAAGAGAGAGACGAGCTGAGTAAAATCAACAAGATTTTAGTTTTTTAGTCACAGAAAATTCAGGTTCTATCTACCCATATTTTTGAAATTCATACAACGGTACAGTTTGGAAAAGGACTGTAGTATCTTCCAAGAGAAACCCAGATGTGAATGAAGTCCAGCTTTGAACAAACACTCCAGGCCAATACCTGACAGGTGATTGGTGACTCTCTTCAACTTCCCAGTTGAAACAGGGCTGGAGTCAGACAGCGATGAACTGAAGGACACATAGAGATGGCCTTGTCCATTCCCAGCCCTGCATTTTGTAGACAGGAAAACTGGATGCAAGAGGGAGTGAGAGAAGCCCAAGTCCCTCCACGTGACCACTGGGAGTCCAAGGACAGAATCGAGGCTCCTGCTCCCAACTCAGTGCTCCTTCACCTGACACCGCAAATCCATCTCTCTGCCTCCAAAACCCACCCTGGGTCCTTCACTTCCCACTGGCTCCTGGGCAAGGCCAGTGTCCCCTCTTCTGAGAAATGGTGCCCCCTGCCTAGCTGGCCTTACTGTTTTCCACACTCGCCCTTCCAACCCATCCTCTATGCCACAACTGATCTTTTCAGAAACTGGTGGATTGCTGTACTCTCCTGATTACATCTTTCAATTGTCTCGTCTCATTCTTAGGATAAAGACCAAAGCCTCCAAGCTCATCTTTTGCCATTCTCCTCTTTCCATTTGGTTCCCCACATGCTGGCTTCAGTTCAGTCCCATTTTGTGCCTCAAGGTCTTTGGATGAACCATCCTCCCTGCCTGAAACCTTTTCAGCCCCGATTGCTGACATAATTGGCTTCTTCTGCTTTCCCAAGGTCAGCTTAAGTGTCTCCTCCCCTGAGAGCCTTCCTGCATTCTCCCCAAATTTACTTCCTTCATCGCATTGTCAATATTTCTGGTAATACATTTGCTTCCCTTTTAAATGTTCTGTTTTCTTGTAGCAGAATGTAAGCCCCATGAGAGCAGGGCTGCACCTCATCTTCCCTGTTCTTTCTGTATTCCAGCACCAGCCCAATGGCCAGGATGCAGCAGGTGCTCCATAAATAAACATCACATTACTAGAGAGGTACATAAATAAACAGCAACTCTTGTGTTTACAGCCAATGGGCACCAAAGAGAAAGGCTGAGATCTAGAGAGAAGGGAGGGGGAACACAGCAGGAGAGCTATTTTCGTTTTAGGTGACATTGTTTTGGATGTTTGCTAGTTCAGCGGCCATGAAGGAACGTTCCAGGGCTTGACAATTTCTAAATCTCTATGACTCAGTTTCTGGATTTGAAAAAATCTTGCCAAATTTTGTACACCGCTTGATGACTCTGGGAGTTTAAGACCCCCTCTCTTAAAGTGAGGAAGAAAATGGAAAAGGATTAAAGTTCAGAAGAGTTGAGGCTTAGGTAAGGCAGCTCTTTGTACATAGGTGGTTATGTTTCTCTATGGAAATGGGCATTTCTATTAAGCAAGACTATGGATTTCCTTAAAGGATATCTTAATGCTTTTTAAAAGGATGGTTTATTGGAAAAAGCAGAATTGAGTGGAATATCATGCTCTTCTCCCAGATGCAGTTGGTTAGACACTTGAAGCTCAATTCTATAAAATTGAGTCAAGCAGTGCCATTTGGATGCTGCAGCCTTAAGGTCAAGTGCATCAGAGAAAATGGGTCAGCCTCACAAATCCAAATAAAAATGGTATAAGGCCTAGCTGTCATTCTCCAGTCTACCTTACTAGGCTCTCAGAGAGTCAGCCTTTGAGAAGCTCTAGCAGCAATATTCGAATTCTGTGCTTCTCCTCTTTGTCCACAGTGAGCATTTGCTGAGAGCCAAGCATTCTGCATATGTTGTCTCATCCTCACAAAAATTATATTAGCTAGTATTATCATTATCTTCATTTTGTAGGTAAGGAAACCAAACAAAGGGATTCTCAGTAATTAACCCAAGGTCACACTGCTGATTAGTGGTGAAGCAGGGCTTAATCCAAATTTGACTGATTACTTAGCCTGGTGCCAGACTGCCTCTGGCCAGAATAACTCTGCACATCTATGTTCCTGTGATGCCCAGAGCCTTGTCAATGTACCCAACTCCTTCTTCCCATAGGGTGAGTTCTCTCTTGCCAGGCTCCTCACTTCCTGCCAACAATCCATGAGATAGGCTTGAATAAATCTGATCTGCACGGAAAGGAAGGATGTAGTGCCATCAACACTAAGAGCCCAGGAAACTGAATCAATAAGAGAGTTAAATCTACAAGTGGTCGATCACAATCTCATGTTCTAATTGAGAAATCAGCAATGTACAGAAAAAGACCCTGTATACCACAGGACAAAAATTGTAACTTATCTGGAGATTAACATACAAAGTACAGGTGAACTTTATGGAGAAAATTTCAAAACTCAATTAAAGAGCAGAGTACATAAATAAGAGAAGTGATGGATCGTGTGGGAAAGGAAGAGTTAAATGTTATAAAGATGTCAATCTCCCTGTATGTTTCAATAAATTTAATACAAATGAAAAAGCAGGATTTGGGGTGAGAACGAAATGAAGCAAATTGAGTCTAAAATGTACATGAAAAAACAAACAGCTAAGGCAAAATTGCAAAAATAAAAGAACACTATGATATATTAAAATACATTACAAAGTGATCATAATTTAAATTGTTTGATCTGTCACAGAAATTAATACCTTCAGCAAACAAAATGGAACAAAGTGGAAAGTCTAGGAAAAGACTCAAGAGGTAGCATCAAAAATCCGTGAAGAAGAAATGTAAATATTTTTGTTCAACTAAGAACATCACAAAAATAGTGATGTGATAGATTGAGATAATATTTGTAATCTAAAACTAATGAAACTTAAATGAAAACATATAGGAAACGCCTTCAAAATCAGCGAGCAAAATAAAAGGAAACCCAAGTGAGAGACAATCACCCCTCCCAGAAAGGGAAGCACAGGTATCCAATAAGCAATGTGTGGAGAGGTTCAACCTCTTTAATAATCAGAGAAATGAAAATTGAGACAATATCTTAGTACTTTGTACCCCTTGGAGGAACACATTTTAACACTGGGAAACATTAACATTGGTGTTTGTTTTTTGTTTTCTTTTGTTGTTGTTTGTTTGTTGTTTTTTTGTTGTTGTTTTGAGATGGAGTCTCACTCTGTCACCCAGGCTGAAGGGCGGTGTCTCAATCTCAGCTCACTGCAACCTCTGCCTCCCAGGTTCAAGTGATTCTGCCACCTCAGCTCCCCGAGTAGCTAGGATTACAGGCGCCCGGCATTATGCTCAGCTAATTTTTGTATTTTTAGTAGAAACAGGGTTTCACCACGTTGGCCAGGCTGGTCTTGAACTCCTGACCTCAGGTGATCGGCCTGCCTTGGCCTCCCAAAGTGCTGGGATCACAGGTGTGAGCCACTGCCCCCGGCCAAACATTGGTCTTAATATCACCTGTTGTCATAGCAAGGGGGATGGGAGCCCTCATGTGCTGTCGGTGGCGTCAGAACTGGACCAGGTATTCTCAAGAACTAGCTAGTGACTCTAAGCATATGCACGCCTTGGGACATGAGTAGGAACCCCAGAGACAGGGTTCACAAAATCAGAGGTAAGTTCAAGGATGTCCGTTGCTGCATCGTTTGCAATTGCAGAATTATAATCAGAAAGTACAAGATGTGCACTGATGAATCCACCTGGTACATGAAAACTAAACATCTGTCACAGGAATGACTTAAGTCATCAGGTACAAACATGGAGAGAGGTCAGAAAAGGGTGTTCAGTTATTTTGAAAAGGAAGACACAGTGTGAGATAATATGGCACAATCATTCATGGGAATTAAATGCAGCCGGAGTGATCAATACACGTGTCCTAAGATCTAAGGAGAAGAGTTGTAAGTCATAATGTGTGTCCCCAGTGTGGTGCTCCCTCTCCCATGTTCAATACTGAGTGTAAATTTTTTTCCAATCCCACTCGTTTGCTCGACCACAAGGTAACTCAGACAGCCCTGGACTGGGTCCAGACAGCCAGCAGGATAGGATGAGTGTGCACTATTGATCAAAGCGAGGAGAAGGTGCCCCCAGCCATCAACAGGAAGCAAATGTCTGGGCCCCACCTCTCCATGTAGCAAGGGCAAGCATTTTGCAGCAAAAATAGAAACAGTGAAATGAAAGGCATTGCTTTTTAGAAACTTTCTAATTTTACCATGTTTCTTTTCTTTTTTGAGACTCTTTTTTTTTTTTTTTCCCCAAGAGATAAGCTGTAAAATGGGCCACTGGAGCAGAGGCTGTATCCCTTTCAGCCCTGACATACGAGGGTTCTATGGTCTCCTACTCTTACACCACTGTCTCTTTGACCCAATAATTGAATGTCCATCCTTAAAAAACAAAGTTAAAGACTAAGATTTGTGTACAGGGATGTCTAATACTACATCATTAATGATAGCAAAATTTTGGAAAGTGTCTTAATATGCAATAAAAAAGATGAGCAAAAATAGATTGTGATATCAATGTGATGAAATAATTCTCAGCCAGGAAAGTTCACAGATATAGAGATGTTTTAATGAGTTTGAAAACCACTCAAGTCAATGGCAAACACCGGATGGGTGGTGAAAGCAGCCCACCCTGTGTGCAGGCAATAAAAGATGCATTTTCTGTAAATAATTTTTTAAAATAAGAAAACCAACCAAACACAGGCTGCTTTTTATTACTACCATGAGTCAGCAATTCTAAACAGCGTCATTGACAAAATACTCCTCAAAGCAGGAATATACTGCTTCCACCAGCTGTCACCCTATCCCAGTTCATCACCGCACGAGGTATCAGACTGAATGAAAAAAGCGAGACTCATGTTGCACGTGGAAGCAGGGTGGGTGGGGGGTTGGGGGGTCCTGGGAAGATGGCAAGCATAGTGGCAACACAGATTTTTAATTTCCCCAAATCCCACAGAGCAACTACATAGCCGGACCAAGAACCCATGGACAACATTTACAGCAAAACTGTCACAACTTCTGACAAGATATTTCCACAAACACCAAAATATAAGCAGATGGGAAGAAACCACAGGCAACCACAGAGCCAGTTGCCATCCATGTCTGTGAGGGGGAAGTAGAGGGGAGCCACAGGGAGCCCAAAGGAGCTGAGACAGGAGACTCAGAAACAGCCAACAGGAGAACGGGCAGGCCAATTGAGAGCGGCTGTTTGAGCAGAAAGCGGCTTTGCCCACTCAAGAGTAAGTCAATGCCAGGGCCTCATGGGCTGAGCTAAAGAGGGTGGAGTAGTCTGGTCTCATGAACTCTTGAAATTTACCTGCTGGGACTCCCTTCCAAGGTAGGAGCCAGACTGAGGAGAAACTGCAGGGAGCGGAATCAAATTTGACCAGGACAGGAGCAGAAGAGACAAAGGAAAGAGAAAGGAAGTCCATATAAAAGTGGGGATGGGGAACAGAACCAGGAACTCTCAAAGAACAAGCTGCCATGATTTTTAGCAGCATGTGGAAATAACAGAAAAGGAAGATCTGGGAGCCACACCTCTTTCTCAAAGACTGGGAAAAATAATCTCATGTAGAAATGAGTAACAAAAAGCACCAAGGTGAAATTCCATGTGGATTATAACACATTGACATAGACTGACAAGCAGAATAACATGCCCACAGAAACGAAAGCATGCCAACTTTAACCCTCTATGTCAGAATGAGCCAAAAGATAATTTCAGAAGTGATACAAGACAAGAAAAGACAGCATAATTAGAATTAGAAAAACTCAGAGATGGCAGGAGAATGGCATGAACCCGGGAGGTGGAGCTTGCAGTGAGCTGAGATCACCACTGCACTCCAGCCTGGGCGGGCTACAGAGCAAGACTCCCCGTCTCAAAAAAAAAAACAAACAAAAAACAAACAAACCAACTCAGAGATGAGGTGGTAGAACTTAGGGAAAAAATCGGAATTAAGGAAAAAATTATTACAGAAATAAAAACTAGAAAGAAAACATAAGCAAATAAAAACAGGAAATGAAAGAAAAGAAAAGGTGAAAAAAATTACTCAGAAAGAAAGAATTTCCAGTCAAGATTTTGTAAAGAAATGAAAACAACAATGGCTGATGTGAAAAATATACTGGATGAAATTAACAGACTAGATGCTGCAAAAACAAAACAAAAAAAAGGTTGGTGAACTTGAAGCCATAGTAATGGGAAATAACCAAAGTGAAAAGACAGGAGAAAACAACAAAAAGAAGAGATAAAAAGGATTTCAGAAGCTGTGACAAATATTGAAGATGGACAAAGAAGATCTGATGGACAGATCATAGGAGTCCCTGAGAAAGACCACCAAAACCAGGAAACAGAAGCAATACTAAAAACGATAATTCAAGAAAACTTTGCTGAATGCAAGTAAGATTTCAACCCACATATTAAACGAGTGACAAGACTGTTTTGTGTATGGGGATGGCTATATGACAATGTCAAACTGATAGAACTTTACAATATAGAGAATGACTTTCACTGTATATGAACAATACCTTCATTTTTAAACATGATTTTGAAATTTACCTACTGCAAGAGTACACAATGTAGTTACCTGAGAATATGGACCTAGATAGAAGGACCATCACTGAGTCCTATTCTAAAGTAAAATTACTCAGTTAAAAAAATCCATTGGACATTTAGGCAAAGGCAGTAAGTGACTGACTCATAAGGGAAAAGAATATTAGATTATCATCACATTTTTTGACAAGATTTTATGGCAGAAGACAATGGAGTAATATTTTTAAGATATTCAAAAGAAGAAAACATGAGCAAGAGAGTTTAAATTCCATCAACGGAAATTTTTGTATAAAGGGTGCAAACCTTTGTGCCTATTAGCAACATGCAAGAACTCAAGGTACATTGTTCGTATGAGTTCTTCTCAATGAATCTACTCAAGAGTGGGATTCAGACAACCAATGACTGAGGAAACGTTGACAGAAAGATTGATGGTGAGCATTAAATATTTGCTTACTTTTAAGCTAATAGTAAAAAGGGCTAAAAGAAGAGAATATAGCATGCAGTGGTTATCTGCTCAGCCAATGTGGATATAGTACATTTATACACAGGTGTGGGACAGTATATGCAAAGAAATGTTGAAGTGTTTTCAGTAATTATATTGAGGATGTTAATATTAGAATTATTCTGAGACTGTTGTGGGTGTTATATGAAAAAAAAAGAATAACTGTGGGATATTCTGATTCTATCATTACCTGTGCCTGTGAATATGAAGATATTCATTTTAAAAATTTTTGTCCTTAATTTGACGTTTCAATACATAATCTCCTTCCTCTGAGCACTCTAATGCCCTGAAATCAATAACCAACCTAATAGCCATGAGCATCTGAGGCTCCCAGGTTGTGGTGTTGAAATACCATTTCCCACTGAAAGAAACCAGGGATTCTTGGAGAAATGGCTGGTTTGAAGCCCAGGGTGGGAAATGTGTATAATGGGCCCAGAACCCTTGACTTGCCAGAGCGTAAGAAAACAAACTGAGTGTACTAAGCTCACATCAAAGGGAAAAAGAGCCAACTTGGAGAAGCTTCCAGAAGGTGAAGATAAGGCAGGTTGAGCTTCAAAAAGGATACATTTGTAATTGATTAAAACCCATCAGGCCGGGTGCGGTGACTAACGCCTGTAATCCCAGCACTTTGGGAGGCCGAGGCAGGCGGATCATGAGGTCCAGAGATCAAGACCATCCTGGCCAACATGGTGAAACCCTGTCTCTACTAAAAATATAAAAATTAGCTGGGTGTGGTGGTACACACCTGTAGTCCCAGCTACTCGTGAGGCTGAGGCAGGAGAATCTCTTGAACTGGGGAGGCAGAGGTTGCAGCGAGCCGAGATGGCGCCACTGCACTCCAGCCTGGTAACAGAGTGAGACTCCGAGAAAAAACAAACAAACAAACAAAAGCCTTAAATATGTTTAAATTTATAATATGTATAGAAGTAAATCTTTGGAGGATGATGGGAAATCAACTCATTATTTTGAAAACTGATGTGTGAAGAGAAAGAATCGAGCATTTATCTTGCTTGTCTTTTGTGAGATGTGTCACTGGGCAATCAAATAGATGAGAGGGCATGTCTCTTTTTAAAAATAATCTAGATATTAAGTGAAAAAGGAATTATAAAATTAGAAGATGACCATTTTGCAACCCCCAATGAATTAATGGATCTAAACATTGGGTATCAATAGCTGCTAACATCAGAGAAAGAGACAGGCATCGAGTGCCTCTTATGAAAGAACACATCATCTGTGGTCTTGCCAGAGGGATTGAACCTGAATTTGATCAAACCTCTAGACCAGCTGCCAATTTGCAGAAAACACCAAGAACAAAGGAACATGTTAAACTGCACCCACAGCCTGCAATCAGCCAACCTCAAACCATGGGAAATTCTACTGGTCAATTTTCTTGGGTTCTTCTGTAGATTCTAACAAATTATAGATGGGCAAAGAGCTGGGGAAGTGAAGGAGGAAACTGCAGGTGAAGGAGACTTGAAAAAAAAAAAAAAACACTTTTTTAAATGGGCAAGACCAAACTATAGTGTCTAGGAATATACACTAGAGTCATAAAACCAAAAAGAAACACAAGAACGTGATTGCTGTAAAAGTCAGGATAATCGTTACTTTTGGAGGAGTGGGGATGGGATTGGGATCAAGATACATGGAGGGTCTTTGATCCCAATCCCCAATGGAGGGGATAGAAGGCAAAGTTGTCTTTCTTGACCCAGGTGAGACTACAAGGGTGTTCCCCTTATGGTAACTCATTCAGCTATACAGTTGTTTCATGTGGGTTTCTTAATGCTTTGTTTTACAATAAAAGGTTTAAAAGATACATACGGCCGGGCTCGGTGGCTCACGCCTGTAATCCCAACACTTAGGAAGGCCGAGGCGGGTGGATCACGAGGTCAGAAGATTGAGACCATCCTGGCTAACACAGTGAAACCCCGTCTCTACTAAAAATACAAAAACAAAATTAGCTGGGCATAGTGGCAGGCACCTGTAGTCCCAGCTACTCGGGAGGCTGAGGCACGAGAATGGAGTGAACCTGGGAGGTGGAGCTTGCAGTGAGGCAAGATCGCGCCACTGCACTCCAGCCTGGGTAACAGAGCAAGACGCTATCTCAAAAAAAAAGAAAAGAAAAGCTACATACACAGAATTATCTTAATCTTAATGGTACTGAAAATACATACAATGAATGAATAAAAGACAACATGCTACAATGGACCAGGTGCTGTGGCTCACGTCTGTGATGCCAACACTTTGGAATGTTAAGGCGAGTGGATGTCTTAAGCTCAGGAGTTTGAGACCAGCCTGGGCAACACGGCAAAACCCTGTCTCTACAAAAAATACAAAAATTAGCCGGACTTGGGTGGCGTGTGCCTGAAGTCCCAACTACTTGGAGGCTGCGGTGGGAGAATGGCTTGTGTCCAGGAGGTCGAGGCTGCAGTGAGCTGTGATGACGCCACTGCACTCAGCCTGGGTGACAAAGCAAGACCCTGTCTCAAAAAAAAAAAAAAAAAAATGCTGAAAATGGTGACTGTAGTCATGTCTGGGGAAAAGGATTCTGAATGACTTTCACTTTCTTCTTTGTGTCTTTCCATATTTTCCACTGTACTATTTCTAATTGGAAAAAAAAAAGTATGTCTGGTTTTTACTTGTTTAATCTTAAAGCTTTTAATTGGATGTCCCAGAAGAGGAAGATGTCTACATTTGGATATTTTTGTCTTGTTAACCACTATATTCCCAGAACCTAAAACAGTGGCTGGAATACAAAGGGCATCCATATGTACCTGTTGAATAAAGCAGCCGGCACATGTATCCAGAACATTCCAACATCCTAGAAAGGGAGAAATAATTGGCTTTTTTTTTTTTTGCCTCAGTTTCTTTCACAAAGCAATAAACTCATTCATTAAACCTCATCATCCTCTTCCCACCTGTTGGCCTAAGGCCCCTGGGCTGTGTCCTCATGGCCCCTGTAAATGGGCGGAGGCATTGCCGGGTATACCCCAGTGGTGTGTCATCACCACGGAGCCTGCAGGTCTGGGGAGAAATACAGAGACTGCAACCTGCTCTCCTGCCTGAGAGTCCTGGGACATGCCCCTCGAATTACAACAACCACCCACCAGCCCCTGAAATGAGTTGGAACAGAGCCACCCGGCATGTCACAGGTAGTATGGGATTTGGAGATAGAGCAATGTTGGATTCACAAAAACAGGATCCTCCTAAACACCCCTCCCTTTAACAAACACAAAAAAGTGCCATGTACGAGTAGCAGGTGTGTTGAGGCAGAAAATATCATGAACAGCAATACATGATGTCAGTACAGGAAATGCAGGGAAGACTGTTCTCAGAGCACCAAAATAGACTCGAGGACACGGAGCACAAGGAGAAACTGGGGTCTTGGGGGGCAACACCAAACACCGGGCACAGGGAGTCAGCCCGCCCCTTTGGCAATGGTTTCTTCAGCTGCCAAATGGGTGTGAGCTGCTGCACAGGGGCTGGGAGGATCCAGTGAGGCAGTGCTCAAAGATGGCCTTGGAGGCCTTGGGAGGAATGTCCCCCCGGGCTCTGCCCTGAGCTCTGCCTGCCCACGCTTGGATCCCTAGAGGCTGGCTTGGGGCATGGCACATGGCAGGTGCTCATTGGCGAGTGTCTTTAACCGCTTCTGGCTTCCTGTTCTCTCTGACAGCCAAAGTCCACATCATAACTCTCAGGCCCTGCACCCCCACGCTCCGCATCATATCACCTCTCCAAGCTCACCTCCTCCATGCTCTCCCACTCACCCCACTCCTGCCCCTCGGCCCCCTTGCTGGTCCTCAAACACACCACACTTTCTCCTACCCCAGGGCCTTTGCACCTGCAGCCTCTCCTGCCCTGAACAATCTCTCCCCTGGGTCCACATGGCCTGTCCTCATCTACTGCCTTCAGGACCAAGTTCCAGGGTCCCTTCCTCAGTGAGACCACGCTGACCACCATCCTGACCCCCCTCCTCCACCCCAACCCTTCTTCCTGCTAATGCTTCTTCCTAGCACCTGGCACTTCCTGGCACCTGGTGCAGGTCTTGATTCCACTGGCACGTGGGAGGTGCCCTTCCATATTCGTTTCATATGCCAGCGTGAACCCGTGCACACCCATCATCACATTGTTACTACTCAGCTCTTGGTTTTCTTTAGTGCATTCCATCTTCACTTCAACACCTCAGCCTGCAAAGGGGGCTGCGGACCCTCAAGATTGGGCCAGCTCCCTGGCACCCTTCACCTGGCTCAGAGTCAGAACCCGAACTGTGGATTCAGGCTGGAATTGTGTGACCAACACCTTGAGGCCACACAAGCAGCGCGTGAGCCAGGGAAAAGATGGAAACCTCCTTTGTGCTGACACAGTATTATTTGCAAGGTTCTCCGAAGCGGTGGATTTCCTCTTCCCTGGCCAGCTTCATCTGAAGTTCCCAGTTCCCAAGAAGTATCTGAAGACTGGAGAGATTTTTCCCTGTGAAAGCCCACCCTTTGAGGGCCTCAGGCAGCCCAGCATTATCCATATTGTAAAAAACAGACTCTCTTTCCAGTGCCCCTGAAATCCTGCCTCGCCCTCTGCCAGGGGGCTGTTGAGTGAACAGTTAATTGAGTTCAGTCCTGTTGCCTTCTGCGTGGCCCCTCTCTCATTTTTTTCCAGCTTGTTGAGCTATTAAGATGTTGACCAGCTGCCACTGCCAGAACTTCAGTTAGAAAGTTGGCAGCCTCTGGTCTTGAACCCTGAACAAAGAGGACAGATCCAGGGAGGGCCTGGGAAGAGGACAGCAGGGTGAGGGGACGCCTGACCATAGGCTCTAAAATCCCCCTTTGTCTCCTAAGCCCTGCCCTTGGACTGCGGGAAGTTCATGGCCCTTCCAGAAGCGAGTGTCACAGGCAGCTATTAAAGACGTGTTTCTGTGAGAATGGCCAGGGCTTGGCTCCCAGGGGAGTGTGGCCCGCACGGGGGCTTCTGCAAAGAAAAGCCATTGTCAGGGGAGAGCAGAGAGCAGCCACCACCAACGCGAGCCCTCGGGTGCGGAAGTGATTATCTGGCAGATCCCGACGCCAGCGTGGGCTGGCCATGTCCAGTCCCCAAGGCACAAACAAGGACATCAAGGAGGTCCCCCAGTCAGCCCGGCCCTGGACGGAGCCAAGAGCAGCCACAGAATAATCGCTGCCATTTATGACGCATATGGTGTGCCAGGCCAGGACATGCGTGACCATTGAGTCTTCCCAAAAACCCTGCACAGAAAAGGCGGTGATGCCCAAGTGAGGCGAGTGACCTTCCCTGGAACTGAGGCCAGGTGGCCAGTGAGAAGGGAGGCAGGACATGCCTACACTCACCTAGAAGGTCCTACCCTCGCCTCTGCCCTTGTTTCTTCCAATCTACACACCACCCAGCAGTCAGAGGCGCCTTCCTAAACCTCAAATCTAATCATGCCCCTGCCAGGCTTAGAATCCTTCCATGGCTCCCCAGTGCTCTGGGGGAGACAGTACAGTTTCCTTGATGTAGCTTCCAAAGGATCTTATCACCCACCCTCAGCTGCCTTAGCAGCCTAATGTTCAGCCACGCCCCAGTGATTCTCATTCCTTCACGTTTTCTCCCTCTCCCTGTCTTTCCCTACCCTTTGGTCCTTCCAGCTCTCTAGTCTCTGTTGCTTCCATCTTTCTCTTAGCACTTATCAGACCATGCCATAAGTCCTTTGTGACTTGTTGGTATCCCTACACCCAACCCCCTCCACACACACACACACATGCACACAGTAGATTCTAAATCCCACGGGGAGAGCAGGGACCACCTCTTTCATGTCCACCACTCCTTCCCGAAAGGCCTGCATGGAGCCAATAGCAGGTGCCCGATGCATGCGTGCTGATGCGTCGGTGACAGGGGCTGCTCCTGAGGTTCCCATTCTTTCCTCAACACCTCACTGCCTTCACTTGACAACTCGCTGTACTGAGGGCTTAGCATACCTTTTTCCTTCAAACTTGCAGCTCTGTGACTATTTGGAAGTCAAAAGGGGAGTGGGCTTGGATAGTTGAGGCTGACTTTGGGGAAGGTGATGGGGTAACGAGGTCACCACCTGCTCCCTGGCTGTGGAAGAGTTAATCATTATTTCACCTCTTGTGCTTTGCAAGGGAAGCAACGCCGTCAGCCCAGTGGGCATTGTTTGGTCTGCTCCATCCTCCTTCTGGCGGGCTAAAACCTGTGACATCAGCTGCTGTGGGGGTTGAAGGAGAGTCTGCATTCCAAGGCTCTTCGACTCAGCATTCTTTTCTGCCAGGTTAACCCACTGACCCAGCGCTGGCCTTGTCCCCACTGACCTGTGATGCTGCAGGGTTCTCAGCCTGGGCAGGCATAAAAATCACCAGCCTGGGGAGACCCCTGAGAATGCAGACTTTGGGGCCCTGCCCCTACTATTTAGATTCAGAGGCCTCGAGTGGGACCCAGGATCTGTGTGTGTTCCAAGCCTTTCGTGGGACTCTCATGAAGGGGATCTATGCAGCATACTGTGAAAAACACTGGCCGGGGTGGCTGGGATGCTCCTGTTCAATATCATGACCTATCTGTCATTTCCTCAAAGTCAAAAGCATCTTTCAACATGTGAAGAGCCATATTAATAAAAACTAGTGCCAGCAATGTACCAGACATAGTTATTATTCCTCTCATTTATGAGAATAACCCAACAAGGTGATCACTGTCTCCATCTCCCAGGTTCCTTACCCAGGATCACATGGCATGCAAACACCAGACCTTGGGTTTCAGCCCAGGTGTCACCCACCAAGGAAATTCTTGGGGGAGTCCTTCAATGTGCTCATGGCTTCCTATGAGTCTAGAATAAGGACCAAGCCAGAACGGATAATCAGGAATTAGACTGGTAGATTCTTCTAGGCTCAGACAAACACTAAATGGGGGAGCAGATGAGGGAGTGTGGACATACGCCATGCTGGCAGTGGGCAGGTGCCAGCTCCCTGTCTCAGTTCCCTTGTCTGTGAAATAGAAATTGAATCCCAACTCCACAGGGTTGTTCGAGGGTTGCACCATGATATGGTTTGGCTGTGTCCCCCGCCCCCAAATCTCACCCAAATCGCGAATTCCCACGTGTTGTGGGAGGGACCCAGTGGGAGGCAATTGAATCATAGGAGTGCGTCTTTCTGGTGCTGTGAATGTGACAGTGAATACGTCCCATGAGATCTGAGTCTCCCTGCAGTCTCTCTTTGCCTGCTGCCATCCACATAAGATGTGACTTGCTCCTCCTTGCCTTCTTCCATGATTGTGAGGCCTCCCCAACCATGTGGAACTGTAAGTCCAATTAAACCTTCTTCTTTTGTAAATTGCCCAGTCTTGGGTATGTCTTTATCAGCAGCGTGAAAACAGACTAATACACACCATGTATAAGGAACCCGGATGCAGTAAGTGCTCAAGAAACAGTAGTCACTGTGATGGGAGCTGATGTGGCTATTATTCCCAACTTCTGTAGGGGTTGAAATGTCTTAGCTAAACAAGGGGATTCTTCTAAGCTAGTTAATTGGCGATTTAAAACATTTTCAAAATTGGCTAGTAAAAAAAGTAATCTCTAGTTAATTATCAGCTCCTGTTTTATTGTTTTCAACCTGGCAATTTTTGCAAAACAGCCTCCTCTCTCCGGCTTCACTCTAGGACGTGCCACAACTGATCCACGTTTCCTTATCCCCCATTTCACATTTTTGTAACATGATTATTTAACTGTGTAAAGTGTTATGGGATATGTTTGGAATGAAAGTCACTTTTCAAATAGAAATGAAGTCGGCATACATTGCATTTAAATCTCTAGTGGGGGACCTTGGGGGGATGAGAGAGAAGTACACTCAGATATATGTGGGTCAGGGCTTAGAAAAATCTTCTCTCCTCTTTCCTGGCTGGCCAAGATCATGTTACTAACAGAAATCTCCTTGGGAAGGAAAAAGTCCTTTGATGCTTACGATGTGAATTGAAAACGCGAAGGCAAATGAGAGCTGAGCTCCTCAGCTTCCCCACTCTGCTCCTCCCCAGAACCGTGAAAAAGACAAACACACGTACTTTTGCAAGTTCTGTTGCCACATCTGAAAAGACAAGAAGAATTTTGTGTTGGTGGTGGAAAGAGTGACAGGGCTGAGCCAGTCCCTGATGTCCAGACGGATGTGGGGCTGGGGCAAGGAAGCTGGTAGATTTGAAAAACGAAGCAAGAGTGAAGATCCTTTTAATCAAAGAAACCAACAGAGGCATGGAATTGTAACGGACCGCCAACCTGTTGCATATTAACTCTTGGCAAGAGGGGGCAGACTGGGCAGCTGGACATGGTTTGGGAACCCTAGTTACAGGGGTGAAGGGTTTTGCTCACTTCTCTCCACCGGGACACCAAGGCAGCTGCCAGACCACATGGTGCCCATGAGGAAATGAGAAAATAGGCGTCTGCCCCGCACCCCAGGGCTGAAATAGGGGCACCCAGCTGGACTGACGTCCCCTTGTGAACCGTGGACGCAGACCTAGATCCGTCATGTGTGCCATGCAGGGCCATGTGCCCCAGGCCCCCTTCAAGGAAGGACTGCCTGACTGTGGGAGTGCCCTTCAAAAGGTCACCCCTTCCTGGGGCTGCTGGGCACAGACTGGGGCAGGCTGGGCCCGAAGGCTGGGCTGGGAGGCAGGATCAGCTGCCGGCTGAGCCTCTTGTCAGCTGGCCTCAGCCGCCCACCCCGTGGTCCCCTTGCTATTCCTGCTTCTCCTGTCCACTTCCTTTGACAGCTGTTGGTCCCTAATCATATGTCAGACCCCGAATTCCACTTCAGCAGCTGCTTTTGAAGAGCCCGATGACGACTCCATGTTTTCCCTCTCAGTCCAGCTGAGAGGGACAGACGTCAATACAGGGATCAAAGAACTAAATTAAATATTGTAGCTGAAATCCCTGCCAAAAGAGGGAGCTGCCCCGGCCCATGAGAGGATGTCAGGGCAGGGTGGGGCACTGGGCAGCAAGCCAGGAAGGGGTGTTCCTCCAGGATGGGGAGCTCCTAGGATCCGGGGGAATGGTGCGGTTGCCTAGGTGAGGAGAAGGCACAGGTGCAGGTTCTCAGGGAGGCTTTGGGGAGGAGAGGGAAGGCTGGCATGGAGGTAGGGGGCAGGAAAGGGTATGTCATGGAGCTGGGGAGTTGGCACAGTGGACCACTGTGCAGAGACGCTTGGGCAAGAGCAAAGATTTTGGTCTTTATCCTAAGATTGATGTGTTTTAAACCTGGGGTGATCGGATCAGATTTGCATTGTAAAAAGGTCACTCCGCCCTCTGGGAGGTATCACAGGGGCTGTGTGGTGCTGAAAGGGGGGTTTTGGACTATTTGGACCACAAGGAGCCACAGTCCTTCCTGGAGAGGAAAGAGCCATCTGAGGAGGGTGTGCAGCAGAGGGAGGGGGTGCAGTCTGCCTGGGTTGGGGGCAGCCTTCCAGCCCCCAGGGTGAGTGTCTCACAGAAGAGCTCAGCTTTCAGGCTCCTGCCCAAAGGGAGTCCATGAGGGAATATTCGCCAGAGTTTGGGAGTGCCGGAGGCAAAGCAGCGTGCTGTCATTGATTTTTCCAAACCTGGGGGACTTCCGAGGCCCAGAGGCACCAGCAGAGTAGGGATGAGTGGAGGCAAATGCAGATGCAGTCACCATATCCCCAGGTGCCGGCGTGCCCCCAGTGGCTAATTAGAAGGATTCATTAGGCAGATGGAAACTGGGGGAGCAGAGACGGGGAAGGATGGAAGGGGGTTGCATTTGGAGCTCTGGGTTCCAGAGTCTGAGGGTCAAAGCAGACAAGGCTCTGTCTGGAAAAATACAGAAGTGACTGGCAAGGGGAAAACTGAAAACAGCATTGTGCACTGTGGGGCCTGTTGACCAGGGTACATGGGAAACAGCAGGTGGTTTCCGCAGGCTGCACCTCCAGGCCAATCCATTTGCAAGCTCATGGCAATGGACTATTATGGCTCCCATTTTCTAGGAGGGGAAATTATGGAGAGGAAGGTAAAAAGGTCGTGCCTCAGGCCTCATGGTGACAGACGTGAGACCAAGATTCAAACCCAGGTCTAGAAGCACCGAAACCACTGCCCCAGCCCCCTGCCCAAAGGCAAATGATCCCCCTGAGGGTGCCTCCCTCAGGGGCAGCAGACAGGGCCCCAATAGCAGTCGTGGGGAGGAGGACCACACACTAGGTAAACAGCAGGCAGTAGCTAAATGCTGAGCAGTGTGACCGGTGCTATCGTTGGTAACAACTTAGTACATACATGGGGCACTCCATTTACAAACAGGCTTCATGCCTACTTTCTCACCTCTGTGTTGCACAACTCAGTAAGGAAGGGAGAAAGAATGAGAATCTTAAAATAATGACTTCTGTTTTCCGGAAGACAGAGTATGCATGCCTTTCCCTGTTCCTCCTGCTAAGCACAGCTAAGCCTGCACATGAATGTTAGGCCTTTGGCCAAATGCCACCGACGGCCAGAGTTCACAAGAACCCATTGACAGGGTCCCCCCAGGCCAGCCTCCTCCCAGGGCAGCAGGAGGATGAGGAAGGACGGCGAGAGGGTCTGGACAGGCCGGCAGAAGCCGAACAGCACAAATGTCCCCTGCTTTCTCCAGACCCTACCCCTCCTTGCCAGGCCACACCCACAGCAGCTTACACAGCACTCTCAGGACAGAGTCAGGCATCCATTTAATCAGTTTCATAAGCACCTACTGTGTGCCAAGGATGCTTCTGGGCTCTAAAGATACAGAGGGGAATAAAACATAAAACACGGTTCCTGTTCCCATGAAACTTGGGCATGGGGGAGTAGAAGATAAACAACTAAACACATAGATGAGAAATAACAGTCAGATAGTACAACTGCATAAGGGAACAAAGCAAGTCCTTATGGGAGGGATGAGGAGGGACACATTAGCTCCAGGGTCCAGGCATCTCCCTGAGGAGCCAGAGGATGTAGCCCCTGCAGGTTCCTGGCAGACAGGGCAAGGGACAGAGGGCCAGGATGAGGCGTACTGAGCCCACCGCAATTGCTGGGCCACTGGTAATGTGCGGGCTCATATTAGCACCTGTGGTCTTAGATAATGCAGAGTCCAGTGCCATTATTTTTAATTCCTTGTGCTTATTTTTATGGCAAGACCAGGAAAGCTCTTTGATACCTACACATTAAGGAGCAAGACCTTCAGACCCCAGCGGCACCTTCCTCCTCCCGAGGCTCCGTTTCCTTCCCTCTGGGGTTGTTGTGAAGATGGGATTCGATCATGTATATAGCATTCACTGCCGTGAGTGGAACGGTTACTGATTTTGTCTACCAGTAGCTTTAACTAGCAGCATTAATACTACTATTAATCATGGAAGCCAGCCTTTATTAAGCACTTACTGTATGCCAGGCACTGTTCTGAGTGCTTTCCAGCGAGTAATGCATTTCACCCTTACCACCCTGGAAGGGAGGTGCAATAATTATCCTCGTTTCATAGATGAGGAAACTGAGACACTCAGAGGAGAAGTCACTTTCCCAGAGTCACATAGCCGCCAGAGCACAGAGCCAAGCCAGCCTGATCCAGCACGTGCTGCAGAAGCTGCTGCTGGACTTTCATCTGCACAAAAGCCCCACTGGGAGGGCTGGGCAGATAGGATTCATCTTACTTTGTGCCTCAATGGCTGAATCTATAAAATGAAGCTGAGTGACTTGGCCAAAGTCACCCCAGCTCAGAGGTGGCAGAAATAGGATGGGAATCCAGGCCTCAACTCCTCCTGCAGTGCCCAACCCCCACCACACATGACTTCTCTCACACCTTGTACACTGCAGGTATTTGGCCAGTAGCTCGGAGATGTTTCTGATATTTTTTCCAAGGCATGTCCATTTTGATCACGTTTTCTTCTACACGTGGGAACAAAACTAGACACAACTTTGCTGAAAGTCCGAGCTAGCCTTACTTTTACCTGCAGCTGAGAGAGTTGTCTTCTTCCCCCACCAAGGCCAAAGGGCAAAAGACGACATACCCAGCAAGAAAACTGAAAACAACAGAATCGGTCAATGTGGAACCAACATCACTCCCCAGCAACTGGGGCCAGGTATTTATGCCGCGATGAGACAAAGGCAGACTCTTTCTCCTTAGATTTTAGCACTTGCTTCCAAAACAGCAGAGGGCCCAGCAGGGGAACCAGCGGAGGATGGATGGCGTCTGGCATTGATTGGTACCCAGCCTGAATAATACATCAAGGGTCTGTGACTTCATCACAAAAGCCTGGCGGGCTGGCCTCCTGCAAACCAGACTCCCCAGGGACTGGGCCTCACCAGGTGTCTTCAATTAGAAATACAGCAGGAGCAATGCTTCTAAACGGATTCTGAAAGGCAGGCTCCCGGGCTGAGAGACAGAGAGAGACAGAGTGAAGGGACATGCTCAAGGTTCCTTCCCCTCCATGCCTCATAGTGGGCCCTGCCCTGGGGATAAGCCTCCTACAGCCCCTCGTGAGCTCCATCCACTGCCAAAGATGAGTCAAATGTCAAGATAAGGTTGCCTTTTTTTTTTTTTTTTTTTTTTTTTTAGACAGAGTCTCACTCTGTCACCCAGACTGGAGTGCAGTGGTGCGATCTGGGCTCACTGCAAGCTCTGCCTCCCGGGTTCATGCCGTCCTCCTGCCTCAGTCTCTGGAGTAGCTGGGACTACAGGTGCCAGCCACCACGCCCGGCTAATTTTTTTTGTATTTTTAGTAGGGACGAGATTTTACCATGTTAGCCAGGATGGTCTCGGTCTCCTGACCTCGTGATCTGCCCGCCTCGGCCTCCCAAAGTGCTGGGATTGCACACGTGAGCCACCGTGCCCGGCTTATGTATGTATGTATGTATGTATTTATTTTGTATTTTCAGTAGAGACGGGGTTTCACTGTGTTAACCAGGATGGTCTCGATCTCCAAGATAAGGCTGCCTCCTAAGCCTCACACCTGTCATCTGTAAGAGAGCCATGGCTGTGCAGGAAGGAGGGATGAGGCGGTGGAGTCCTGAGTGTCAGGTCCTGCACTACAGGCCAAGCACAGGAAGACATAGGAGCAAGCTTTCCTCCTTCCTCCCCTCCTTTATTTCTCCCTTGAACACTTGCTGAAGTGTCACCTATGTTCCAGGTGCTGTGCTAAGAAGCAAAGATATAGCACCAAACAAGATAAGCATGGCCACTGCCCCGCTCCCAAGGAAGGATGCTTTGGAAGGCCTTTCACTGAATATCTGTCCTCACCTACTCTGTGCCACTCACAGGCTTGGTTGAGGATCAAACTCCTTTTTCAGAAGAGGAAAGGGAGACTCCAAGAGGGGTGATGCTCTATCCCGAGATCTGTGACCTTGGGCAAGTGGTAGAGTTTGTACTGAGTGTTCCTAAACTATGTCCAGAGCACCCCATCCTTCCTGGCCTCATGTTTAGCTCCATGTGAAAGGGTCAGATCGCCCCACTAGCAGATGAACTCCTTGCTCATCCTTGTGTTCCAAGCAGAAACTAACACAAAACCAGACAACCTGGAATGAAGACAAGAAACCCTTGGCCTGCTGGGTCATGAAGCTATTTCTGGCTGCTGTCCATGGTACTAGCAATAAGCATAAAGCCTGCCAACATCAGGTGGTTAGGGCCCTCTTGGGAAGCTAAAAGATTCTTATCATCCAATTCATGGTTTTGACAGCCTCCTTGGTTTTTCACTGGGTCTTTCCAACAAGTCTTACCTGTCTCCTCTCTCACCTCCCAATCAGCTTTTCTGTTGGCTAGTGGGTGCCTTGTATTAGATGTTTGTCTTTTTCTTTTTCTGGTCTCCTGTTTTTTTCCCAAGTCATTCTAAACTTTGGAAGCAGAGAACACTCGCAACCAGCTGTACCTGGTGTTGTATATTAAATTATCTTTGTCTTGATTCAATGTGTTAAAGTCTTTTATCCATTCTCTTACATTGCAGACCCCAGCTGTAACACATATTTCTTACATCATGTTTCCCAAATGTCAGTCACCCACATACCTCCCACATGATTTTTGCCATACTCTTACACCACCTATCATTCTATACCAAATATATTTGCTAAAATCAATCATTATAAAAGTTTTAGTTAGTCTTATTTTTTTAGAGCGGTTTTAGATTTGTAGAAAAACTGAACAACAACAAAAAAAGTACAGAGAGTTCTCATATACCTCCTCCCTGCACACATTTTCCCTATTATTAACATCTTGCGTTTGTTTGGTACCTGTGGTACACTTAATGAACCAAAACTAATACATTATCATTAACTAATGCCTACAGTTTTCTTGAAGGTTCACTCTGTGTTGCACCATTTTATGGGTTAACAAATGCAAGTCATGTATCCCTCATTACAGTATCTTACAGAATAGTTTCACCACCCTAAGAATGCTCTGTGTTCACTCATTCATTCCTACCCTCTACCCTTGAACCCCTGGCAACCACTGATCTTTTTGCTGTCTCTATAGTTTTGCCTTCCCAGAATGTCATGGAGTCAGAATCACATAGTATGTAGCCTTTTCCCAAACTGGCTTCTTCCACTCACTTTTTAAAAAACTTACATACATTTATTTAAAAGGGAAGCTTGATATCATCATAAAAATGGATATTCAGATTCATTTACCATGAATTAAAGGAAATCATAGAAATACAGCAGGAATGGAAACTTCTCTATTCCATGAAACTCATGACAAAAACTGGCAAAAATTCCAGAATCAACTTTTTCAGAATTCTGGAAATTAACCAAAGACGTGAAACAATCTAGACTGCATGCAGTCAGGAAGAAAGGCTGAATTTCAGTAAGAATGGGGAGTTTCATGGCATTTTAACTTTCCATATTTCCATCCCCCTCTCTTCTGCTCTGAGTTAGCCTTGAAATAAGGTTCAAATCAACCCTGCAATCAGGGTAAAAACCGGTGGCCTGGAAATTACTGTAGGGAACAAAACAAGATTGCAGCCCCTTTAAACCTCATTCCCAGAGAATTGTCATGACTTGATTTGTCTGGTGGGTCCCTGGAGAACTCCACTTGCAAGGTTTTCTTGCCTTCTGACCAAGATCAGTGGTTTCCAGAGGTTCAAAGGTAGGGGTAGGAATGAATGAAGAAGCACAGAGCATTTTTAGGGTCATGAAACTATTCTGTAAGTTACTGTAATGATGAATAACTGACATGCATTTGCCAAACCATAGAACTATACAACACAGAGTGAACCTTCAAGTAAACTGTAGGTCTTACTTGAACTTTGCCCACTTTGAAAAGTCTGAGCATTTGCTGAAAACAATTTTAAGTAACTGCTTAGCTTTTTGACTGCCTAAGATGGTGAGCAACAGTTGGGGAAAAGTATGGGCTAACCAAAAGATTTAAAAAGAAAAAGCTGGCAAATAAGATGTCCGTAGGGGCTCTGCAAAGTTCCAACGTATTACTGAGAATCTAGAAAGCCCCGTGCATGTGCAGGGCTGTGGGCATGCTCAGGAGATACCTGAGAAGGCCCTGTGCTCTCAATTCTGTATGACCTGAGGGTCTACACAAGTAGAAAGTGAAAGTTAGGGCAGAGTTGCCAATTTCCTGACCAAGTATTGAAGGTATGCCCACCATGCACACAGAGTACTGTGGCAAAAACTGGGAGACTTATTAGTCCAGGCATTTGAGGAAATGTCTGTCCACTCTTGAGCTCCCCAGTAAGCTAACTGAGCAGACATTTCAGTGGCCACACATGAAAAACAATGTAACACATCATATTATAGAATTAAGGGGGGAAATCACCTGATCTTTTCAGTAGACACAGAAAACGCATCTGATAAAATTGATACCTTGTCGAGACAAAAATACTCAACACACTTTAAATAGTAGGAAACTTCCTCAACTGGATAAAGGGCACCTATGAAAAAGTCCAAGCTAATATGATACTTAATCATGAAAGACTGAGTACTTTCCCCATAAGATCAGGAACAAGACAAGGATGTCTCCTTTTGCCATTGCAATTGTACTGGAGGTTCGAGCAAACAATTAGACAAAAAAAAAAAAAAAAAAAAGGAATAAAAGGCACCTATAAGGAAAGAAGTAAAGCCACCTTTATTTGAAGATGACATGATCTTGCAAATATAAAATCCTAAGAAATTCACCAATAAACTATTAGAGTTAATGAACAAGTTCAGAAAGATTATAAGATACAAGATCAATATATAAAAATCAATTGTACTCCCACACATTAGCAATGAACTATCCAAAAAATGAATCCAAGAAAATAATTCCACTTACAATAGCATCAGAAAAATAAAATACTTATAAATAATTCTAACAAAAAAGTTCAAGATATGTACATCAAAAACTATAAAACATGACTTAGAGAAAATTTTTAAAACCTAAATAGTTGCCATGTTCATGGATTGAAAGGCTTAATATTGCTAAAATGGTGATACCCCCAAACTGATATGCAGATTCAACATGATCCCTAACTTTGGATTAGGCAATAGTTTATTAGATATAATAGCTAAAGCACAAGCTACTGAAAAAAAATAGATTGTATTTCATCAAAATTAAAACCTTTTGTGCTTCAATGGACACGATCAAGAAAGTGAAAAGACAACCCACAGCATGGGAGAAAATATTTGTAAATCATGTATTGGATTAGAGTCTTGTATCCAGAATCTACAAAGAACTCTTTACAAATTAACAACAAAGTCACCCAAAAAAAACTTGGGTAAAGAAATCAAATAGACATATCTCCAAAGAAAATACACAAATAGCATATATATATATATATATATGTATTAGGGACTTATATATATAATATATATATTATATATGTTATTTGTGTAAATAGCATATATATTATATATAATATGTATATAAGTCCCTTGTATATAAAGCATATATATATATATGCTTTATATATATATATATAAGTCCCTAATGACTATTAGTCATTAGGGAAAAGTAAATCAAAATCAAAATCACAATGAGATACTACTTCACACCACACACTTTCACACCTACTGGAATGACTATAATTAGAAAGATGAGCAATAACAAGTGTTGGTGAAGATGTGGAGAAACTGAAACCCTCATACCTTGCTAGTGAAATCTAAAATGATGCAGTCACTTTGGAAAACAGTTTGACAGTGCCTCGAAATGTTAAATATAGAGTTACCATACGACACAGCAATTCCACTCCTCAGGTCTCTAAGGGACCTTAAAATATATGCTCACCCAAAAACTTGTACATGAGTGTTCACTCACAATAGCCAAGAGGTAGAAAGAACCTAATTGTACATCATCGATGAATGGATTTTTAAAAAGTGTGATCTAGCCATTCAATGGGACATTATTCAACCATGTAAAGAAATGGAGCACTGAAACATGCCACAACATGGATGAACCTTAAAAACATGCCCAGTGAAAGAAGCCAAACACAAACACATATTATATGATTCATTTATATGAAATGTCCATAATAGGTAAACCCATTGAGACAGGAAGTAGAAAAGTCTTGACCTGGAGCTGGGGGAAGGAGAAAATCGAAAATGGTAATGGTGCAGAGTTTCTTTTTGGGATGATAACGTTTTGGAATTGAGGTGATGGTTGCACAACCATGTGAATAAACTAAAAATCACTGAATTGTATATATACTTTAAAAAGGTGAATTTTATATATGTAAATTAAATCTTAGTATTTTTTAAAAGGCAATCATAAAAGTAAATACCTTGACAAGGAAATATTTGCTGTACTTTAAAATATAAAATTTAAAATGATACAATTTTTTAAAAGACGTAAGTCTAACCATTTTGTAAAAATACATTTCTGCAAATAAGTTTATGAATGCGAAAGAACACTATTTATGATAAATCACTCATAAAAGTTTCAATGTGGTTTTGTTTAAGATGAAGTTTTATGCTAATCCTGTGATTTAGTGTGGCTGTTAACCAGCACTGTGAATATCAGCTCATCTACGTATATGGTCAGAAAGGACAAAATATATGTAGTCATGACACTGGCTAAGATAGAGATGTCCAGCACAACACTGGCTTAAAAGAGAAGTGACTTTCTCTCCCTGGTAACCATCCATGACTGATAATACAGTTTTATGGTGCTGGGCACCCAAGCTCCCTCTGTCTTATTTTTCCACCCCAACTAGGGTGTAGCCCTTTCTACATGACCCCAAACAACTAACCAGCATGTCCCCTTTCCTGGGGAGGGGAGAAAAGTAGTTCAGAGCAGGTTCCATTCCTTTAAAGACCTAACCAGAAATTTGTCCACATTGCTTCTGCTCATGCCCGTTGGCTAATACATGATCACATGGTCACCCCCAGCAGCAAGGTTGCCTAGCAAATGTAGTCTTAGCCCAGATGGCTCTGTAACCAGCTAACATTTTGCTGATGAGAAAAGAGAAAAGATATTTGTGGAGGTGGTGGGGGTGAGGAACAAGTGATTGTCACTGACTCAAGCAGCTCTGAGTGGTTGGATAATAGGGTTTAGTTGCGATGCAGTTCGTCTACAGACTGACTCAGGGCAAACCCCACCAGGTCAAGGAATTGGAAAGAGTAATTGGTCTATAGCTAGACCATTCATTGGAGGACTATTATGAGTGAACTCAGTTTCCTGCTAAAAATGTGTTTTAAATAGCCAGTTTGGTCTTGAAGTTAGAATAATAATAGAAATAGTATAAGTAATAATACGTATTTTTATTTATGGGCCAGCTCTCCTCAGCACCCTAAAGTGTAAATACTATTATTAGTCCCATGTATCATAGGAGGAAACTGAGGCTCAGAGACGTTAAGAGGCTTGTTTAAGATCACTCTACCTGGTAAGTGGCAAAGTCACACTCGAACCCAGCAGCACAGCCTCACATAGAGCCCTGGTCAGTGACTAGCCCAGTAATTCCAGGAATGGACATTAACACCAAGGCGGAGAACAGGCTCCTCCCAAAGCTGTTCTGGATCAACCCCAATGGCCAGGCACCGTCTCCGTGTGCATCCCACCCAAGGGCAACTGTGATAGAGCCTGGGGCTGCTTTGAAGACCTATTTATAAAGATCAGGTCTTCCCGTGGAGCCAAGTGGATGCTTCTGCAGCTTTCTAATTGTTAGGAACCAAGGAGAATGAAGTCCAGAGTGCACTGTCTGAGGCTGCCCAGTCTCCAGACATTTGATAGCTTGTGACATCACTGCCCACAGTGCCCGTCCTGGGGCAGCCCCTTTGGAATCTGCAGAAGTCATGGTTCACCAGGCCCAACACATGACCACATGACTTGTTTGTCAAAGACAGGGCCCTTGGGCAAAACCAGCGGTCCTCATGAAAGAAACATTCCCAAGTCAGTGAAAGATGGGTTCATGAGGCTGGTTTGGGACCCAGAGCACGGTGTGTGTCCCACGGAGGACAAGGCAGAAGGCACTCGCTGGTGGACAGGCAAGGGTCCTCAGCCCTGCGATCCAGGAGGTTAAGGAGCCCCAGCACCACTCAGGGCTTCCTGGGCTTCCTAAGGGCAGTTAGCAGTTAGTTTATTTACTTTTGAATGATCATTTTCTCTGCTAGAAACTAAGTCCAAAGACAGAATCAGAGACACCCACAAGGATGTCAATGGGAAGAAAGGAGAAGAATGGAGTGGAGAGGGAAGGAGGGAGACAGGCAGAAAACCTAAATGCCCTTGGGAACCCTGGGGGAGGCAGGGATAACTGAAAGTATATGTTAGGGTCCCTGGCTGTAACATCCACGAACCTCACCCAGATGCTATTTGGGGTTAAACAGCTGAAGGTCCTTGCTAGGAAGGCACAAGCTTACTAATCGAGTTCACAGCACACACCTGCCCTGGGCCAAGCCTGTGCTAGCTAGACTCTGGAGTCTGCAGACATGATAATAACAGCAGCAGCAGCAGTAATAATAATTATAACAACCAGCATTTAATGAGCACCTACTATGTGCCAGGTAATAGTCTAAGCACTTTATACCTATCAAAGTCCTCACACAATGCTACCAGGCAGGGATACATGTTATCCTCATTTTACAGAGACAAGAGCTGAGGAGCAGAGCACAGCTTGCCAAAGGCTGAGAAGCAGCTGAGCCAGGGTTTGAACTGGGCTCCAGAGCCCCCATTCTCCCCACGAGGAGCTCCTCCCTCAGCAGTTCCTATTTCAGAAGCACACAGCCCAGTCAGGGCAACCAGAAGCAGGTAAATCCCCTTCCACAGCACCACAGGCTCTGGGAAGGACACACGGCAGAGGGAGCAGTGGGTCACTGCACAGAGACGCAGGCTAGGAGGAGGCTGAGGATAGCAGGGCCCCCAGGCGGTCTGGGAGGAGTGGAGGAGCCACAGAGAACAAACCAGTCTGGGAGTCTGAGCTGGCCCTTAAGGAGGCATCAGGGGCCAGACGGGAGGGGCCGAGGAGTTGGGCTTTCTCCAGGGGACACTTCCAGAGAATCTGATCAAAGCTCTCTCTCAAGTCTCTTCTCTGGGTCAGGGCAACTCGCCCAGGCTCAGCCCAGCTCCTGGGCCTCCTTCCAGGGGCAATGAACTTCCCCAGGCTCCCCCACCTTTTCCTTAAACAAGCCGAAGTCCTCCAGGCTGAGGGCTCCTAATCCAAGCCTAATCTCTGCTCCTGCCAGAGCGTCCTGTTTGCTGTCCTCCTGGCTGGGTTGGGGCCCAGGAACAATGGTGAGAAAGAGGGAACAGGGAGAGGCGGGTCTGCAGCCTGGGGGCTGAGGAAGGAGGGGACATGGGCATCTGAGACAGGAGCAAGGGAAGCAGGGCAGCCTACAGGGCTGAGAGCAGCTGGGCAGGGCTGACCCCGGGGCAAACAAGGCCCAGAGTGAATTCAAGCTGCCTGCTCCAATGCCAGGATCTTCCTGGTGGAACTTTCCACTTCCCATGTCGGCTTAACCTACGGAACACAGCACATCTAAACAGATCTGAGGCTCTTCTCCTTAGACCCACATGTTAGCATCTGGCTGCAACTACACCCATTGCAGAGAGCAACAGTCATAATGATGACAGTGGTGGCGACCATTTATGAGGCACTTATTCTGTGCGGGTCACTGTGGTTTTGCACAGTATCTCATTAAATCATCAACAGGAACAACCACAAACAAAAGTAATGACAATCCCGAGAGCTCATGCTGGGGTCGCGCCCAACAGGCCAGTGTGGTTCCCCATGAATTAGCTCATCTACCCGCATAGCAATCTGCTGAGACAGGGACTTTTGTATTCTTTCTTTTACACTCTGGGAAACCGAGGAACTTGCCCTAGAGCACACTGCTGGACAGAGAACTGCATTCAAAGCCACTGACTTTGATGACCCAGTTCGTGTACTTAACCTTGGCCTCGGACGCAGATTGCCCAAGACTCGTAACAGCGTCCACAGGGGTCTAGGTTGCCTTTATAATCAGTTGCACTTTCCTTCTATTTTATGCTGCAGTTTTACAATAGTGGAACCCCAGACTGGAAAACTGGATTCATCAGGTGCATGAGCTACAAAAGAACTTGTAGAATCACAGACTAGAATTCATCGATCAAAAAGAGCTCACAGCCGCCCCTCTTGGATAGTAACAGCTATCTCAGGACCTTCTTGCAATGAATCCTCAGTGTGATCCTAGGAGTTAGATGCTATTACTATGCCCTTTTTACCAACAAGGAAACTCAGCACAGGGGCTAAAGCGGCTTGCCAGGGTCGGCTTGTAAGTAGCAGGACAGACACTTGGACCCAGAGCCCAAGCCCTGCATCATCTCATGGGCCCTCACCTGATGCTTCGGAGCCAAAAGTAAACTACGTAGCAATGGGCTTCCTCTGAGACAGGGGTTTTCACACTGCCCCCTCTTGCCACTCTCCCTAGACTGTACAAGAGTCTACCATCACCAAAGAGAAAGATTGTGTTTCTGGGTCTGCTTTCCAAAAGGCCTGAGCTATCTGACGGTCAGGGCCTGGACCTATTGCTCTGCAGCGTCTTCAGCACCAGCACGAGGCCTGGCTCACAGAGACCGGAAACCAACCTGAATGCCTGATAGACCAACAGAGCCTCAAGCTGATACTTAAGCTATATGCATCTTAATCTACATACAAGCAGGCAGCTTCCTTTCTCTATTATTTTTCATCCAAGGTTCTTAATCCAAAAAGATGAAGAGGTGGTGGTTCTTTTTTATTTATATATATATTTATTTATTTTATTTTATTTTGAGATGGAGTTTCGCTCTTATCGCCCAGGCTGGAGTGCAATGGTACAGTCTCGATTCACTGCAACCTTCGCCTCTCGGGTTCAAGTGATCCGAGTAACTGGGATTACAGGCACATGCCACCACGCCTGGCTAATTTTGTATTTTTAGTAGAGACAGGGTTTCGCCATGTTGGCCAGGCTGCTCTCGAACTTCTGACCTCAGGTGATCCACCTGCCCCAGCCTCCCAAAGTGCTGGGATTATAGGCATGAGCCACTGTGCCCGGTCGTGATGGTGGTTCTTCCAAAAAACAAATGGTGTGTCCCATTGTCAGCTGATGCCTAACTGAATTTGACAGCATGAGGTGCTGGATGTAGATAAGATATTGGGGTGGGGTGACGTGGTGATAGATCTTACTGGAGAGGGCTTGCTTGCCTCGGTCTCAGAGGTCACCACCTGGACCAGCTGGTAACAGGCTGCATCCAGTTCCCTCGCTCCCACTCACTGCTGAGGGACCTAAGGCAGGTGTCTTAAGCTCTCTGAAGCTATTTTCTCATTCAGAGCATGGAGCATGGGTATAATAATAGCATTGCAATATCAGGCTGAGTGAAGCTCAGATAAGATCAGAGAGCATTTAGTGCCTCCTAACTGCTGTTGCTGACGCAGCCATGATGATTTTTACACCTATATTTCAGCAAATCCAAGATGCCAGAGCTCGAGAGTCCAATCTCACCTTTCCCCCATTTTTGCAAATACCGCTGTATTAGAACACAACCATGCCTATTCAGTTACTCAGTGTCTATACCGCTTTTACACTACAATGGCCGGCAGAGTTGAGTAGTTGTGACAGAGACAATTTAGTTCACAAAGCCTAAAACATTTACTATCCGGCCCTTTACAGAAAAGTTTTGCCAATCCTGCCATAGATTGTAAGAAATGCTGTAATTTTAAGCATCAATGGGAAAGAGAAAGGTTTCACCAGTTGAACTATGACATACCAGCTACCTAAAACAAATCCAAATTTCAGAAATGGTAAAATGTGAAGAAAAAGAAAAGTGTACCAAAGGATCAATAAATACACTGCCATTTGTTTTCTTACAGGTATTAATTAGGTGCTGATTCCCTTGTCTCTCCTTTTCCCCAATTACATGTTCATACCTAAAAACCTTTTTAATCTTAATGAACACAAAAGGCAATCCCGTGTCATAGCTAAGAGTTCAAATCCCTGCTCCACAGCCACATACCAGCTAAGTAACCTTGGACACGTTAATTTACCTCTCAGATTCAATCTCCTCGCCTGGAGAACAGAGATAATAAAAGTGCCTTCCTCATGCAGGTAAAGGAATTAGCATGGTGGTTCACAAACAGTAGCCACTCCATAAAATAGTAGAAATCAGTAATAATAACAGTTTAAAATATCACTTATCTTGACCATGCTGGTTTCTACTGATCCCCTAAAGATCCAAAAGTCCCCGTCGGGATCCCCATCACAGATCCCACCTGTGGCCTGTGGACCTAGCTGCTTCTCTGCTTCTGGGCCAGAGAAAACACCCTGTATTACTCTGCTCTCATGCCGCTAATAAAGACATGCCCGAGACTGAGTAATTTACAAAGGAAAGAGGTCGAATGGACTCACAGTTCCATATGGCTGGGGAGACCTCACAATCATGGCGGAAAACAAAAGAAGAGCAAAGGGGTGTCTTACATGGTGGCCAGTCAGGGAGCTTGTGCAGGGGAACTCCTGTTTGTGTAACCGTCAAATCTTATGAGACTTATTCACTACCACAAGAACAGTATAGGGGCAACTGCCCCCATGATTCAGTTATCTCCACCTGCCCCCACCCTTCACACATGGGGGTTATTCCAATTCAAGGTGAGATCTGGGTGGGAACACAGCAAAACCATATCACACTCCAAGATCCCCCCATCCCGGGGAGCCATCACCGCTGTTCTGGCTCCTCTGTCATCCTCCAACCTACCTTGGTCTGGACCAGCTGGTCTCAGCCATGCACAGCAGGCTACCAGGATGGTGATTCTGGGAGAAAGCTGGTTTCCTGAATCACAGGGGACTTTTTGTCTTTCTGATTTAGATTCCTGTCACTTTGCCTCCCTTCACCAGAGGCAGGGTGGGTGAAGTGTAAGCTTGGTGACACTGTGGAGGTGGCCTCATCCCCCTTGGGAAGACCCTAGTGGTGGAGGCCATGGAAAAGCAGAAAAGGGCACACCACAGAGCCCCAGGGCAGGCAAATGGAAGGCCCTTCTGTGCAGCCAAATGTCATTCAGCCAACACCTCTGAGAAGCTTCTGTGAAACTCCTGGAAACTGCCAAGGACTTCCAGGCAGGGCAACACAGTGAGCTCATCCTTCAGCATGCACCCTCTGCTGCAAACGGACAGCCTCAATTAAATATCAAAATGGAAAAGCAAGCTTCCACATCCAGCCCTCAAGGCATAAGGGTAGTAGACTTACTCTCTCAGCATAAACAATGAAAAAACTAGATATTTATATGAAGCAACTGCTGCCAACACACAGCTTAGAGCCATGGTCCTTGAGAGAAGGTTTCACATAGGCAAATCCCACACTCAGGCTCTCCCATGGGGGCATCTTGGTAAACTCTGGTATAAGAAAGTGGAGCCCAAACAGAACAGGTCTCTCACTGGGCAGAGGAAACAGAAGTTGGCCTTTGGGGCCCTGAGACAGCTGGAGTTTGCAGGGCAGAGAACTTCAGAGGACATAGTTGCACAAAGGAGCTCCAGAAATCTACACAAGGGACTCCTTCAGTGTTTGGCTGAATACTGAGCTGCCTATGCACAGGGCACACTTCTGTGAGGCCAACATGGAACAAGTAATGGGGAGCTGGGGCACAGGTGGGAGGTGGAGGTTCCAGAGGTTGTGCAGTGCTAAGGGACATTAGAGCTCAGACCAACCAGAGTGGAGATGTCATCAAACACCCTTAGTCAGTGGACAGCCCACACAATCCATTTCTGCAGTAGAGTACGGGCAACTCTATGACTACCCCAAGAAAACTTAAGCCACTAGCGATTCAAGCTGATCCTCCAGGAAATTCACTCCTTGTCATAAAAAGGCCTGATGCTCTTTAAAAAGGAAAAGACCAAAAAAATCTAGACTCTCAACAACATACAGCATATAGGTAAAATCTGTTAGATACACTGGATGGGATTAATGGCAGATTAGGCAACACAGAACAAAGAAAATCAGTGAGCCTGAAATCATAACAATATAAACTAACCAAAAAGGACCACACAAAGAAAAATGAACGAAAAAGAAAATGAGCAGAGCGTCAGTTACTTCTGAGACAAATTCAGGTGGCCTAAAATATGTATAATTGGAATATCCAAAGAAAGAGGAGAAGAGAAAAAATATTTGAAAAAATATTGGCTGAATTTTTTTCAAATCTTATGAAAAATAGGAACCCTCAGAACCAACAAGCTCAATGAACACCAAGCCCAAGAAATGTGAAGAAAACTACAACAAGACACCGCATGATTAACTAACATAAAACGAGTGATAAATACAAAATCTTAAGAGCAGCCAGAAGAATACAGCACCTTACATAAAGAAGAATAAACATAAAGATGACAGAAACAAGAGGACAGTGGAGCAGTATCTTTACAGTACCAAAAGAAGAATAAATAAAACACAGAATTCTATACCCAGAAAATATATATTGCAAAGGCAAAGGTGATCTAATGCTTTCTTCAGACATACAAATGCTGAAAGAATGTATCACCAACACATCTACTGTGCAACGAATGTTAAAGAAAATCCCTCAGGTCGAAGGAAAGCAGTACCAGATAGAAATCCAAATCCACGCAAAGGAATGAAGAGCACCAAAAATGGTAACTATGTGGATAAATAAGAACATTTTTATTTTTCAAACTTCTTTTTAAAATAATTGAATGTTTAAAGTAATACAATACCAATGTATTATGGAGTTGATTATATGTATATCATATATACATATATTGATGATATATATTACTCTCTCTATATATGTATGTGTAAGGTGTATGACAGTAATACTTCAAATACCAGGGGAAAAGAAATGAAAGTAAATTTCAAGTTGTTGTCCTATATGTAGAGCAGTATGATTTTACCTGAAGTCAGACTGTGATGAGTAGAAGATATATGCTATAAATACTAAGGCAACTACTAAAATAACAAACAGTTATGGATTAAAAAGCCAACAAAGGAGATAAATGATATCATAAAAAAACAGTCCAAAAGAAGGCAGCAAAGGAAGAAAGGGGGAACAAAGCACAGATAGGAAATAGAAAACAAAAAGATGATAAATTTAAACTCAAATATATTAATATCACATTAAATTTAAATTGTCTAAACACCCCAGTTAAAAGGCAGAGATTACCTGATTGGATTATTATTCAAGCCCCAACTATAAGCTGACACTAAGCAACCCCCTTTAAATATAAAGACACAACAGATTAAAAGTAAAAGGATAGGGAAAGATATATCATGCAAACGATAACCCAAAGAACACCAGAATGGTTATGTTAGTAATAGATGGGGTCAGGCACAGTGCCTCGCACCTGTCATCCCAACAATTTAGCAGCCTGAAGCAGGAGGATTGCTTGAGCCCAGGAGTTTGAGAACAGCCTGGGCAACAAAGCAAGACCCCATCTTCACAAAATATGTAAATATTAGCTGGGCATGGTAGTGCATGCCTGTAGTCCCAACTACTTGGGAGGCCAAGGTAGGAAGATCACTTGTACCTAGGAGTTTGAGGCTGCAGTGAGCTATTATCTTGCCACTGCACTCCAACCTGGGTGACAGAGGGAGACCTTGTCTCTAAAATATATGTATATATAGAGTGGGAAATGCCACATCAGGGG
>NW_012101920.1:7723846-7767048 GCF_000951045.1 Mandrillus leucophaeus
ATCATTTCAACCGAGGCAAAAAATCCAACAATCATTTCTGATGTTTTAAAAACCTCTCACAAAACTGGGAATAAAAGACAATTTCTTCTACCTGAAAAAGGCATCTATGAAAAATGTATTACTAACAACATAGTTAATGGTAGAAGACAGAATACTCTCCCCCAAAGATCAGGAACAAAGCGAAGATGTGTGGTCTCACTTTGTACTGTATTCAACTTTGTACTGAAAGTTCTAGCCAGTGCAATAAGGCAAGAAAAGTAATAAAGGGCACACAGATAGAAAAGAAAGAATTAAACTTGTCTTTTTTTCTCAGATTATATAATTGCATAGGTAGAAAATAGTAATGAATCTACCAAAAAAAGGCTAGACAGAGAGTATCTGGCAATTTCAAAAGACGCAAAGTCAATACAGAAAAATCAATTGCATTTGGACATACTAGGAGTGGACAATTACAATAGTGGCAAAAATATAAAATACTTAATAGTAAGTTGAATAAAAGATGGGCAGGACCTATCAACTTAAAAATACAAAATATTGTAGTAGAAATTAAAGACCTAAATAAATAGAAAAATATAGGTGTTCATGGATTGAAAGACTAGATAACGTTAAGCTTTCAAGTCTCCCCAAGTTGGTCAGTAGATTCAGTGCAATGCAATTTTTCTTTTCTCTTTTCTTTTTGGTGTTTTCTTGTTTGTTTGTTTGTTTTTGAGACAGAGTCTCCTTCTGTCACCCAAGCTAGAGTACAGCACAATCTCAGCTCACAGCAAACCCAGATTTCCGAGTAGCTGGAATTACAGTGGTGTGCCCCTACACCCAACTAATTTTTGTACTTTTAGTAGAAATAGTTTTTGCTGGATTGGCCAGGCTGGTATCAAACTCCTGGCCTCGAGTGATCCACCTGCCTTGGCCTCCCAAAGTGCGGAGATTACAGGCGTGAGCCACCACACCATGCCAATTCAAAAAAATTTTAATCAAAATCCCAGCAGGCTTCTTGTAGAAATGAGCAAGCTAATTCCAAAGTTCATATGGTAATACAAAGGAGCTAGAACAGTCAAAACAACTTTAAAGAAAACGAAGAACAAAGTTGGTGGACTGACACTACCAGATTCCAAGATTTACTAGAAAGCTGCAGTATTCAAGACAGTATGGTATTGGTATAAGATTAGACAGGCAGGCCAATACGACAGAATAAAGTCAAAAAATAAACCTTTGATTATAGAGTCAATTGACTTTTCTCAGTGGTGCCAGGGTCATGTAATGGGACACTTGCATGCCCCTGAGAATGAGCGCCTCCTTACATCTAAGCTCCTGGGGGTCTCACTTGCCTCAACCTAGCCCCAGTCCTGCTACTGTGGGATCTTGTAAAAGTTACAGGGGATGAAAACTCTTACTCTTTTCAGGGTGCATCAGATTGACATCTCACCAAATTGGTTGAATGCTCCTGGAAGACTGAGGTCCCATCTCTCATGTCTTGTTCCACAGTTGGACACCAATTAACACCAACACTGAATTATCTTATGTCCCCCAAACACACTCACATGCAGCCTTTAGGCCTTGCCTCCATGGCCTCTTCTGAGAAATGGGACCAGTAAAAGGGTCCCCTCTTTTCTCAGGCTGCCCAAGAGCCCCTTGGCTGGTTTTCAATCTCTAGAAAGAGATTCAGGCTTCCCCTGGAAATGTACCCAATCCCACAGGCTGGGAAATGCCTTTAGTTCCTCAAGCAGCCTCAAACAGCAGATGTTGTCATGGCTCCAGCGCTTGGCCCATCTCAGAGGTGCAGCTCCAGGCTGCCGCAGGAGACAGTCACTGCCCCCTACAGCATCCTACGCCAAGCACCTGCACTGTCTGCCCAAGTGGAGTGAACTGTGCCTCAATGCCATAGCCTCTGGACCCTTCTAGAGAGCAGCCCAGTCTCTCGGACGGACCCCAGGCGGACTGCATTCCAGCTGCCCCCAGCATCGTTATCTCCGTGTGTTGTTTTTCCCTGTCTCTTCCTTCCCCCTCCTCACCACGCTTCCTGGATCCCATCCCAGATAAACTACTTGTATCCGAAGTTTATTTCAGGTCTGCTTGGGGGGCACCCAAGCTAAGACACAAGTTTCACTAGCATATTTGGGTATTCCTAGAGAATTCCAACTCATCAAAGCTGGGGGCTGATTTGCTCATTAATATGGGCATCTACTCTAAATTGACACCTATAAGCTGAGAACGTCTCACAGGTTTGTTGAGCTGTAAAGCGGACCATGTAGCAACAACCAGGAGAAACCTGAATCCAGATGAAGTGATGTGACCAGGAGAACCACAGTGCCATTGCAGCGAGTGGGTTTGATCTTTAAGAAGTCATAGTGATCCCTGTTGTGGAACCCAGGTGGGGATATTCAATAAAATCCATCCTTGCGCCACAGTATTCACCCATTTTCTGAAAATGTCCTTTTAAAAGTGAAACAAATGAGCAAAAAGCAACCACCAAAAAGAGTGATGCTTTACACACTTGCAATTCAAAGGGTGGCCCCCAGACCAGCCACATTCCCTTCACTTGGGAGCTTGTTAGAAATGTCCCACCCAGACCTGCTGAATCAGACTTTGCCTTTACACAAGATCCAGGTGACTCAGGTGCACATCACAGTTTAGAAAGTGCTGCTCTAAGGGATGTTGGCTTTGCAGAACAGGGCAGTTAAGGTACAGGTTCTGGGGTTGAATCCTGGCTCCATCGCTTACTAGCTCTGTGGCTTACGGCCAGTCCCTTAACCTCTCTGTGCCTCAGTTTCCTCACTGGTTGGGTGCCTACCCCATAGAGCTTGCTATGAGACTTCAATGCAATCATCAATATAAATTGTTTAACACAGTACCTGGCATGTATTAAGTGTACACACATTTTAGCTCTTAGCCTAGTCATCCCTAAGCATGATGAGTAAGCAGTCCTGGTTTTTTAACAGTACTTGAAAGGTTGTATAACAATAAAATATTTTGGATGTGGAGTGAGTCAAGGGTGAGATTTCTCATCTCAGCTCTATTTAGTGCCAAAAAAGTAACTCCCATGGCTGAGCCTCTGTTCCCCACCCAGAAAATGAAAGAGAATTCTTACACCTGCGGTTCCCATTCTTGAATGCACATAGTCATCACCTGGGGAGCTTGCAGCATCCTGACACCTGGCTCCACCCCCTGAGATCCTGATGTCATGGCCTGGGATAGAGCCTAGGCACCTCCCAGAGATCGTCATGATCAACCGAGGTTGAGCATGACTTCCTTGGGCTTGTCATGCTGGGGCCACCTCCCATTATAAGAACTCAGGATACAGTAAAAACCCACAGGAGTTTTGAATCTGCAGGATAGCTCTTCAAAGTGTGCACTAACACCCTGATTTATCTTTTAGGCAAACTAAATTCCATGCACTAAATCCTGATCTGTGTTCACAATCATAATGTTTGTCTCTATCCCACTGGCAAATCACATTTTTGTCAGCACAGAGCTCATTACACACGGACTTGCTATCTACTGCTCTGCTCCTTTTGGATGGCCTTTGTTCTGCTAAAAAAAAAAAAAAAAAAGAGTCCTGTTAGTTTTTCCTTGGGGTGAACTGACAAAATATCCCCAAATCCTTTAAGAAAGTGGAGGGACCAGCCTGGCCAACATGGTAAAACTCCGTCTCTACTAAAAATACAAAAACTAGCCAAGTGTGGTGGCGGGTACCTGTAATCCCAGCTACTCAGAAGGCTGAGGCAGGAGCATCGCTTGAACCCGGGAGGTGGAGCTTGCAGTGAGCCGAGATCGCGCCACTGCACTCCAGCCTGGGCAGCAGAGTGAGACCGCATCTCAAAAAAAAAAAAACAAAAAAAGTTGGGGGGGGCATAAATCTTAGGAAAATGTAGCTATATGATGTAATAATTCATCAACAGAGTATGTGAATCAATTGTGGAAAAGAGTAAGACCATGTCCCAAGTGAATGGACTTACATATGTCACTTTCCACCATAGTTTGATAAATGTGGCTGCCTCTAGGTTTTCTGGCTGCTGAAGGAACTAAGGTGATTCTTAATGGACTCTTGCTATAATACCACCAGTGAGTGGAAGACCAAAATGTTGAAGGAAGGACTGGAGGAGGCAATTCCCAGCACCAGAGCAAGACCCTTTCAAAACTGCAATGCCTGTGCCTGGCCTGACATCTTCACCTTCACTCAGGCCGTTCCTTCACCTCCTGAGGACTTTCCAGCTCCCCTAGTAACCAAAACTGCCAGACTTACTGAGCAAGTTTATTTTCTATGTTTTGAGCAAATGTATTTACTTATTTATTGAGCAAATGAAAATACAGGATGCCCAATAAAATCTGAATTTCAAATCAAAAATGATTTTTAGTATAAATATGGCCCATGAAATATTTGGAATGTACTTATACTAAAAAAATTTGTTTTGCTGTTGATCTGAAATTCAAAGTCAGGTGGACATCCTGTAGTTTATCTTGAAACTCTCCTCATAACCATCACACCCTCAATATAGACAAAATTCTTCAACAACAGTCTCAGCAAGGAATAAACATGAAACAGGAATGTCTTTCCAATCACATGGCTCTTTCAAGTCTCCTTTCCCTATCTGAAGCTGAAGCTGCTGGTTGCTTCTGAATTTCTGGCCTTTACTTTTAATTTGGAAGCAGAGCCCCACTGACCATTACCATTCAGCTAAAAGCTGTGCTCTCCAGGGTTCCTGACAGCTACGTCTTCTGGAAATGAGACTGAATTATAACTAGAGAGATGAGGGAGGGAGTGTTGGGGTATGCCTGGGAATACTTCTTTAATGGGGGTCTTCTCTTTCTTCATCCTACTGCTAAGAACATAGCTATGATGACTGGAGCAACAGCAGCCATATTGGACTGTGAGGACACAGTTCACATCAGTGTAGAAAGCTGGAAGTAACCTAGTCCCTAGTAGCTTCCTGGAGCAGAACTACCGTATCAGCCCTGGATGCCTCCCTCCAGACATTTTTCACAAGAAAGAAAAGTCAACTTTATTTATTTATTTAGAGATGGGGTCTCACTCTATCACCCAGGCTGGAGTGCAGTGGCATGATCTCAGCTCACTGCAACCCGTGCCTCCCAGGCTCAAGCAATCCTCTCACCTCAGCCTCCTGAGAAGCTGGGAACACAGGCACACACCACCACACCCAGCTAATTTGTTGCAGTTTTGGTAGAGATGGAGTTTCACCACGTTACCCAGGCTGATGTCAAACTGCTGAGCTCAGGAGATTCACCCGCCTCAGTCTCCCAAAGTGTTAGCATGAGCCACCACATCTGGCCAAAGTCAACTTTTATTTTGTCCTAGCCAACGATGTTTGTGGGTTTTCTGGCTTTACAGCCAAGCCAGGAGATACCATCCATTAATGACATCTCAGCAGATTCCATCACTTTCTGGTCACAATTTGGGGAATCCAGTTAAAAATGCAATCTCATATCCCATTGGAATCTTATGTCCTCCCTTCCACCAGGCTTGGTCATGTTTGAGGCTCATGAGGCTTGATGGGGAGGAAGATAAGACAGCCATAAGAAATATAGGGAAAAGGAGATGGAAGCATTGAAGGATGCTGGCCAGAGGAAGATGAATCCACCCAGACAGGCGATCCCAGGAGCTTTAGGAGGCAAAGGCACTGGAGAAGCTAGAGCACAATTCTCACGGGTTGAAACCGTGTAGTGTGGGGGCAGTACCCCCCACCCCTGATGAAGGGGTGAGCAGAGGCCACAAGGTGTGTGCTTGCACAATACATTGTGTCTCTTGGTTATTTGGATGTGGAACTCAGAGACTCCAGCCTAAATCTTTGCCCAGAGAGAGATTCCCCCTCAACCTTCCGGTAAATTCCCCTTGGGAGGTCAGCCTCTGCTACTTGCAAACCTGAGAACCATGGTTAAGGTGCTCTGACATTGTGGTTAAGTTACTAAGCTTCTTAATGCCTGGTCTCTTCATCAGTAGATGGGAAAGGCAGCCCAGAGGCTAGTCCCCCTGCACTCACTGTTTCTACTGTGCATTCGGCATCATGCCAGACAGGTGCTGCTTCCTATGGGGCTCAAAGCACCCATCCTTGAAAACATCATGAGCGTGGTTAGGAATTCGAGGCTGCATGTGTACCCTGCTTTAATATCACCTCTCATCATTGCTTCTCCTAAGGGCCATTGAATCTCTAGCACACAGGGACCCTTGGAGTCAGTTTCATTAGAGAAAGAGCCAAGTTAATTCCAGCCCAGCGAGGAGGCTCTGAATCAAACGGCCATCTCTTCCCACCAGAGCATCTTCGGGCTGACCCCCGGGCGCCTTTCTATCGGGGGAAAGATTGGACCGCCCGGCAGTTATTGACGGAGACGGCCGACGGACATTGATTGGGACTGCAGAGCGAATCTCTTTCATTTCCAAGTGCCAGCTGCGAGCGAGTGATGGACGCGTCCTGGTGAGATTCCGAGTCTCCCGGAGCTGAGTGATACAGAGACTCATGAGCAAGGCCTGCCTGTCTGCCCAGGGCAGGGACATCATCAGCCCCAATGAGTCGCTGACTTTTAGAAGGAGAAAAATCATCATAATCTCAGCAGCAGCCCCTGACTCATGGATCTGCAATCATGAAAATGTAAAAGTTAAATGACTTCGAAGGAGAGCGACTGCTTTCCCTGCAGCACAAATGTTCTACCCCAACTCGATGCTCTCCGTCCCCCGCCCCACCGGGGATGGTGTCTGGTCTCCTGGAAGGTCACAGCCCTGGCCTCCCTGCCTCCTGAACCTCCCACCCCTGTCCATCCGAAACACTAACCAGGGGAGAGCAGGGCCAGAGAAGGGAAATCAGGGGGTTCACACCGAAAGAAATGAGAGTGGATACTGAAGCAGAACCTCCACGCCCACCGCACCGTGGCCTGTGGACTCAGCATGGCCTTCAAGGTCCTCCCTGAAGGAGCAGCTGCCAGCGTCTCAAGTACCCTGCCCATCGAAACTGGCACATTTCACAGTATGCCCCCTCCACCCCCTTGGACACAGACTGTGTATCTCTGTGTCCTCAGTGCCACCCTGAGACCTCACTCATAGCAGGTATCCAGTGAGCCCTCCAGCGAGGGCTGGGCACCCCATGACCAGGTGGCTTCAGCGAAGCTTTTGAGCTGTGGCTTCCTTCTCCAGGCACGGCCCTCCAGAGCACGCTCCACTCTTCCTGGCTCCTTCAGTCACTTTCCAATCCTCCCATGGGCTCAGACATGCTTTTAAGCAAAGATCCCTGACTCTCCCATTAAGGAGTCCAAAGAAAGACAGATCGACGTTCCCTCTGACAGCCAGAGTCCCCTGGCAGGAAGAAGGGATTTGGGAATGGGGTCACAGACAACCCACACCCCCTCCCATGGCCCAGTCTTTTTGTCTCTCATGCCATCATCCTCTCTGCTGGGGAGGGGCTGATGGCAGTCAGATTCGTGGATCAATGTGATGCATCTGTCTCCTGATTCGTCTGCTTGGTTTTAAGGGTTTTATCCTTTCTTTTGCCTTTTATTGTAAAGCCTCAAACTCCTTTTGAAAAAAAAGAAAGGCAGGAGCATAAATACTACGTAAGTTTTAAAAAGATATAAATATGTAATCGATTGTGAAGGGCTGAGTGGAATGTTTCCCAACACGTAGGTCTGCTGTGCCCAGGATGGAGTGGGGGACCAGCCCTTTCACCGGGGACTGTTCACTCCAAGAAGGGATGGAAACGGAAGCATGCAGGCTGAGCTAGACTGTGAGCATCGCAAGCAGAGCTGTGTGCTTCTGTGCACCACTATGAGCCCAGCGCTGCACAGTGGAGCTCACCAGACACTGAATGAACGAATGCATGAATGAAGAATGAACTGCTTCATCCTTCCACATGTTCTCCATTCAGATAGGGTTTCCAGAGAGCAGCTAGAGATTGGGAAACTGGAGGTGTCATGCGCTGAAGCCTATTTCATCAGGTCTTCTATGTCCTGGAGGTGTTTGGGGGTGGAAAAGGGACAACTTCCAAGAGGAACTGCGTTGGGAAAGGGCCCACCATGGAACAAAAGCTACCTGCACCCCCTGAGGAATCAGCACCCTGCCTGGTGTCCTGTGCATTTCCTGCACATTGTCGTCCTCACACTTCCACTGCCACCACCCTGGCTCGGGCCATCGTTTCTCCGGCCTCTCCCCCTGGACTCCACTGTCCCTTCTCAGTTCACAGCCAGAATGATGCCTTTAACCTGGGAATCTGAGCCTGTCGCCACACAGCCCGAGAACCCTTCCTTTCTGAGACCGCAACCCTGCGTGACCTGGCCCAGCCCCACGAATCTCATAGCTCCCTTTTCCTTACCCTTGATCCCCCAACAAAAACCCTCCTCAGGACCCTTGCCCTTGAGGTGCCTTTGCCTGGATGGCTCTTCTCCAAAACAGTCCCCCAGCTCCTCTCTCCCTCACTTTCTTCCATCCCTGCTCAAATGCCACCCCCTCTAAGCAGTCCTCCCTGACTGCTCAGGCTAAATACCACCACCACCACCACCACCACCATCACACTCATGACTCTCCACCCCCTTACCTGGTCTTACCTTTTTTATAGCACCTCTCTGCCTGACAGCCATCACACTGTGCATAGACTCATTTATTCACTTCTTGTTCACCTCTCTTATTTTAAAGAGAGCACTGTGAGAACAGGGACCATGTCCATCTAGCTCACCACTAAACCCCAGTCTCCAGCACGTTGGAACATGGCAGTCAATACTGGTTAACTCCCATCTAACAGATGAAGTGACTGGGACCTGAAGAGGTGAAAAATACCTTCGGAAGATGACCCTGGCTCTTCCCCTTACCTGAGGGGGTCAGATTCTTTCCCAAGTCAAGACAATGGTGACTGCCATGCAGATCCTGAGGCCCTGACCCAGGCACTGCTTAGAGAATGACTTCACACAGGTTTGTTATATTTGGCAAGAGATCATTAACTGTGTCCCTTGTATCAACAGCCTTGGATAAAGAGTGGCCCCAGCTCTGCAAGCGCCCAGACAGTTTTGCAAACCAGATTATTACTTCATATAAATATTGAATGAGGCTTGCCCTCCAGGTCTCCCTTCCTGATCCATGATCATTAAATATAATTTTGCAGCCAAAATTCAAACTCAGCTGTCTTGGGTGGGAGGAGGGAGAGTTCAAACCTCCTGAAGATCCCGGTGAACTTTTAACTCAATAGCAGATGAAGGGGAAAACAGCAGAGAAAGGGGGAAAAGGAAGGAAAGGAGGGAAGAGGAGAGACATGACAGGCCAATACTTCTAAAAAGCCCCACTGGACACTGTAGTGTAGTAAATTGTGTCCCCCAAAATTCATGTCTACTGGAACCTCAGAATGTGACCTCATCTGGAAACCGGGTCTTTTCAGATGTCATTAGTTAAAATGAGGTTATACAGGATTAGGGTAGATCCTAAATCCAATGACTGCTGTCCTTATTTTAAAAAAAAAAAAAAAAAAAAAAGGAGAGAGAGAAGACAGAGGCCATGTGGAGACAGAGGCAGAGACCACCGTGTTCGACCGCAGTGTTGCAGCCACAAGCCAAGGGCCACCTGGAACCACCAGATGCTGGAAAAGGCAAGGAAAGACCCTTCCCTAACTCTTCTGGAGGTGCCACGGCTCTGCACACACCTTGATTTTGAACCTCTGGCTTCCAGAACTCTGAGATAATATATTCCTGCTGTTCTAAACCAGCCAGTTCGAAGTAATTTGTCACAGCAGCCCCCACATGTACAGGCTCTTTCGAATTTTCTCCAGGGTGCTCCCTACCCCCAGACCCTCTCCACCAGAGCTAAGTGAGGGCCAGGAGTGGGAGCATGTGGCGGTTTCTGAGCGGGAGGTCCAGGCTCTGTGACTGTGCCCTGAGCTGCCTCAGTCTCCCCAGCCACCCCTCGGCTAGCTTGGCCCCCAGTGCCGGCTGACCCCTGGGGTCTCTCAGGGCCCTGGCTCCATGTCACCTCTTCGCTTTCCCTTCCTCTTGAAGTCCTCTTCTTGAAATACCAACATGTGAGCTTCCAGTGATGCTTCTTGGGCTGGAGTCAGGCCCCACTGCAGGGACACTGAGGACCCACCATGTGGGGTCAAGAGTCAAATTCAGGAAGACCCTGTACACAGCAGGGCCATCCGTATCCCTGACTGCCACTTGCAACTCCCCGTGTTCCTTCTCGCTTCTCACCCCCTCGATGACAGGCCTCATCCAGGACAGCCTGAGCAGCCCAGCACCCAGCAGGGAGGTTGGCTGGAGGCAGGGGTGAGGGGCTGGGTCCGCACTGTACTGCCCACACCTACTGTGCCCAGGAGGACCCCAGGCCCCCGCCCAGGTGCAGGCTTTGATGCAGTAGGCATGTGGGGCCTGAGGTCCTGCATGTCAGGCAAGTTCTCTAGTGGTGTAAGACAAGCTTGGCAGGACAGCTCAGGAGAGACCTCTCTGTGCCTTCATCCCTGGCCAGCTGGTCTTCCTGAAGGGACCACATGCTCCAAGAGCCGTAGTGAATAAATATACCCCAAAAGGTGCCACAGAGAGACAACCTCCATGTGCACAGGCTTTAACTTGGATTTACTCAAATAGGGAATCCTGTTTCTTCTCTAGCAAAGGACGGAGCCACTGGGCAAACAGCCTGAAAGATAAATGAGCATGGCCACTCTCAACAGCAAGAAGAGGACAGGCAGGTTGGGGGAGAGAGAGAGCAGCAGTGCGTGCGGTGGACCTGCACGGCTCCAACCAGTGCCACCAAAGGCACTTCCAGATTAATCCATAGGTGAGCAAATCTGAAGAATCTATCACCTATCTCCCCAAAAGAGAGAAAAACTAACATTAATTGTGCACATACTATAAGCCGTCATCCTCCATTGACTCATTTCGTGCCTACAAGCACCCTCTGAGATGCATGCTTGAATCTCCACCGTACAGACTGGGAGACGGAAGTTCAGAGAGGTTAAGTGACTTGCCCAAGGTCACAGAGCCCACAAGTGGCAGGATTGACAGCTCTGTTTCTTTCTTTCAATTACATCACAGGTTTTGAGAGTCGAGCGGCTTCCAGGGATCATCTCCCACCTGGAATGAACTTAAAAGAACAGGCAGGAAAGGGAAGACAGGGTGAACTGGCCAAGAAATCCCTAATTGTGTAAATTACCAGACACAGCTCTTCCGCCTCTTCCTCATGACTCAGACATGGAGACAAAGGACAAATGAAAGGGAGGAAATGTCTTTGCCTCCCTGGGAAGGAAGGAAACCCACCAAGCAGAAAGAGAGGGAGGAGGGAAGGGACAGCTCGGTGGAGCTGCAATGACCAAGCGGAATACAGCGGGGAGAAATACAGAGACATTTCCCAGTCTTGCCAGAAATTCCCAATCCCATGCATTTCCCCCCTCAGGGGAGGAAAGAGGGTCACTGCTTCCCCTCCCTGCGCTCTGCAAGGTTTAGGTCCAATTGGTTCTCATAGAATTTGACGGCAGGGGGAGTGGTGGGGAGCAGTCACGGCACCCCTGCAGAGAAACAGCTTGGGAAACTATGCCAAACTTTGACCTTGGGGGCAAGCCCCGCCCATGTGGCTCAGTTCTCTCATCCTTTTTGGAGTAGCCTGGTGGAGAGCCAGACCAAGGCTGACCAAGCTCCAGGCTCTGGACTTGGAACTAGGGCTGACACAGCCAGCACTTCCTGCCTGTGTGGCCTTGAGAACTTGGCTCAGTTCCTCCATGCCTCGGTCTCCCCATCATTGGGAGGAGGTGGCAACACCCCTGCCTGATGTGTGGCGCTGTGAACCTCGAGCCTAAGGCTTCTTTGAACTCAGAGCATCCAGCGCTTGGCTAGGACTTTCATTGGCGCTGCTCTTACTTCCTCCCCATCGCTTTAGAGGGAACTCATTCATCCCCAGCTGAAGTGTAAATAACCGACTTTTTCCAAACCCAAAGAAGCCAAAGTGAGCAAACCAAGCAGTGGCCCCCAAAGGGACCTTCCCTTCCAGGTAGGAGCTTCCATTCAAGACACTGTCCACTCCCCACTGCTGGAGAACCCCAGCCTGGGGGTGCCCAGGGCCTCCTTAAACAAGAGTTATCCTCCAGAGGCCTGGTGCTCAGCAAATACATGGCTCAAGCACCTCTTATTTTACCCCAAAGGACAGACGTTACCACCACAATGGACCCAAACTGTGAGCTCCAGAAGAACAGAAAAGGTGCCTATCGTTCCCTCTGTGAATCGCCAGCAGCTATTAGCACAAGTGTCTGGCGCCTGGGATGCCCTTGGTAGGAGGGGCTTGAATTTAGGAAAAAGTGAATGTTAGCGCTCAGCTCAGGAAGTCCCAGGAGATCATCAAAAGCAGATGATCATGCTCTTTAAAAGTGGTATTCCCAAATGCTCCAGCCCTGATGGCAGCTGACAGCTATCGAAGGAGCACAGACCAGCCAGGGCCAGAACAGTGGTTTCCAAGGGCAAACCCTCCTCATTAATTCCGTCCCTTCAGTGGAACTGTGCTTTATCTCCCCCTGCAGAAAGGAATCGATCTCACCGTCCATCAGCGTGGCGCTCGCTTCCGTAGGACTCGCAACGCAGATGAGAAAGCTGGTCCGATGCTCCATTAACGCAGCACTTTAATAACAACGTCACTTAGATCTCAAACTGCTTAATTAGATTTCACTCATTGCCATCATTCGCCTCATTTGAACTGCTCGTTTATAATTTATGGTCTTTATGCATTTGGTTGTTCATTTGTAAAATAGGAGAAAACAATCACTGGGCAAAAAGCAAAGCTTAAGAAATGGATTTGACTTTTCCCAAGGGCTGGGGTGCTGCACGGCTGAGCAGCAAGGTCAAAGGAGGAGGATGCTGGATATGTGGTTGTTTATTGTTCCTGCTTGCTCAGTATCCTTCATCCCTTCTCCTGGTAAAAGCTCCTGGGGTTTCCGCCAGGTAAGGATCCTCCCCAGCTCCAAGCGTTTGTGGTTGAGCCATTCTTCCACCGTCAGAAGGCATCTGCCAGCACCAGCCTCCACCATCAGCTTATTCTGACTCCAGTAGACTCAGTGATTGTCTCAAAAATAGGCACCTGACCCTAAGCAGTCCAGTGACAGTGAGCCCTGAGACATTTGCTGTAATTACAAACCTGCATGACTCCACACAGCAGGTGAAGGGGAAAACAGCAGAGAAAGAGAGGCGGCCCCTCTTTCCCTTGGACCTTCCAAGGGGTCCAAGGGAAAGTCATTCCCTTGGGAATGACCCTGTTGGATGTAAACATTGCTGAGTGTGGTGAGGGGGAGCAGTGACTCCCTTTCCTCCCCTACAGCTGGGGAAGAGGCATACAGAGCTGGTGGAATTTCAGTCTGTACAATGTGGGGGCCAACCTCCCTCCCCCAGATGGGTGGGGTGAGCTGGCAGAGAACCAGCTTGAGGAAGCAGAACAAGGGAATTCCTGGCAACATTTCTGAGCACCTAGACTTAGTTGTGCCTGAATCCAGGGGTGCTGGATACTTAAATTTTGTGAGTCAACATGTTCCCTTGTTTCCTTCAGCCTATTTGAGCTGAATTCCTTTCACCTGCAATGGAAAGAAGTTCAACTGGCAAGATGTGATGTCAGAGATCACCTTCATGAGAAACACCTTAGTCACTGATTCTTCTACAAACCCAATTTGCAATGCATTTCTAAACATTAAAACCATGGAAAGTGCTAGAGTGGTATCAAAGATGCCATTTTGAATTCATAGAGAACAGTAGGGTTTCCTCTGGCCACCTTACCCCACATTTCAACATCACCCCAGCCCCACTATGACATAATACATTCCCTTGCCCTACTTTTTTTCTCTCCTTGGTTTTTATGGTCGAACATATTAAATACCTTACTCATTTGTTTTTTGTATGATCTGTCTCTTTCCACAAAAAATCAGCTCCCTGAGGACAGGGGTTTTTCTGTTTTGTTCACTGATATGTCCCCATGTCAGTGGAACTGAGGCATAGTAGTCCTTCAGTGGACATTCATTGTCTGATAGAGTGAATCAATCTATTGTAGGAACTACATTCAGCCACTAGTAAGAGATGGAAAGCAAGCAATGTGGGAGTTTCTTTTTCTTACACGTCAGTCTGGAGGGTTCAGAGCTGGTGTGGAGACTGCATGGTGTCCTCTGGAACCCAAGTGCCTTCTGTCCTGCTGTCCCCCATCCTCAGCACGTAGATTCCCTCCTCGAGGTCTTCTCATGGTCCAAGATGGCTGCTGGTGCTCCAGCCACATCATCCACATTCCATGCAAGAAAAGGGGATAAACAGACCCTCTCAAATGCTTTCCCAGAAGAACAAACAACTGCTACCTTCGCCTCACTGGCCACCTTAGCTGCAAAAGAGGCTGGGAAATGACATCCTTTAGATAGGCTCATTGCCATCCCAATAAAATCAATGTTCTACTACTAAAGAAGAAGGATGGAGATGGAACTTGGAAAGCAACTAGAAATCTTTGTGGGGGGGCAAAAAGAAGCCATGTAAATGAGGAAATGATAGTACCATAGGGAAGAAAACTACCCAGCCATTAACAATCAGGTTTTTAGAAAACTCTGACTAGTGCTAGAGAATATCTACGATACAATGTCACAAAAAAAGGTGGGCTCTAAAACTGTGGAAGACCTCTATTTTTGTAAACACATTTCCCAACCACACACACATGCACACTAAAGACTTAAAAGAAATACACCACAAAGTTCATAGTGTTTTCCTCTAATTAGGCAACTACAGGTGGCTTTTATTTTCCTTTTATGCTTCATTTTTCAGAGGTTTTCGACAAACGTATGTTGCTTGAAAAACATTTTTTTTTTTTTTTTTTTGAGAAGGAGTCTCACTCTGTAGCCCAGGCTGGAGTGCAGTGGCATGATCTCGGCTCTCTGCAATCTCCACCTCCCGGGTTCAAGCAATTCTCCTGCCTCAGCCTCCCGAGTAGCTGGGATTACAGGTGTGCACCACCACACCTGGCTAGTTTTTGTATTTTTAGTAGAGACGGGGTTTTACCATGTTGGCCAGGCTGGTCTCGAACTCCTGACCTCTGGTGATCCATTCTCCTCAGCCTCCCAAATTGTTGGGATTACAGGCGTGAGCCACTACACCTGGCCACTTAAAATTTTAAGTAGCAAGTAGAGTGAGTGGCATCCCCGTTCCTGGTTTAGCTCTGTGCCATCTCACGGTGGGGCAGACCCAGGAGGAAGAAGAGAAGAAAGGAGAGGGAGTAGAGTTGGGAAAAGGCAGAGAGAGGGGAGGGAGGAAAGTGATCAGAACCAGCAGGACGGTCTGGGAGGAGAGAAGAGGGGAGGAGAAAGAAGAGGAAAGAGTCCAGAGAGGCCGTGCTTTCTGCTAGGAAGGGCTGGGAAGGACTTTAAAAGGAGCACAGGAGTTGGGTTTCCTCCAAAAAACCCAGAGTCCTCGCCCACCCCCCACTCTTCCCTGTACCCCACCCCCTGCCTCCCACCACCACCAAGGGCAAACTCTAAGAGGATCTCTGGTGTTTTTTTTGATCACAGAAGCCCAGGGAACAAACCCCACAGCTGACACTGACTCATGCCTCTTCCATGCCACCCCCTGCCCCTGTGCTCCGGAGCCTCCTTTGGTTCATTTTTGGCAGCCCTTGGTTCCTACAATTCCTGCAGCTGCCTTGATTCAAACTCCCTCCCCAACTCCACCCCAGGCTTAAGGGTGGACTGGATGGGAGCTGCAGGTCTGCAGCGGGGGTTGGGGAGGCATCTCCAGCCAGTTACACCCCAAGGAGATGGAAATCAAAGCCAATAGAAACTCCTGTTGTTCACCAGCCCCTTCGAACATCCTGCTTGGAGCAGATTCAGGCTCTGGAAAAGTTCACAGGAAATCCTGGAGATCAGATGCTTGCTCAGCAACCACAAGCTTTATCTTGTGTCTGAGTCCCAGAAAACAAAGACAAAAGTTTCTTCTAAGACTCCCTTCTCCCTTCGCTAACCGGTAGAGCACCATTTCCAAATAAGGCGGCTCCAAAAGCAATCCTAAAGCAGAGCTTGAAAGTCAAATCACATTCTCAAAGCTCGTGCAGTTAAAACACGGGTAAAATGCCCCCAGAGTTCCCCAACCATAGCAGACAGGGCCCCCCACAGCCCGCCCTCCCACAAGCTGCAGAAAAGCAGCTAGACTTGAGCTGTTCAATTCAGTAGCCATTTAAAGTTTAATAAACTTAAACTTTAAAACTGAACGGCAAAATATTTGTCCATGAAGACAATTTGTTGTTTTGTAGAACTACTTACTGTATTCACTTCCAATTGCTACTGTGACAAATTACCAGAAACCTTGTAAGTTAAAACAACAGGCTGGGTACAGTGGCTCAGGCCTGTAATCCCAGCATTTTGGGAGGCCGTGGTCGGCGGATTACTTGCCTGCAGGAGTTCAAGACCCAACTGGGCAACATGGCGAAACCCCATCTCTATTAAAATTAAGAAAATTAGTTAGGTATGGTGACACGTGCCTATAGTCTCAGCTACTCGGGAGGCTGAGGTGGGAGGATGGCTTGAGCCCAGGAGGTCAAGGCTGCAGTAAGTTGTGCACTCCATACTGGGGGACAGAGTGAGACCCTGTCTCAAAAATAAAATAAAGCAACACACACTTTTTATCTTACAGGTCTGGAGGTGACAAGCTCAAAATGCAGCCTGTGGGGTAAAATGGAGGTGTCAGCAGGGCTGCACTCGTCTCTGGAAGCTACAGGACAGAATCCCTTTGCCTTTTCCAGCTTCTAGAGACCATCCCCATTCCTTGGTTCATGGCCCCTTCCTCCTCCGGCAAAGCCAGAAATGTTGAATCTCTCGGAATATCTACCATAGCCACAGCTCCATCTGACCGCAGCCACAAAGGATTCTCTACTTTTCAGGACCACTGTGATTACACTGGGCCACCTGGATCAATGCAGGGTAATCGCCCCACTTCAAGATTGGTCGCTTAGCAACCTTCATTGAATCTGCAACCCGAATTCTCCCTTCTGCAGTATAAAGTCACACATTCACAAGTTCCCAGGATTAAGGCATGGTTGGAGGCCATTATTCTGGCTACCACATTGCAGTTCACTGTAACCTTTGCATTAAATTGGGTATTACTGTGAGCTCTTGTGCGAGTGTCGGGCAAGTGTACCATTTCTAGCATCTCACATAAACACATCACCCACCTAGTTGGTGTCAATGGATTGGTTCCGGTAGGATGATTATTTTTCTATGCACAAATGTAACATTGTAATATGTTTATTTAAATATATTATGCAGAAGTACAAGTTACAGCGATATCTACATAATTAAATTGAAATTCTTATTATTTTGACTTTGATATAAACTGTTTTTCTAGTTTCAAAAATTAAGTATGGATAAAATTTGAGATTTAAAATACAGGAATGGCACTGATAAGAATTGAATGGAGACGCAGAACTATAAAGAAAATCAGATATACCACAAATTTCATGGTGAGTGGCAATTATAGTTTGTTTCTGCAGGAAGAAAACAAGTAGCTTTTTATTTGTTGGATTAAAGATAATAAAGTGAACACTAGTCACAGACATTCTTATCAAATACATAATGAATTTGAAAATACGTTTTCTCTCAATAGTCAGAAAGAATCAACAAAACAAGTCAACTAAAATCGGAAGGAAATGGCCAATAAAAAATTTGTAATGAATTTTCACTTTGTAACTTTGGCCAGCTAGGAAATAGTTAGAATGCTTGCTCAGAAGAGGAAAAAACTTTTTTTTTTTTGAGACAGAGTCTCGCTCTGTCGCCCAGCCTGGAGTGCAGTGGTGTGATCTCGGCACACTGCAAACTCTGCCTCCCAGGTTCACGCCATTCTCCTGCCTCAGCCTCTCGAGTAGCTGTGACTACAGGCGCCGCCACCACGCCTGGCTAATTTTTTTGTAGTTTTTAGTAGAGATGGGATTTCACCGTGTTAGCCAGGATGGTCTCGATATCCTGACCTCGTGATCTGCTCGCCTCGGCCTCTCAAAGTCCTGGGATTACAGGCATGAGCCACCGTGCCCGGCCCGAGGAAAAACATTTTTAAATGGAGACTTTAGGAGACTTTAAAAAAAAATTATTTCAATATAAGAATTTTGTTACAGTATAAAGAACAGACTGAAAAAATTTTTCTTGAAAAGTATAAGATCTTCACTTAAACCAACAAATGACCATAGACTCAAAATCTTTCTGAAAATATCAAAAATCAATTGATTGATTATTTGAAAAATTTCAAACACTTTATTTTAGCCTCAGATAGTTGCACTGCCCAATTAACACTCTGAGTAAATTTCGTCTCAAAGGATTTTCAAATTTAAGAGGGAATGTTGTCCATTCACGGCTTAAAATGCTGAACTCATGGCATAGATAATTTTGTATATTCTACATCTGTCAAAGAAGAATTTCAGCTAGAAATGAGAAAATTAGTTTCTATCACAACAGATCAGCTACCTTAGATCAAAAATCCAGATTTGCTAGAATATTGAAACAAGAGCCTGATATTTCCCTTAATGCTTCATTCCACAGTATGATCCATATTAAAAACATTTGTGTCCAGTCTTCTGAAACAGACTCTAGCAAGTGCCATGGATATAGTGGTTAAAATCATTTAGTATTTATGTGCAAGCGCTATGAATCATCATGACTTTATGGCTGAAAGTAGAAGACAACGAATTTAATGATGTTGTGTTCTTTCTTTGCTCATTGGCTGAGTCATGAAAGAGTTTTACAAAGATTTACTGCGGTGTTGACTTCAATTCAAGATTTCTTTGAAACAAAAGACACACTTGCCAAATATGCAATCAAAGACAAAAAACCCCGCCAGTTTGGTTGAAAGTTTTCTCACTGTTATCACGCACATATGAAAGAGCTAAATTTGAAGCCCCAAAGAATGAAAGAGCTTATCAGTGACCTAGTCAGATGGATAGATGAATTTACGCCGAAATTTGAACCTTTCATGTCGTAAATCAATAATAATGATTGTCACATTTTCCCAACACAAATCAATATGTAGATTTTCATTGTAATTGACAGCATTATGTAAATTTGCTGCAAAACCTATCGGAAAAAATTGAAGAACACTTGATTAATATTGATAAATTTTGAGTTGCTTTTCAAATTTATGTGATGTCCCCTTTGCATTCAAGGTTAATAATACCGAGTTATCACAAGAGTTAGTTAATTTACTTAACTTGGATAGTTTGGGAACTGATATGCTTTGCTTTCAAAGTCAAATCACTTCTTCTAAAAAACAAGATGAACCAGTTTTGGCAATATGCATGGGAATGTTAAAGGAAAATGGCTTTTTTATGCACAATTCCAAACTTTAAATATGTTTGGAACAACATAAATATGGGAATCCACGTTTTCAATTGTAGATTTCAACTTTACAAAATATAAATATTGGTCAACTATTTCTGATGAAAATGTAGTGGCTAAATTGAAATGTGCTATAACTGTAACATACACCGGATTTCAAAGACAATCAGACAAAAAATATAAACTATGTTATCAATAATCTTTAAATTATTATATATTGAAATGATAATATTTTGGATATAGACAAAATCAATTTTAAAAGTTAATTTCACCTGTTTCTAATTTTTTGCCATGGCTATTAGAAAATGCAAAATTACATAGTGGCACACATTATATCCCCATTGAACCACGCAGAATTAGACTTTCTTTTCAGAGAAACTGAAGCTTGCAAAAAGATGATCTTTCCTTTGACACTTCATTTCCAATCATGGGTCCAAGTCCATTTTAATAAAGCTTACAAAATGATGACCAAATCTATCAGCAAATTTGGTGTTATCTATGTTAAGTTTAAAAAGGTGTTCATTGTTGGCATAGAAAAATTAAGAAATTATATGAAACATTCAATTCTTGGCCCCCCTTTAAAAAGTCAGGTCTGACCAGCTTGAGCCCATATTTCCAAGCATTGATACCTGCTCAGGGTCCATCAGTCCCTCCCTTGCCCAATGTGGCTGTTTGCAAGCCAATTTATCACAGTTGAGTGTTCAGAGTTTGACAACTTCATAAAATTATTTTAAAGTATTTTCTCTTTTTCAATGGTCTGATAAAGTTTAAACAGAATTACGTCTTGTTTGGAGGTTACCTTGAACCTATGTAAAATCAAATTCATTTAAAGGACTTTTTTAAAAAAATAGATCTTTGATAAACTTTTAAATTTATTCTATGGTTGTTAATCTATTCAGGGATTTCTAAAAATCTTATTGAGTCAATTTTGCCTATTTATAACATTAGAGAAAGTCATCTATGATCTCCCTAGATTTTTAAATATTTTCTTGTCATTTTAAAATTATTATGCATACCTGTGATGGTAAATCTTTTCCCATTTTTTATGATGCAAATATTTGTTTTACTCTTTTTATTGTACAAAACTATGAGGTGGTTGTCTATTTTGTCTTTTGAAATAAGCAACTCTTTTGTGTTTGTTTGTTTAGAGACAGAGTCTCACTATGTTGTTTAGGCTGGCCTTGAACTTCTGGGCACAGGCTATCCTTCTGCTTCGGTCTCCTGAGTAGCTGCGGCTACAGACACTCACCACCCTGCTTGGCTTCTGAAATAATCAACTCTTTATTTTACTTATCAACTTTACTATTTTTCCTAATAAATTTCTACTTTACTTTCTAATAACACAACTTGCTGTTTTCTGGTTATTTATAGTGTTTTCTATACGCTTTAGTTCAATTATTAGTCATTCATATCCCCTCATTCTTGTTTTAACAATAAAAGCATTTTGGGATATAGATTTTCCTCTGAATATGGCTTTGGCTACATCCAAGATGTTGCTGTGATATATCAATATCTTGATAAATAATATTGACATAAAATTTAAGTTTCTATTTTCTCCTCGATTTAAAAATTATTTAGAAGAGTATGCTTTAAAATTTCCCAGTGAAATTATCAATTCAGTAGAGAAAGGACGGTGGTGAATTCATACAAAGGAGTACTATGCAGCCATAAACAATGGTACTGATATACACACAGCATATGTGAATGTCGTCAACACTGTATTGAGTAAAGGAAGCTGACACAATAGACTACAGTCCGTATAATTCCATCTGTGAAAGATTCAAGAACAGACAAAGCTAATCTACAGTGACTGCAGTCGGAATAGTACAGTGGTTGCCTCTTGCGAGGAGGCATTAGCTGCGAAGCAGTGCATGGGAAGCTTCAGGAGGTGTTCCGGGTGGCTGTACATGTGTAAAAACTCACTGAGGTGTATACTTAACACTGTGCACTTTACAGTATAGAAGATATGCTTCCATTTAAAAATCTAGTTTTCTTACAAATATCATACAGCATTATTGGCAGAAAATTTGGCCTGTAAGTTACATCCTTTCCAGACTTTGTTAACATTCTCCTCTTGGCCAGAGTAATGGACTCTGTTGTTCCTATTCAGCATCCTTCTCCCTTTCCTCCTTCTCCTCCCACCCCTGACACTGCTCCAGATCCCCTCTCTCCATGCAGCCCGTGGGGAAGCTGAGCCTGCCCCAGCTCCCCGGGTGGGACTTGAATGGTCTTGGTCAATCATGATGATTCGATCTGTCTTGCCGAGGGGTTCCAGGTGAAACCAATCTGTGCATTCTCTTGGGCAACTCTTCTTGATTCAAGAGTGGGCATTTGATATCGGTAACCCAATCTGACTAAAGAGAAGGATTTTTATTGCATGGTTGGAGAAGTTCGTTTTCTTCTTCCAGTGGAAGAAAACAAGGGAGGCCCTGTCTCAGTTGCTCCACCTCTCCACAGTCAGCCTTAAGAGAGAGGCCAAAGGCCCCTGCAGTAACCCACCCTGGTGCCCACCCTTCCTTGACCTCCTGGACATGGGTTTCTACATTTCCCCATGACTTAAACTGCCTGAGTCAGAGTTTCTGTTTGCGGCAGTAAATAATCTACTCGTGAGCCAAGAACACGACTAATATCAAAACTGTTCCGTGTGCCCAGAAGAATGGGGCTGTTTCTTTGGAACAGAGTTGTATTGATATTTCATAAATCAAGCTTGTTCATTGTGTTGCTCACATTCCTTATCTGCTTATTTGTCCACGTGACCTATCCAATTATGAGAGGGGAAAGTCAAAGTCTATTGCTGTGATTGGGGCTTTGTCGAGATCGTGCATTAGAGTCTTTGCGTCCAGTGAAACGCTTGGCAGATTAAGATTTGGGCCCGCTATGTCTGCTTGGTGGATTATAGATTTTGTCAGTAGAAAGTATTCCTCGGCTTACCGTTTCCTGCCTGTGGCCTTCAGTTTTGCTTAATCTCATCGTCGAATTTCATCCCTGCTTTCGGCGTCCCTCGTGCTGTCCCACTTACCCCAGCTCGTTTCTTTATTATGAACGTTTCTGGGTCAGGTTATTTGGGCTGCGTCTTGTAAACAGTTTAGAGTTGGCTTTTGCTTTTTAAGTCAAATCTGAGAGACTATATCGCCACCTGTTTAATAATATATATTTACCATCTAATTTTATTTGTTATTTACTGGGTTTTTTTCCTTTTTTAAAATTGCATTGAAGTTAGTTTTCCTTTTCTCCCTGTTTTCCTCCTGGACCTTGGAAGTTGGATCACTGCTGGCCTTTAAAACTTTCACCAAACGTGTCTAAATCTATGGTTCTCTGTTGTTATCAAAAAAATTTGAAGTTTTATTTCTTTCGTACTGTCCCCCAAGGCAAGCCCTCTGGAAGCTTCCCAAGAAAATTATTTAAAAACGACCCCCTCCTCTCTAGATTGTCACTTCCTACCCTCTTCCCTGATTTATTTTCTCCAAAAAAAACTTAGGGCCAACTGGCCTGCTGTAAGTTACCTTATTTTTTCCTGTTCTTTTAATTTTTTTTTTATTTTTCTAGATTTAGGGGCTACAAGTGCGATTGTTACATGGATATATTGCACAGTGGTGACGCCTGGGCTTTTCGTGTACCATACCCAAATAGGTATCCCACAGGTAATTTTTCATCCCTCACCCTTCCCCGCTCATCCACCCTCCCCAGTCTCCAGTGTCTGTTATTCTGCTCTGTATGTCTGTGTGCACACGTCGCTTAGCTCCCACTTGTAAGTGAGAACATGTGGTTCTTTACTTTCTGCTTCCGAGTCATTTCACATTGGATAATGGACTCCAGTTCCATCCATGTTTCTGCAAAACACATGATTTCACATTTTTTTTTATCCAGTTGCCTTATTTTGTTTGCTTTCTCTCCATACTAGCTCCATGAGGGTGAGAATATTTATTTTTTTCAGAGCCTGTTATGACCCCAGGGCCCAGCATAATGCCTAGCACATAGTAGGTGTTTTATAAGCACATGTTGAATAACTGAATGCCTTTTCTTCTCTCTTCCCAGGTTATAAGCCATGTGGAATTTCAATCTCAAGATATTAATAATTCTTTCTTTGTTTATGTAACTTATAGGACAAGCTACAAGGTCAGTACAAGTACAATAACCATCTGGTAGATGAGAAAACTTAAACTCAAAAAGGTTACATCATTTCAAGATGGCACAGCTTAGAAATGACCAGGGTGAGACTTGAACTCACATCTGCCCAATACTAAAGTTCACCTTCTTACCCTCCGTGTCTGGGTCACACATACACCCCGCATTGTAAATGCTTTCTTGGTATTACCTCCCAGCTCAGGTGGGGAAAACTTGGGGTGAGGCCCCTCAAACCATCCTGACCGACACTACCCCTTCCTCAGAGTCCAACTCAAATGCCTCCTCCTCAGCAATGCTGCTTCAGGTCCCATCAGTGAGAATAAATCTGAACTTGTTACCTTTTCTTTGTTGCCTTCATCAACTTCTGTCCTACATTATAGCTGTGTGCGCATCCTCTGCTCCCCAGCTAAACCGTGTCCTCCATGAGGGGCCCCATCTAATGCCTCTGTCTTGCCCACTGCTCCAGGGGCAGTACCTGGCATACAGTAGGCACTCAAGTAATGCAGGTCAATTGAACTGCTGACCACCTCCTCCAGGGAGCCTTCCTGGACTACTTCTAGCCGAATCCCAGCTCTCTTTATCTGGCCTTTAACTGCTGTGAGATTTAATTCCATAAATTGTAGTGCATGGTTGTTCTTGGATGGAAGAAGAAACACCAACCAAAGAAAAGATTCTGACTGCAAAGCCCCTGGAGAAAGGAACAATGGATGCCTGGGAACATCGTCTCTTAAGTGCTGTCCCCTTGTGGCCAGAGCATGGAATTCCAACCAGCAGGCAACCAGCTCTAAAGTTAATTACTCTGATTTCCTTCCCAGCTAGCCAGCCCAATGTTGGGTCAGTGAATCATTAGACATCGTTACATTCTTTAAAAATCCCTACTACTTTTCACCTGGAGTCCCCCCCGTACTTAGAGCTGCCCAGGTCTGATGCAGCTCAATTGCAAACCAACCAGTGTCTGTATCTGTAGCATCTGTGGTTGTGACTTCAAATTTGCCACTCATCCTTCAAAGTGCTCTTTGTTTTCTGGAAAATACAATAGTGTGGGGCCAGCTACAGTTCCTGTATCCATGAGATTACATGTTAGTGGGGGATATAGGTACTAAACCAGTAACCCCAGAAGCAAACAAGTTCATTATCATGAGCATGAGGAGACATTCTCAGTGTCCTGTCCAACATCCAGATTCCTTCTTCTCGGAGAACAGATTCCAAGCTGGATTCGGGTAATAATGGCCCAGCTGAAGTTGTCTCGTTTTTAATTTATTTGATTTTTCAGCTTTCTCCTGGGCTCCCTGCCCTCAACAAGAATGTAAGGTCTTTGAGGGCAGAAGTTCCACGAACCTGTTTTCTCAGGGCCTAGAACATGGTTTGAAACACAGTCAGTGCTCAATAAATGCTCAACATGTCAATGACTGTTCACATTGGAAAACATGCAAGAAATCTGACTTAAGAAAAGAAAAAAACCTACAATATGCCAGTTACATTTGAATTTCAGATAAACAAATATTTTTAGTATAAGTTTGTGCCATACTTATACTAAATATTTGGGACATCCTTATACTAAAAAAATAAATTGTTGTTGATCTGAAATTGAAGCTTAAATTGGCATCCTGGGTTTTACCTCTGACAACTCTAATCTAATAGAACCATCTATTTTATGCTAAAGAGGAAGTCTCAAAGCTGGCTGGGAAGCTTCAGAGAAAGATCGAGCCCTGGGCTGCACCAGAGGGACTGATCCAGTCTTTGAGTTCGAGTTTATCTGCCTGTGATTCTAATCATTCGCTGAGTTTGGGGATCATGACGCTGAATCCTCAGAACATACCCCCCCAGGGGTAGCACCAGCTCTGAGGAGTGGGGGACTCCCTGCCGATGGGGATAACGTTCCAACACTGGGGGTGTCGGGGGAGCTCTGACTATCGGGGAAACCATGGTCCTCTCTTCTCTCAACAGGGCACAGCAGCTTCAGCCTCATCCAGCCTTGCCTGTCCCAGCGTTGTTCCCTAGAGGAGCGTGAAAAGCAGCCCCCAAAAGGCCGTATGCGTGTCCTAACCCCTACAGCTGTGAATGACCGCTGATTTGGAAATAGGCTTTTTGGAGATGTGGCCAACTCTTTGGAGAAGTCCTTTGGATTTAGTGTGTTCTTATAAGAAAAGGGAGATTTGAAACACAGACACAGAGAGAAGAAGGCCATGAGAAGATGCAGAGATTGGCCATCAGCCACTGGGAGAGACGTGCAGAGCAGACTCTGCCTCTGAGATTTCAGAGGGAATTGACCCTGATTTCTAACTTCCAGCTTTCAGGTCTGTGCGAGAATAAATTCTGTTGTTTAAGTCACCCAGTGGCCCTGGAAAACAAACACCTCAACTGCATTAGAAGCAAACTGAGGACACCAACTCCTGCCTTTTTATAAACCACCCTCTCCCAAGCACCTAATATTCTCCAGGGGATGCAAGAAGAGCTGAATAAAGGCCTAAAGGTGAACTGAGTCAAGCTTAGTGCCATTTTCCATAACACCCTGAGACCTCAGGATTGGGCAAAAGAAAGGCAATGTCGCCATCTTGGTGACCTGGATCACAGCAGGATTTGCTGGAAATTGATCTTTCAGGATCAGGGAGTGACGCCCATGCAGCTAAGCTACCAGGAGGGAGTGGAGTTGTGGCGAGTGCCGCTGTCAGCCTCTCCCGTGAAAGGAAGACTCGGTGAAGTAAGAGGCACTGGGCAGCCTGTTCAGGTGAACAGGTGAGCGTCGGCCTGGGGAAGGGCTTGCAGCGGGGGGTGGGGATGGTGAGCTGAAGTTCTGGCAAGGCTGTGCCAACATGGTACTGGGCAAGTTAGAAGGACACGGTGGCCCTCTCCCCACCATGGGTACGTGGACAGCAGGCTCCTCTCTTTAGAATTGAGGATGGAGAGGAAGCCAGAGCTCAGCAGGCCCAAGGACAGCAGGGGAGGTAAGACATGGAGTCAACGTCCCTTCCTGGCAAAATCGCCTCCAAGCAGGAGGTGATGGCTGAGCCCATTAGTCAGACAGCTCAGAAATGGTTTATTTGTACACGGCCTTGAAACGTGCATCCCAATGCCAGAGGTACCCAAATGATCATCATTCATTGCTAGTGGGGGCTCTCAAACTTGACCTTGCATCCACATCACAGACTCGCCCAGAGGGCTTGTTAAAACATGGATGGCTGAGGCCTAACCCCAGATCTTCTGATCCAGGGGGTTTGGGTGGCACGTACAGATCTCCATATTTTTTTTTATTTTATTTTTCCTTTTTTCTTCTTTTTTTTTCCTTTTTTTTTTTTCTTAGTTTTTATTTTTAAGTTTCAGTGTACATGTGCAGGATGTGCAGGTTTGCTACCTATGTAAACAGGTGCCATGGTGGTTTGCCGCACCTATCTACCCATCACCTAGGTATTAAGCCCCGCATGCATTAGCTATTTTTTCTAATGTTCTCCCTCCCCAAACCCTACCCACCAACAGGCCCCAGTGTGTGATGTTCCCCTCGCTGTGTCCATGTGTTCTCATTGATCAGCTCCCACTTAGGAGTGAGAACATGCAGTTTTTGGTTTTATGTTCCTGTGTTAGTTTGCTGAGGACAATGGCATCCAGCTTCATCCATGTGCCTGCAAAGAACATGATCTCATTCCTTTTTATGGTTGCATAGTATTCCATGGTGTATACGTACCACATTTTCTTTATCCAGTCTATCATTTGGGTTGATTCCATGTCTTTGCTATTGTGAATAGTGCTTCAGTATTATAAATTAGATTTATATTTATATTTAATATAAATATAAATTATAAATTAGATTTATATTCCTTTGGGTATATACCCAATAATGGGATTGCTGGGTCAAATGGTATTTCCTATTCTAGAATTTGAGGCCTCACCACACTGTCTTTTGCAGTGGTTGAGCTAATTCACCTTCCCACCAACAGTGTAAAAGCTATTTCTCCGCAACCTCCAGCATCTGTTGTTTCTTGACTTTTTAATAATCACCATGCTGACTGGCATGAGATGGTACCTCATTGTGGTTTTGATTTGCATTTCTCTAGTGGAGATCTCCATTTCTAACAAGCTCCCAGGTGGGGCCACTGCTGCCACTCTGGGGACCACACTTTGAGCAGCCGGTATAGGGATTTTGACTGAGCCTCAGGTTGCAGTGAGGCCACATTTGCTCTGTGTGATCTGCTGCTCAGGAAGATGGGGGCTTCATGCCTCAGTGAGGTGTCCCTCACTCCACAAACCTTGGCTGGACAGTTGCTATGTGCCAGAAACTATGCCCTGCCCTGGGGATGTGGAGATGAGTGCATCCCCTGCTCCCCAGCCTCAGCCTAGGAGGGGCTCCCCGTGACTACTCCTATCCCTCTCAAATCACTCTTGGAGCTGTAAACAGGGTGATCTTTGAAAACACCAAATCCTGCCATGTCACCTGTCCCACTGCCCTCAGCCTAGGAGCTAGGAACTGACCAGTTCCTCCCTGTGCTATAACTCAGAGCACATCGCTCAAATTCCAGACATTTCCTCCAATTACGTCCTCCCCCAACACCTCTGATGTCTTGCCAGGACTCTGAGGGGCTGACAGGCAGCAGAGGAGGTGGGAGGCCCAATGGCAGTGGGGGGCAGAGGCCCTGGCTCCAAAGTGACCTCATTTCAGCACTGAGTCCTCACCTAGGACTCCCCTGGGAAAACTGAGACCCTTGGCCACGCTACCTGGTTCCTCCTACTTCCTGAGTGATTTGGCCTCAGCTTCATGGCCAATAAACAAGAACAGAGAGGGGCATATGGGAGCATTTACACACATGTGCTCTGGAGCCACGTCCAAGCTGTGGGACCAGGATGAGCTGCCTGGCTTTTCTGTGTCTCAGTTTCTTCACCTGCAGAATTGGGCGTGACAATAGTTCCTGCCTCAGAGGAGTGCTTTAAGAATTCAATGATAAAATGTATGTAAAAATGCTTTAAACTGGATATGGCAGGTGGTGCATTGGCTATTATAAAATTAATTATTTCTTTAAACATGCATCTAAAACGGCTCAAGCCCTCATTTTTCCAGCAATGAGAATGAAGGAAATTTAAAGTCATTTCAGTTGAATCCCAAAAGAACATCTGCTAATATACTGCTTACAACAAACACTCTTACAGTCAAATACCATGCCCACCAAAGACTGAATATACCAAGATTTGCAAAAGAAGATATGTAAAGATACACGCACGTGTAGTGTGTTGGGCGGGTGGGGGAGAACTCAAAGACACAGCCATGAAAAAAATGATTGGAAATACTAAGCAATTGAATTCAAGATATAAACATTACAAAGAGGTTTACTTCACATTTACATATACAAGAGCTATCTAGTATTCACAATGATGGTATAATAGTCACGAACCTTTATGCTTTAAGTAATATAGTGCTAAAATATATAAAGCAAATTGATCTGAAATGTCATTAAGCTTAAGTATTTCTTCCTGAAGAAACCCTTCCAGGGTCCCTCAAGGACTCTACAGGGGACTCCGCTTGTCTTATCACAACATTTATGGTTAGTATTTGTCATCATTCACTTAACCACCTCTCCACCGCCCTCACTAGAGCTGAAGCCCTGAAAGCCTCAGTCTGTCTAGTTTATTTGTTGTGTGTTCTACAACTCATGTGCATTCAATAAATAATTGTTGAATGCATGACAAATAGATATATATTAAATTCTATATCCCTAAAACAGAAAACACACTTTTTTTTCAAATATTCAATGGATGTTTACAAAAATCCATCACATACATTTGGTCAAAGGAAAATTTTAATAAATGTCTAAATGAAGAAACTATACATTACTAAATGTAACAAAAGCAACCAACAAAAAACTCCAACCTGCTGCAATTAAAAATTACTTTGTGAAATAGCTTCAGTCAAACAAGAAATCAAAATCAAAATTATATTATTTATAAAGTAAAATATAAACAACAACAATCCACATAAAAATGTATGAGACGTGGCTAAGTCTACACTTGGAGGAAAAAAATGAGAGATTGAAATGTTTTTGTATTTAAAAAACAAATAACTAAACTAAATGAAGGAAGCAGTCAAAGCTAGAACTAAAAAGAACCTAAAAAAGGAACAAAATAAACCCCAGCAGGCAGGAATTAATAGAGATAAAATAAAAGTTTAAGAAATTAGAAAACAGGACAAAACATAGAATTTACAAAGATATTCAAGAGCTTGTTTTCTGAAAGGCAAGCAAAGTAGACATGCAAATGGAAATTTTAATTAAATATATAAATAGTCTCATCACAAGTGATTTTTTTACACTTGATCTTATCCAAAAGGCCAAGAAGCGATATAATAGTTTAAAAAAAAAAAAACTACAAAATATTTTTAAACTATAAAATAGGAGTAAATTACGGAATAACTCTGAAAATCTACAGGAAAGAAAATTACAAGATTTTACTTAAAAAAAGAACATTCTGGAAGACCTAAATATGCAGAGAGACAGACTACACTCCTGGATGGGGAGAATTGAGACTTGTAAACATACCAGCCCTTCCCAGATTAATAAGTGAATTTAATACAATTCCAATCACCATACTAATGAGATCTGGGGGCGAGAGAAAGGCAGATTTTAACAACTGAGTATAAAACTGTTCTGAGAAACAAAATGCATGACAATAACTAAGACAGTTCTGAAAAATAGAATAATGAAGAAAGCCAGTGAAATGGGTGGGGATCCTTCACCCAGGCACCCAGGAGCAGGGATCTAGAACCAAGAGAATAGGGACTCATGGTTGTGGGTGCCCTGTCCTCTTCCCCTCGTTCATCCTGACAGCCTGCCTGGCCAGACCAACACCCAGCCGCTCACCCCAACACCCAAGACGCTTAGACCACCCACAGTCCTTCACCAGACAAGGCCAGACTAATACCTAGCCGCTCACCCGAACATCCAAGATGCTTCGACCACCCACAGTCCTTCACCAGACAAGGCCAGACCAACACCCAGCCGCTCACTCCAACACCTAAGACACTTCGATCACCCACAGTCCTTCACCAGACAAGACCAACATCCATTCCCTGGCCCTCACCTGCCTTGGATTTACACCGAAGACTTAAAATTTGGTGCCTGTCTGAGTCCTAATGCTTCAAGATGTGATTCTGTAGCTGTTGCTATGGGACTAAACAGAAGAAAGATAATTATTAAACAAAGTGGGGGCAGGCAGACCCAAAGTAATAAAAGATGGTGTGGTCCTTGCACAGACAATGGACTTAAAGGACAAATAGATGAACGTCAGTGCTAAGCTCATTCAGGACACTGCCATCGGCACAAATGAAGAGGCCAGGATGGTGGCACCGGGCTCTGTGGACAAGGAAAGCTGGCAATGTGTGGTCCAGTGGGTTCCAGGGGTGGGGGTGATGGAGGCCGCCTATGCTGTGACTGTTGAACTTAGGAAGCAGCCTGTGACAACTGAAGAAGGAAAGAGCTTGAAGAACTTGCTCAGACTACAAATGGAAACCAAAAGAAAATTGCACAGCATCATTTCTGGTGTGAGGAGAAAAGGTCAGAAGAAAGACAGCCTTTACAGTCAAGAGTGTAACGTCAAATGACTGATTAGAAATTATTGAAAACACAAAATTCAAGGGACATTTTCCCCTCCATATGTTATTGACATGTACAAAGGTCCGAAGTATGAATTCCAGGATGCTTGCAGTGAGAAGCAACATTCTAGTGTCCAGTCCCAGAGGAAAGAGCTGTTTCTTCCACAACATCCCTATCAAGAGTCCAGGTTCTGACCTCTCTTTGATCTGAACTTGGTCATGTGCATAGCCCTGAGCCAACTGTAGTGGGTGTGGGTTTAGAATCGAGATTCCTGCTGCAACTGCACCAGACCAATCTGGTTCAACTTCGATGTAGCAAAGTTGTGAGTTGTTTTCCATTGCCGTGGGCTCCCAGGTTGAAGATCGCATCATCTGAGCTTGTGATGAACTTTTGACCTCCTCTTTCTTTCAGAATGAACCTTCTGGAGAACATCAGAGATTTCCCAGGACCCCATTTTTAATTCTGAGAAGTGAACTTGGCACCATCGGGTGTCCAGTTATTCCAAAGCAGTGCTTCCCTTCCCTCCCCTGCCTCACCCTATGGTCACATGGCTTCCAGCTCATCGATCCCTGGAGGAAAGACACATTCCATAGATGTGGGGATCAACAGAGAAAAGCCCTGCTCTGCTGTGGGATCTCAGCTGTCTCTACCCCGCAAGTTGCCGTCAGCAAAGACCCCTTCTGGGGGCACGTCAGCGGGGAAAGGGGTGGGCAGGGGTGCTTGTTCTTGGTGAAGTCAGCATTTCCAGTTATCGTGTAAAAATGCCTTCAGAAAAGACAAGCTGTCCAAGGGAAATAGTCTCAAGCATGTTCATTTCTGGAAATGTATCCCCCATTCCCTCCCTTGCAAAGTCCTGAGGGCTGCTCTTTCCAAGACGGTGTGGACCTGGATAGATGTTGGCTAAGGGCTGGCTTGAATGCTCTATGCTGAGGGGATCCAGCTGTCTTCCTCTGGGCCTCCATATCCTGCTTGTCGCAGTAGAAACGAGATCATTGTCCCTAAGACAAAACCATAGTAAGTAGCATTCATATTACATCTTATATTTTTAAAAACACTTTCATTTCCTTTGCTTCACTCCTGAGTCAGGTACTGTTCGATCCCCATTTTACAGAGGAGGAAACCCAGGCCCACAGAGCTGATGGATCTCAGAGCATCATCTGGAAAGTACTGAAGTATTGCTATCCAGCCCTTGAAGAACATGTGCATGTTGTAATTGCACAAATTCATTGGAAAACAATAGTAATAATAAAGGTAAAATTAAGCACTCGCCACCAATGGTGCAAATCCCATTTCTCTGTTTCAGTGGTCATTTCCTTTTGAGGCTGTGTGGTTATTCATTTAACCAATCCTCTGTTGTTGGCTATCGAGGTTGTTTTCACCTTTCCAATGCAGGCTTTCTGAGGCAGATCCTCAGTCCTTTCCAATGTACTAGGTGGCTCTGCCGTACAGGAAGGGACGGTTTAAAAGTCAGATTGACTTAGAAATCCTTTGCAACTAAGTGGAAAATCATAATTAAAATGACCACCTGCCTGACACGCTTACTGCACTGTCGCACCCCCAAAAGCACAAGAGAAAATGGATGGGATGATACAGTGATGACTCTGAAGACATGGCTGCCCACATTCCCACAGCCTCTTCATTTTCCTGCAGCCAGTGCTGCCCTGCCAGGGCACGGGTAGGCCAGGGATTCCCAGTGGCACGCTGGGAACACTTAACAACAGGGTATCTACAGGGAGGGGAGTCCTGATTTTAGCGTTTGCCAGTTTCCATGGTGTAAATACTCCCACCATATCAAGCTCCCAGTGTGCGTCACTGGACACAGGTTGCTGAGTGTAACGGGATCCCATGAGCTAACAGGAGCTGGAAGTACCCATGGGTTGGAATGATACCTTACACACCGAGAGCTCCCCAGCCCAGCTAAGTTCCAGTTCCCACAGCGATGAATTGCTTGGTAACACTTTGCTTCCTTCCCGCGCCTGTCTTACGTCCTGCCTTGCTTACACCCCTGCTGGAGTTGCCTGGGATCAGCTTCAAAATAAACTCTACACTCAGAGCTTGCATCTGGGGGAGACCCACCCTAAGGTGCTCTATAATACAAACTTCACAGCAATGGCAATTTTGAACTTCAAGTCCCAATAAGAAGGCAGGAGTTCAAGGTATGCGTGGGAGTTGTTTCCCACAAACATTCAGCATCAAGAAAACGCCACTAGAGTAGGCTGCTGCAAGGAGGCGCCTGTGACATTTGGGGTTGGCTGCAGGCTGAGCAAAGAAGCGAATACGTCTCAGCTGAAGCAGAGAGGAGCACTTCCCATGGTTTAGAACCCACGGAAGAAGAAAGGATTGTCCGGCCCTGTCCCTTCCTCTGCATCTGCCCAGCTCGAGCCTCCACTGCCTCTCACTTGGACCAGCAGCAGGGCCACAGTGGGTTGGCCCCCTCCACTTTCCACCCTTGGCACCCCATCTCCCACCCTGAGCCCGGGTGTCTCCTACTGAAACATATGGCCATGCTCACCTCTTTCTTTCTCTGCTTACAACCCTTCAAAAGCCCCTAAAGATCTCATCTTCCACACCATGGCCTGTGGAACCTCCCACGATCTGGCCCTGCCTTCCCTCCAGACCAGCCCCAACCCACCCCTGCATTGCTCCCACCTGCTTACCTCTCTTTGTGCTGTGTCCATTGCCTGGAATTCTCTTCCTTCTCCTCTTTGTCCAAATCCTGCTCATCGTCTTAAACTCAGCAAGGACAGTCTCCTCCTCCAGGAAGCCCTCCCTGACTTCCCCTATCCTGGATTAACTAACATTCACTCCCAGGAGTCCCCAGCATAGCGCTATCACTTCACTCATCCACTGTATTGTGATGACATGTTCATGCCTGTTTCCCCTAGGAGACTGTGACTTCCCTAAAGAATCCTTGTCTGAATCATCTCTGCATTCCTGTAGCTTTGGCATCGTGTTTGGGAAATGGTGGGTGCTTTGTAAGAATGTTAAGGCAATTCATTTATGCATTCATTCATTCATACACTGCTTCTGGCTGCAGAAATGCCTGCATTCTCTCTGCTATTGATGGCTAAGTTGTGAGGAGTGGTTGGGGGGCAGCAGTTAACCAAATTGATTAGGTATGTATACTAAATAAAGTACTGGTAGGGCTCTGGGTCTTAAGAAGTGGGGTCCCTGACCTCAATGCACCTACCAGGAGACAGGAGTGCACATCTAATGCGCTGGACCAGGGCACTTCAAATGTTAACCGGCCCACAAACCACCTAGGGACCATGTTAAAGTGCAGGTTCTGAGTCTGCTGGGCTGGGCTGGGGCCCCAGGGTCTTTATTCGCTTAGTTAGTTAGTTAGTTATTTTTGAGACAAAGTCTCACTCTGTCGCCCAGGCTGGAGTGCAGTGGTGCGTTCTCAGTTCACTGCAACCTCTGTCTCCTAGGTTCAAGTAATGTTCCTGCCTCAGCCTCCTGAGTAGCTGGGATTACAGGCATGTACCACCACGCCTGGCTAATTTTTGTATTTTTAGTGGAGACGGGGTTTCATCATGTTGGTCAGGCTTGTCTTGAACTCCTGACCTCGTGATCTGCCCGCCTTGGCCTCCCAAGATGCTGGGATTACAGGCGTGAGCCGCTGTGCCTGGCCCAGAGGATCTTCATTTCTAACCAGCTCCCAGGTGACGGTGCCCTGCTGGTCCTGCACCACAATGAGTGCTTACCGGTGACGTGTCGCACTCTGCAACCAAAGGCAAGGCTGCATGGTGCACATCCTTCCTTCTCACCCCACACACTAGCATGTTCCTTCAATCAACTCTCACTTTGTTTCCTAAATGTATTTAAAGGTAAATTTTAAATTCTTATCTTAAATGAAAAAGAAATATCACTTTTGATACACAGAAAATACCCATGAGGTAGAGTAAAATGTTCTACACACGGTGGCACATCCTCATCTGAAGGTTCTGAGCCACGTCCAACTCCCTCTTTGTTAAAATCAACTTCAAAATAAACTCCATACTCAGAACTTTCATAGTGAATGGTCAATGTTAGCGGGGGTTAAAGGCATATTAGCACTAAGCTGGGACTTTCTCTTTGAGATCACTAGAGGGATTCAGAAGAATGGAAAAAGGGACCAGGCATTGTGGCTCACACCTGTAATCTCAGCACTTTGGGAGGTCAAGGCTGGCGGATCACCTGAGGCCAGGAGTTCAAGACCAGCCTGGTCAATATGGTGAAACCCCATCTCTACTGAAAATACAAAAATTAGCCAGGCATGGTGGTGGGTGCCTGTAGTCCCAGCTACTCAGGAGGCTGAGGCAGGAGAGTCGCTGGAACCCAGGAGGCAAAGGTTGCAGGAGCCAAGATCGCACCACTGCTCTCCAGACTGGGCGAGAGAGCAAGGCTCCATCTCAAAAAAAAAAGAAGAAGAAGAAGAAGAAGAAGATGACGACGAATGGAGAAAGGGATGAGCTTCTCAGTTTGTGGTTCTCTGTTACTTGGCACCACACTGTGTGCTGCAGTCAGTGTTTTGGGAGAGCCTGGATTGAGAACTCCAGAGGCCACTCTGTCCAGCCCAGGCATGCTCCAAGTGCCTGAGGTCACTGGCAAATGACCACAGCTGGGCTCTCTTTGGCTCAAGAATCTCAAGATTCCATGCATTTTCAAGGCCTGGAAAATGCCTCCAGTATTTGAACCCCTTGACAGCTGGCCTCACTATGGCACCATTCCATGGGAGAAGAATCTCACCGCCCTCCACCCCGTTATAATCACTTTAGATAAACCCTGCTCACAGGCGGCAAGAAATTTAAAAAAAAAAAAAAATGTGGGAATAGATGTTATTTCACAGGCAGCAGAGATTTAGCTGTGTGGCTTTCTCTTCCTAATTGTGGTTCTGTCCAGGGAGCCCACAGCAGTGGATAAATCACGGTGATGGTTGGCAAGCCACTGTTTCCACACAGCTACCCGAAGAGTTACAATATTATCTGATACTGAAAGGTGGGGACCGGGGAAAAGGGTGAATGGATGACTCAATCACAGATGGAGACGCAGAGATGAAGCCATTCATTCCCACCCACCACCACCACCACAAAAAAGAACATCTGAGCCCCCACCATGAGTCAGGGATGAGCTGGTGCACCTGCCCTCAGGGGCTCAGCCAATAGAAGTTGCACCCCCTACTGATCTGAAGAAACTTGAAATCACAGAGTCATCCTACCCAAAATGCAAACTCAATGGTTTCCTCGCCTACTCAAAACCCTTTAAGGATGCAAAGGACATCTGGTTTTGCTTGCTCCATTCCCATTTTCCCGCTGGTAACAACTTCCTGGGCTTCTTAGGGGAGACCCTCTCCTCCCTATCTTTGGTCTACATGGTCTGGCTGACGTGTGCTCCTCTGTCCCTCCACCTCACTCAGTGGTGGGCAAGCTCCCAGAACCCTGACTACCTAGGGGTGGCATGTGACCCAGAGAGAGTCCAGGACAATCCCGGTCTTCAGTTGACACATCCTGAAAAGCAAATCTGCTTCTGCCCTGAGCTTGCCAGGAGTGTCAGTGGGGACTCTGGACCTGCCTGCAGAAAGGAAACAGGATTCGTGACGGTTAACTGGATGGGTCCACCCAAGTGCGCAGGGCTGCCCTGATCAAATGTTGTTCTGGGTGTGTCTGTGAGAGTGTTTCCGGAGAAGCTGAGCGTTTCAATTGGCAGCCTCGGTAAAGTAGATGGCTCGTCCCCTTGCGGCTGAGCATCTTTCAAACCACTGAGGGGCTGAATAGAACAAAAAGTGCAGGAATGAGAAAGTCACCCTGTTTTCTTCCTGCCCTCCTGCTTGAGCTGGGACATTGGGCTCCTTCTGCCCTGGGGCTGAGGTTTACACCACCGCCTCCCTTGCTGGTCAGGCCTTCGGACTCAGGCTGGAGTCACTCACGGCAGATGGCCGGACTTCTCAGCCTTCATCATCGCATGATCCAAACCCACCTAATAGATCTTCCTTTACGTAAATATATATAGCGACGATGAAGGTGGTGATGTTGGTAAGAGGATGAAGCTTCCCACCTCCCAGAGCAGAGGAGGAGGCTCTTCGGTGACCAGGCACTCAGAGAGACTCAGTACCTCTGTTCGTTTCTGGCACTTCCGGAATGAGCTTTTACGATTCATGATGAATCAGACCTCAGCTGGTCATGGGACAAAGCCTTATAAAATGTCCTCAGCGGCTCCTTCCAACCTTCCAGTTCAATCTCACGACGCGTGAGATTCCCACCACTTGCAGATGCGTCACCTGTGGGGAGCCGTTCTGAGAGGCCACATGGCACGGTGGTTGGGAACACACGCACCGGAGCCCGACCGCCAGGTTTGAATCCTGGTTCAAATCCCAGTTCTGGCACTTCTCTTTCCAGGTCTCTGTTCAGCTCTGATTCCCATCTATAAAAAAGGATACTGATAACCCCTCTGTCATAGGGCATCTCTAAGGGCTAATGAGGTAATACACGCAAAGTGTGTAAAACCTGAGAAGCTGCTATCATGACTTTCACGTGTGCATTTCGTATGGCGTTCAGCTCATCCACTCCTCACAACCAAAGAGTAGAAGTAAAGGAGCACATGTCTTTGGGGAGAGCAAAGCCAGAAATTCGAGGCTTTAAACAGTGATTCCTCTTAACTGGAGACACACACAAGATGTTGATCCAGTGCTAATATTTATGATAGCAAAAATTGAAAACAGCTTAAGAGTCCAACAATAAAGGCTTATCTTTATATACTTGGGTACATCCACGTAACAGAATTTCAGAAATCATGTTATAAAATCATGTTACTAACGTTTATGTATAGAGAAAGGTATTTATAACTGGATGTTAAATGAAAGAAAATATAGGCCTGAGCTGCAGGCAGAGTATGATGCGAACTTTACAAAATACATAGGAAAAAAAAATGTAAAATACAGCAAAATGTTTACAGAGGTTGTCTTTAGGAGGTGAGATTAATTTGCTTTTCTCTATTTTTCTAGTGGACCTATATTACTCTTAGAATAATAGAAAACCCATGATAAATGTTATCAAAATGTTGAGTGTCAGTTGGAGGAGAACCATGTTTAAAAGAGAGAGGGAAAGATGAGTTTCCTCAGCCAATGCCCTTGAAAAAATTAAAAACAGCACTTTCTTCATCCGATTACTTCCAATAATTTATTTTAACAAATCAAATTGCCCCCAAATTCAACTTTATTACTCATTTTTTTGTTGTTGTAAAAGGAAATCCTCAAGAAGCAACAATCTTCTGCCCTCTGCTTGACTAAGCCATTTGAATCCTGCCCTCCTTGCTCCTTTTATGCCTGCCATGTTAGTTTGAGGAGGTGGGAGCCCCAGCACCACTGCATGGCTTCTCTGAAACATGTAGCTCAGGGATTTGTGCAAGCCACCATTATGCTCCAAGTTCAAGCAGTTAGAAGATTCTTCTCTGCACATGCTCTTCCTGAGACCTTCCCTCTTCTTGGTAATTTCAAATGAGAGAGTAGCCAAGACCATAATGTGAGATGGAGAGCAAAGGATAGCACAAGTTGGCAAGGTGGCACTCTCACCCCAAGTGAGGCTGTCATTCTTTGATATCATGCAAACATATTTACAGGACCATCAAGGAGGGTAACATTTTAACAAAGTTGACTTAAGCCTCAAAGACTTTGGGGATATTTGTTACTGCAATATATCCCAACCTCTCTGACTGACACACTACTGGCTCCCCTTCTGCCTCATCTCACCTTGCCCCTGCCAACAAAACCCACTCCTTTAAAAGCAGCATGTTATTTAAATTCATATGTGACACTGAATCAGGACACATTTCTTACAATAGTGAGGTGAAAGAAATAGAGAGATTAGGATTAGGAACATGAACAGAAAATCACAGTTTGAGATCTCACTTATCAAAACATTCAAGAAAATAAGAATGAAGCCAAATACACATGGGTAAAGCTAATCAAGCTAGAGGCAACACAGGAGACTGAGACAAGTCAAGAGAAATGGAGAGCTGGGGGAAAACCACAGAATCCCTGTAGATTTATATGCAATGTGATTAGGCGTCATTTGCTGCCAGGCACAGAGCCTGGAGTCCACAGGGCAAAGGAAAGAAGTGCCCCTCTGGAGGGCTTCTCTGCCACTCAGATTATTCCTTCACTTGGCAGATGTGTTAACTTGTTAGGGCTGCCACAACCAAGTACCAAACTGGGTGGCTTAAACTCTGGAAATGGATCGTCTCGTGGTTCTAGAGACCAGAAGTCTGAAATCAAGGTGTCAGCAGGGCCGCTTCCTGCTGTTCCCAGCCTCTCTCCATGGTTTGTCGACTGCCATCTTCATATTCACATGGCTTTCTCCCTGTGTACCTGTCTGTGTTCAAGCTTCCCCTTTTAATCGGGACAGCAATCATCCTGAATTGCGACCCACCCTAGCAACCTCATCTTAACTAGTTACATCTGTACAACTTTATTTCCAAATAAGGGCACATCCCGAGGTAGTGGGGGTTAGGACTTCAACATACGAATTTAGAAAGACACAATTCAACCCATAATGAAGGGTCTCACTCTCTGGGTACTGAAGATACGCAAGGGTCCCAGGAGCTGCCAGGGGCATGATTAAGAGGCCAAAGAAGGAAAACAGAAGAGCACAAAACGTGAGTGATGGTGTACACAGGCAACAGACGCCAGGGCCAAACAGAAGCCATGCACATCCTAAACAGGAAGCTTCTTAAAATTTGGGGCTCTGCAAAATGCCAAAGTAGAAGCTAAAAAACTAACATCAAGCTCATTTGTGGTCCTCCGATTGCTAATTATGATGGTAGCAATCCCAGTTGTGGGAGCCACCAGGGCTGCTCATGAGTGTCCTGCCTCACTCTCCTTCCAGGTACAGGCTTTCAGCTAGGTGTGGACACATGACTTGCCTTCCCAAGGTGAACAGAAGTGACGGATGTCTCCTCTGGGTGGAAGCTATAAAAGCCAGTCCTATTTTCTGTCTTCTTCTGCCACGGTTAGAAGCTGCTCTGGTCATCTGGGCCACAGAGAGAGGAGGACCATGGCATGAGTTAGAGTCCCTGCCAGTGGATGGTCCCATTTGAGGAACAAATCAATCACCATTGTCTTAAGCTTCGGAGACTTCAGAGCCATTTGTTACTGCAGCATAACCCAGCCTCCCTGACTGATACACTTCCATCTCTCCCACTGTTCCCACCCCACCTTGTCCCTACCAACAGTACCTGAATTTATCTCAGAAGGGTGGACCCAGAGATGAATTAAAACCATTTCTTCCTTTATGTGTAAGTGGGTTTTCTCCCTTGGTTTTCTGACAATCATGTCACTTTCCCCAAACCAGAAACTTCCCCTCTTCTTGTCAGCTTGGTCCTGGCTATGAAGAAGCCCCTCATCCCTTCTCCAGTCCCTTCCAATTCAATCTCCCCAGAACCATCTCTGAAAATGGCCTTGGAGTCCCTCCATTTGTAATCATCCAGTGGCTTCCCTAATACAGCCCGAGAGCCTGGCCTGCCTGGCCACTGCTGACCCCTTAGCCTCCTGGCCTGGTCTCCCTGCCCAGCTCCATGCACACAGCCTCTGGTGAGCTTCAACTGAGCCCCCTCCCTCCACACGGTGGTGGCACACACTCTTCCCTGCATCTGGGATGTTCTTTACCCTGCCGTCTCTTCTCAAGTCCTTAACTCAACTCTTGCTCAATTTTCTCTCTCTGGTAAACTCCACTCTCCTCAAAAAATAGCTTTCCTATCCCTCTGTCCTCTACAGAGCATCTACCTGCCCCTGCTACCTGGCAAGTCTGATCAGGCAAGGGCTGCAATGGATGGAATGCTTGTGTCCCTTCCAATTTATCCTATCCCCTAATGTGATGGTTTTAGGAGGCAAGAGGTGATTAGGTCATGAAGGTAGAACCCTTATGAATGGAATTATGTTCTTATTAAAGGAACCCCAGAGAGCTGCCTTGTGCTTTCTTCCACCATGTTAGAGTACAGTGAGAATATGGTCAACAGGAAGAGGGCCCTCACCAGATACTGAATCTGCTGACACCTCGGTTTCAGACTTCCCAGCCTCCTGAACTATGAGAAATAAATTTATGTTGCTTAAGCCACCCAGTTATAGCAGCCCAAACTCATTAGAACAGAAAAATACCAAAAACCAATGTGTTACTGTAACAAATATCTGAAAATACAGACAGCTTTGCAACTGGGTAATGGGTAGAGGCTGGAAGAGTTTTGAGGTGCATGCTAGAAAAAGCCTAGAATTCCATGAAGGGAATTTTGAAGGTGATTCTGATGGGAGCTCAGAAAGATAAGAGGAGCTTCCATCTTCTTCGAGAATACCTAAGTAATCATGAGTAAAACGTTGAGAGAAACATGGATGGCAAAGGCTATTCTGGTGAAGTCTCAGATGGAAATGAGAACCATGTTATTGGAAACTGGAGGAGAGACCATTCTTGTTATAAAACAGGAAAGAATGTGGCTGAATTTTGTTCATGTTCTAGCGTTTTATGGAAGGTAGAACTTGTGAACAATGAAATTGGATATTTAGCTAAGAAAATTTCTAAGCAAATTGTTAAAGAAGTGTCTTGATTCCTCCTGACTGCTTATAATAAAATGTGTGAAGGAAGAAATAATTTGAAGATGGAATTATTAGGCAAAAAGGAACCAGAATTTAAAGCGTTGGGAAATTGTCAACCTATCCCTACTGCAAAAAAATGAGAAAGCTTGTTTGGAGGAGAATGTTAAGGATGTGGCTCAGTGACTACTTGATAAGAAGATTAGTATGGATATGAACCATGGGCTTGATCAACCATCTCAGTAAAAGCCAGGAGCAAAGATGGAATTGTACCAGCAGAAGCACTGCTATCTAGGACTAAAGGAAAAGAGGTAACAGGACAAAATGAAGATTATAGGACTTCTTAGACCCTACAGGACCAGATCATAGAATTCTTCAGACGTGAACATGCAGCTTTCTTCAACACAAGGAAAGAAGGACCCCAAAGGTGATTCAGCGGTCACCAGCGCGGCCACTCCCACTACAGCCCCAGAGTGCATGGCCTCTACCTCGACTGCAAAGGTGGAGAGGGCTGCCTTCATCTTGATTGCAAAGGATAGAACCAACACCCATTGAAGCCATAGTGGCCCAGCAGGATCCCCAATCCCAACAGACAGCTGCATCAGGAGGGGGCCCCTCCTGAGAGCCACAGCATGGGAAGCACCCTGCTAAGCTGGTAGGGACAGTGCTGTTACCACCCCAGTGGGTCTAGAAGGCAAAGCATTGAGCTAAAGAAGATTATTCTTGATCTTAAGATCTCATGGAGCTTGCCTTACTAGATTTTGAACTTGCTGAGGACCCATCTGACCCCTTCCTTCTTTGCTATTTCTTTCTCTCTTTTTTTGAATGTGAATGTCTGTCCTATGCCTCACTCACCATTGTATTTTGGAAGTACATAACTTGTTTGGCTTCACAGGCTCACATCTGGTGAGGAATTTTGTCTCGCCATGAGTCATACCTTGAGTCTCACACATATGTGGTTTAGATGCTATTTAGGGAAGACTTTGGACTTTAGACTTGAGTTGATATTGGGACTCTTGGGGCTACTGAGATGTGGTAAATGTATTTTGCATGTGAGAAGGACATGAATTTGGGGGATCCAGGGTGGAATGCTATATATAGACTGAATGTGTGTGTCCCCCTAAAATTCATTATGTTGGGATCTTAACCCCCAGTGTGATGCTATTAGGAGGTGGGCTTTGGGGAGGTGATTAGGTCATGAGGGTGGGGCTCTCATCAGTGGGATTAGTGCCCTTATAAAGAGACCCTGGAGTGTTCTCTCTCTCTCACTCTTTTCTGTCATGGGAGAAGACAGCCAACTGGAAGGAGGACGTGGGCCCTCATCAGCCATAAAATCTGCCACCTCCCTTATCTCAGACTTCCCAGCCTCCTGCACTGTGGGGAATATGTGTCTGTTGTTTCAGCTGCCCCATCTGTTATTGCAACAGAAGTGACTAGGACAGGGGCCATGTCTGTTTTCACTTGTACTTGCTGGGGATGCACGGGTACCCCCACGCAGTCACCTCCAGATCTCTTTCTCACCTCTGTGTGCCCACCCCTCACATCCCGAGCTTTGCCAAGGAGACCCAAACTTCAGAGGAGTACCCTGTGGGCAACCTGCATGCTGCCCCACCATGCCCACGGTCAGTGACTGACTGGTGAGGTGAGACCAGCAGCACCCACGCTGAT
>NW_012101920.1:7767098-7767672 GCF_000951045.1 Mandrillus leucophaeus
GGGGAATATGTGTCTGTTGTTTCAGCTGCCCCATCTGTTATTGCAACAGAAGTGACTAGGACAGGGGCCATGTCTGTTTTCACTTGTACTTGCTGCGGATGCACGGGTACCCCCACGCTGATCAGGCCAACTCTGGAGGGGGGTAATTTATATGCCAGGGCTCTCCCCAGGATCAGGCAGGAGAATGGGAGTCACTGAAGTCACCCTCTGCTTGGCTTCCTCTCCATCCCTGTTCTGGTTCCCCTCCCTGAGTGGCATCTCCTGGGACATGTCCTAATCCTCACCTCAGAGTCTGTTGGGACAGCACCTGCCCCAAATGCCACTGTAACCCTGGGCCTTGCATGGTGCCAGCGCCTGGAAGATGCTGAGCAAACATCTGTTCAGTCAATAAACATTTCCCAATACCACTTTATTTATTTATTTTTTTTTTGAGATGGAGTCTCGCTCTGTTGTCCAGGCTGGAGTGCAATGGCGCCATCTTAGCTCACTCCAACCTCTGCCTCCCTGGTTCAAGCAGTTCTCCTGCCTCTGCCTCCTGAGTAGCTGGGATTACAGGCGTGCACCACCACACCCA
>NW_012101920.1:7767817-7782401 GCF_000951045.1 Mandrillus leucophaeus
CCCACGCTGATCAGGCCAACTCTGGAGGGGGGTAATTTATATGCCAGGGCTCTCCCCAGGATCAGGCAGGAGAATGGGAGTCACTGAAGTCACCCCCTGCTTGGCTTCCTCTCCATCCCTGTTCTGGTTCCCCTCCCTGAGTGGCATCTCCTGGGACATGTCCTAATCCTCACCTCAGAGTCTGTTGAGACAGCACCTGCCCCAAATGCCACTGTAACCCTGGGCCTTGCATGGTGCCAGCACCTGGAAGATGCTGAGCAAACATCTGTTCAGTCAGTAAACATTTCCCAATACCACTTTATTTTTTTTTTTATTTTTTATTTTTTTTGAGATGGAGTCTCGCTCTGTTGTCCAGGCTGGAGTGCAATGGCGCCATCTTAGCTCACTCCAACCTCCGCCTCCCTGGTTCAAGCAGTTCTCCTGCCTCTGCCTCCTGAGTAGCTGGGATTACAGGCGTGCACCACCACACCCAGCTAATTTTTGTATTTTTAGTACATACAAGGTTTCACCATGTTGGCCAGGCTGATCTTGAACTTCTGACCTCATGTGATCTGCCTGCCTTGGCCTCCCAAAGTGCTGGGATTACAGGCGTGAGCCACCACGCCCCAACCCCAAAACCACTTTTGTCCCCACTGGCTGAGAGCCCCTGTTGCTACACATTCTGCCCTTCCCTATGTGAAATAGTACTATGTCAAAGCTGTGCTTGGGGCCCTCCCTGGACTGTCAGTGTCCCCTGAGGGTTAACTGGAGTCAGGAAAACTTACAGCCTCTTTTTGAGCACTACCAGAAAGGCACATCCTTTAGAAATAAACTAGGACAATATTTTCTCAGTGTTTCTCCAGTTTGTTTTTTTTTAACCACAATCTTCCCTTTTTCCCTCTTGCTTTTGATTTGGGGTGAAAGGCGTGCATACTGTGGAGCCTAGAACACAATCCAAACCCCAGTCCCCGGCTGCAAAGCATCAACCCTTCAGCCTTTGTTGGCTGATAAATAGAAACTTCTGCCTCTCAAGACAAGCTCGAAATGAAGCGGAACCCTTGTTGCTAAGAAAAATGACACGTGAACGGCTCCCGTTTGAGCTTCCAGAAATGCCCTGGCTTCCCAGGGCTGGCTGCACCTCACAATGCTGGCAGAAGGAGAACGTGGTCTTGGTTGACCCCACAGCGCTAGCGGGAAATGGTTTCTAAACTTCTGCCCAGCTAGCGGCCTCTTTCCTGACCTCTTTCTCCCCTTGAAAGCAAAATAGATCCTAGGAACTGAGATGGAGCTGAAGTTTATGAGTTAGTGTTTCCAGAGAGACAATCAAGACTGGGATTCCTCCTTCCAAGGTTGATTGGGTCACAGTTAAGAAAACTCCATCCATTGCAAACTCAATGGCTTCAGCGGTCAGGTTGGTGACGTCACGGTCAGTGGGCTAGACAAGAGAGAAAACAGCAAATGGTGGTAAGCGGTGCAGCGGGGAAGCTCAGGCCCCATCTAAAGTGGAAACTTCTGCCCAGCTCCAGATAACCGTTGCCACACGGAAATACAGCCCAGCACTGTCAGCTCTCTTGATTTTTCAATAGAAGTTAGATGGTTGTCTTCTGGGTTGAAATTTCTCAATGAGGAGACCTGTTCGCATTTTTTAAAAGGCACTAGGCAGGTGCCTGGCCCAGTGAGTCTCAGACTCTTCTAAACAAAAGCGTTTGACCAGTGAGATTTGGAAAGCAGGCATTTGTCATCAGAATGGCAGGTGTGGTTGTGCCTAGAGCTGCTTCTGCTTCCCCTTAATTCCAGGGTGGTGAATCAGAGTTACCTCAGTTATTGAAAATATGTATTTCAACAAACAGTGGCTTGACCAACTCATCCTGGCTTGCCTGGGACTGTCCCAATTTCAAAACTTAAAATTCTGCCTCTTGGAGTCCTCCTCAGTCTCAGGAAAACCAGAATAGCTGGTCACCCTCAAGAAGGGATATTTGGTGAGTCATTTAGTTGTGCCCCCTTGGGAGCTCATTAGCTGGAAGAGGAAATGAGCCCTTTGTGAAATAACTGAAAGTAGCAATGGGGACTGTGCCCCTCAGAGTCAACATCAAACATCCGTTCTCAAGACCTTATCTTGTGAAATCCAAGCTGAGCACAGCCGTGCTTTCAGACAAAGCCTGTCCAACTTCCCAGTTTACTACAGACAGTTGCTCTGAGGGCCTGGATCCCTGAATGGCTGCGTGAAGCAGCACCCCTGCCACCACATACTGGGCTGTGATTGTGTTCAGCTCTGAGATTTGGGGGTTGTCTGTCACAGCATTTGGGCTCCCCTGACTGGCACACTATTGGACCCTTAACTTTTTGGCCAGCATTGCCTAGCATGAGCCTGGTCCCTTATCCTCTCCTAGGAATGTGGATGTGGTGTTCAGGGCCTAGATGGTCTCTGTTGGCTGCTTGAAGGTATGTACAAAAGGCACCAGGTTCTCAGAGGAGAGGACAGAACTAGTGTGAGGGGTCAAATTGTGCCCCCCAAATTCTTATGTTGGAGCCCTAACCCCCACTACCCTAGAATGTGACTGTATTAAGGGATAGGGTTTTACAGAGGTAATTAAGTTAAAATGAGTGCATATGTGTGGGCCCAAATTCAATACGACTGGTGGTCCACACAAGAAGAGGAAATCTGGACACAGACACACACACAGAGGGGCAACTATGACAGACACAGCGAGAAGACAGCCACCTACAAGCCAAGGAAAGAAGCCTCAGAAGAAGGCAATCCTGCCGACAGCAAAAAGCAAGGTAATGAATTCTCCCCTAGAGCCCCCAGAAGGAGCACAGCCCTGCTGACACCAGAACTGTAAGACAATACATTTATGTTGTTTTCAGCCACTCAGTTTGTCGTCATTCATTATAACAGAAATAGGAAACTTAACACAACTTTGAATAGTGTATTCTTCATGAACCCCAGCCCTAAATTTGTTTAAATGTCTGCTTTCTTTTCCTCTCAACTATTAATACTGAAGCTGGGTCAGTGAAGGAATGCACCTGAGTTTTGAACTCTGGTTGAGCTCCAAACAATAAGCAATTGATGGAAAGAGCAATTGCACATAGAGCCAAAGTAGTTAAAACCCTCGTGGACGTGTGAATTTTCAAAAGCAAATTGCCAGCCCTCCCTCTGCTGCTTCGTGGTTTATTTGATGGAGTGTGTATTTAGCCAGGCAGGGGTAGTGCGGAAAAGCAAGGCTCCGTCCTGATGCTCCCACCTGAGTCATGGACTGCTTAGGGACACCCACTTCAGCAGGGGTAGGGCACGTGCAAGGGACTCCAACCCCAATGCCGGTGAAACAGCGAGAAAACTGTCAGCTTTGCCAATTGCCTATCCTCTGGGGTGTTTCTCATTCTCGTCTCGCAGCAGGTCTCATACCCTCCTTCCTTTAAGTGACATGGTGGGTTAGGAGTGTGGTGCTGCAGGAGAGACGCTGTGCTGGAGAGACAAGTGCTGCCGACACGGTGCTATGGTTGCAGTCACACGCCCCTCAGGCTGGAGAAAGCAGACAGCTGCACCCACGGGCTCACATGTGCCGGCTCCATCTGCGAGATCATTAAAACCGAGCCTTGGCAGAGTCTGCAGAAAAACACATTTGTTTTCTTCGTAAAGAGGAAGAGTAAACTTTCCTGTCGTCCTCATAAGTTTCTGCAATTACTTTAATGTGCAAAGCGCCTTGTACAAAAGCAGGAAGCTGTTACCCAGACGAAGGCGCCAGGATGCATGCTTCCCTTAAATTATACGTGAAACTACACGTTCTCCAGCACTGGTGGCTTACTCGCCATTTAACAGTAATAAGACACACAATTCCAATGCTCACAATGGTGTTCAGGGGCTCGGCAATTTGCTTCTCATGCTGTCACGCATCTAACCAAACCAGGTAGGCTCCAAGATGATCATTCAGAGAAAACAGACTGTCTTGAAGATGAGGAGAGGTGTGGTCCTCACAATCCTGGAGTCACCACGAAGAGACTGAGCCCAGGAAATCTGCAAAACAGGAGTGCCCCAGCTTCCGAGTTCAGAGAAGAGCTTTTATGTTCATCCTTTTAATATATGATAGAGATGCTGTCCTAGATTCACACCCCATTACATTCCCAACCCACCTGCACCCACTCTGCAAAATGAAACCGACTGGAGCCATTCAGACAGCCTGAATCTCTGCTCTGTCACTTCATATGTGACTTGCTGAGCCTCAGATTTCTCATCTGTTAAATGGGCATTTGATTACATCTTCTTCTAAAGACCATGCAGATAATTGAGACAGATAATATCTATAAAGTACTTGGCACAGTGTTTGTCTTATAATTGTTTATTACTGCCAATCATTATTTCTCTGCAACTATTCTATTAAATACTTTCAAAGATTTAGTCACCCCTCCAGTGCAGCCCTTAGCCCTCATCCTAAATCTAGCACTGAGTTCTGTGAGGTTTTGAGCAAGGGATGGCCCAGCTGCAGCTTGCGGGCCAAATTCTGCAAGCCACCTGTGCTTGTGCACTTTTTAAGCTAATACCAGTTTAATGATCAAGGAAAAATCAAAAGAAGCATCAGACGCAGTGGCTCATGCCTGTAATCCCAGCACTTTGGGAGGCCAAGGAGGGCAGATTACTTGAGGCCAGGAGTTCGAGACCAGCCTGGCCAACATGGTGAAACTCCATCTCTACTAAAAATACAAAAATTAATCAGGCATGGTGGTGGGTTCCTATAATCTCAGCTACTCAGAAGGCTGAGGGAGGAGGTTCACTTGAATGGGGGAGGCGGAGGTTGCAGTGAGCAGAGATCGCACCAAGGCACTCCAGCCTGGACAACAGAGCAAGACTCTGTCTCAAAAAAAAGAAAGAAAGAAATCAAAAGAAGCATATTATTTTGTGATGTGTGGCAATTAAAAGAAATATAAATGTCAGTGTCCATAAATGGTTTTATTGAGTCATAGTCATGCCTATTCATTTACATATTGTCTATGCTTTTGTACCCAACTATGGAGTTCAGTTGCCACAGAGACCATGCGACCCACAACACTGAGGATATTTACCATATATCCTTTACAGAAGTTTGCAGATCTCCACGCCAGGGAATAAAACCAATATCTTTGGAAGCCTTGGCCCAGTCTCACAGTTGATATTGAAAAACCCCAAGATATGACCTGCTAGGCTAGACATGAGGAGCACCTAGAAAGGTGGTCATTTTTATTCGTTCAGTGGCATCTCAACCAAAGACAATAGTGAGAGCAGCTAGTGGCTTAGATTCATTGGGATGGCCGTGACATTTGAGCCAAGAAAGCCATGTTTAAATCCCAGATTTGTCACTCACGGGCGGTGTGATTTTGGATTTTGAGCTGATGACCCAACCTCGCTGAGCCTCACTGGTCTCTACTATTGGCTGGGGACGTCAGTTTCTCTGGCAGAGAATTGTTAGGACAAATGAAATAAATGTCAGCCCCACCACAGAGAATCAGACACTCCACTGCTGAATAATGTTTGTTCCCTCCCTGAAAATTTGTCTTTGTGGTCTGTAAAAAAAAGAGAGAGAGAGAACACATCAAAAGAGAAAAATCATTCTATGATATGAAAAATACATAAACTTCCAGTTTCAGTTCTGTCACGTAAACAGCTTGGAAGTTGTCACTCCCGTCCATACAACAACAACAACAACAAAAAGCTGGACAAACTGAAAATCAATGACTTTTCATGGACCCATCAGAGAACTGAGTTTTCAAGGTAAATTACCACCCCAAATCTGGAGAGACAGATGAACCTAGAGAGTAACAGCCAAGCTCCACTTACCCAGAGCAGAAGCTACTGGAGCCATAACTAGTAGAACAGTTACACGGCAATTTTGACAAATTGCTAACTGGTGAATATAGACCAGCTCTCAGTGAGAAACTCCCAGGGCTGCAATCTTAGGGGGACTCCACAATTTCATGGGCTTTGCCTCCAGGAATCCCCAAGTTCTCATTGAGAAGATTCTAGAAAGAGCCTCTCCTGGCTCTAACAAGGAGAGGAAGAGTAATTCTTATAACAACAACAACAAAAAAAAAAAAACCACCAGAGCCTTCTCCATAATGAAGGCCCATTCCCCAGGGGAAAGACTGCCCAGCCTTATCCCAGCTTGGGGAAGGGCATTCTCTCACTGCAGCCCCCTCTAGCTTTCCTGTCTCACCTACAGGTCGGAGAAACAGTTGTGAAGGTCACAGGCCAGACACAGGACCCCCTGGAAGACTGAGATTTAATCTGGAGACTATATAGAACACTCCCCTTTTCCCACAATTTACCACCTCACCAACAGAGCTCCAGCATAACAGCAGTGAATTCTTAGAATTCTATATCCAGGTAAAGTATCCTTCAAAAGTGAAGGAGAAATAAAGATTCTAATAAACAAAAACTGACGGAATGTGCTGCTCTCGGACCTGCTCTGTGAGAAATTTTCTTCAGTCAGAAGAAAAATGACAGATGTCAGAAAGCTGGATCTATATTTTTTTAAAAATCATCAGAGAAGACAAATGAAAATAAAATCTTTTATTTTTCTTATTCTTCATTAATCTAAATGATAACAGATTGTTTAAAGTAATAATAACATCTTAGTCTGCCTAGGCTACCATGATAAAATACCACAAACTGGGTGTCTTAAACAACAGAAATTTATTTTCCTGTAGTTCTGGAGACTTGAAAGCCCAGCATCAAGGTTCCAGCTGACTCATTTTCTGGTAAGGACTCTTCTTGTTCTTACCAGGAAATGCCAGAGGCAGGAAGTTTCTTGTCCTCACATGACTGGACCTTGGTGCATTCATGTGGGGAAAGGGAAAGGAGAGGAGCTTTCTGGAATTTCTTCTTGTAAGGACACCAGTCCCATCAGATCAGAGACCCATCTTTATGACCTTATTTAAGCTGAATCGCCTCCTTCTAGGCCCTACCTACAAACACAATCACAATGGCGGTTAGGGTTCCAACATATGAATTTGAGGAGACACAATTTAATAGCAAATAATAACATTGTGTTGGGGGATCATAAGTGAAATGAATGAAAACAATGTCACAAGAGATAGGAGGGAAGACTTAGGAATATTTTGCTGTGAAATAGCTGCATTACACATGAAGTGTAAAGGTATTATTTTAAGGTGAACTTAAATTAGTTAAAAGTGTATATAGCAAACTCTAGGGCAACCACTGAAAACTTTTTTTAAAGAAGCATAATTAATACACTAAGTGAGGAGATAAAATGGAATCATATGAAATGCTAAATTAAAACCAGAGAGGCAGAAAAAATTGTTTCTGGCAACAAATAGAGAGCAGTTACAAACATGGTTGATATTAATCAATGTATATATCAATAAGCACTTTAAATGTGAATGGTCTAATAATACCAATTAAAAGGCAGAGATTATCAGAATGAATAAAAAACAAAACTCAACTACACACTGTCTATTGGAAACAAAGTTTAAACATAAAGACTCTGATAGGTTAAGAGTAAGGAAGTAGAGAAAAATACACTATGCAAACCAAGAAAGCTGGAGTAGCGGTAATAATTTTAGACAAAGTAGACTTCAGAAGATGGAAAATTATCAGGGATTAAAAATGGATATTGTATAATCATAAAGGGGTCAATTCCTCAAGAAGATATGACAATCCTGAATATGTAGCTAGCAACAGAGCTTCAAAATACATGAGTCAAAAACAGATAGAAGTGAAAGTAATCACAGACAAATCCAATAGTATACCTAGAGATTTCAACACTGTCATGTCAGTCATTGATAGCTCAAGCAGGAGGAAAATCAATAATGATGTAGTTGACAAAAATAGCACTATCAGTCAACTTGATCTGATTGACATATATATATACAGAATACTCCATCCAATAAAAGCCAAATACAGATTCTTCTCAAGCTTACATGGAACATGTACCAAGATAAAAAATATTCTTGCCCATAACACACCTTAAAAAACTTAAAAGAACATAAATCATACAAAATATGCTTCCACAATGGATTTAAACTGAAAATCCATACTAGAAAGATAGCTTGAAATTTCCACAAATGTTTGGAACACATGTTGAAGAAGTCTCAAGATAAATTAAGAAATATTTTGAGCTAAGTGAAAATGAAAAGTACAACCTATCTAAATTTGTGAGATGCAGCAAAGGCAGTGCTTAAAGGAAAATTTATAGCATTACATGTATATTTTAGAAAAGAAAAAGGATTTGAAATTGATAGCCCAAACTTACACTATAGGAAATTATAGGAAGAATTTAAGCAATTTAGGCCTAAAGCAAGCAGAAGAAAAGAAGTAACATAAATTAGGGTCAAAGTCAATGAAAATTTAAATGGAAAAGCAATAGAGAAAAGCAGTGAAACCAAAAGCTGGTTCTTTGAAAAGATGAACAAAATTGATAAATTTCTAACCTAGCTAATCAAGAAAAAAGAGAGAGACATGCACACATAAATTGCCAACGTTAGAAATGAAACAAGGGTCATCCCTACTGACCCCACGGACATTGAAAAGATATTAAAGGAATACTACAAACAACTCTATGTTAATGCAACTCATTTTAATCATTTAGATGAAATAAGCAATTTATGGAAAGACATGGGCTACCAAAATTCCCACAAGTAGAAGTAGACAAGCTAAAAGCCCAATATCTATACAATTAATTGTTAATAACAGTTATTAACAGAATTAACAGTTAATAACCTTCTTAAAATGTAATCACCAGGAGCAGATGACTTTGCCGATGAATCTTACTAAACATTTAAGGAAGAAAAAATACAAATTGTCTCCGCTGTCATTTAGAAAACAGAATCATCATGCCCATAATCACAGTGCTTTGGAAAGCCAAGGTGGGAGGACTGCTTGAGGCCAGGAGTTTGAGACAGCCTGAGTAACAGAGGGAGACCCCATCTCTACAAAAAAAAAAAAAAAAATTCAATTTAAAAAAATAGAGTAGAAATCAGAGAAAACACTTCTTAACTCATTCTATGAGTCCAGAATTACCCTGACACCAAAACCATAGAAAGATATTAATAAAAGGAAAGATGCAGACCAATCTATCTGATGAATACAGATTAAAATCTTCAATAAAAGCATCTTTGTTCACAAATGACATAATTATCAATGTATAAAAATTCCAAAAATTGTCCACAAACATTAGAAAATTGAATCCAACAATGTATTTTTAAAATTATGCACCAGGTCCAAGTGGAATTTATTCCAGATATTCAAGGCTGGTTCAACCCTCAAATATCAATTAATGATAATTGATAAAAAATCCACCACCATGACTGGCAAAAGGGGAACAACTATGTAATAATATCAAATGACCCAGAAAAGCATTTGACAATATCCAATGTCCATGATAGTTTCTCAGCAACCTAAGAATAGAGGAAAACTTTGTCAACTTAATAAAAAACAGGTGGGCATGGTGGCTCATGCCTGTAGTCCCACCGCTTTGGGAGGCTGAGGCAAGAGGATCCCTTGAGGCAAGGAGTTCAAGACCACCTTCAGCAACATAGCAAGACCCCATCCCTACAAAAAGTAAAAAAACAATTAGCAGGGTGTGGTAGCACAGGCCTATAGTCCTAGCTACTCAGGAGGCTGAGGCAGGAGGGTCACTTTGAGCCCAGAAGCTTGAGGTTACAGTGAGCTATGATCTTGCCACTATACTCCAGGCTGGGCAATAGAGTCAGACCCTAGCTCAGAAAAGAAGAAGAAAGAATAGGAAGAAGAAGGAGAAGGAGAAGAAAAAAGAAGAGCATTTACAAAAACCTACACCTAATATTATACTTAATGATGAGAAGCAGATGCTTTTCCCTTTAGATTGGCAATACGACTGAGATGTCCCTTCTCACCACTCTTATTCACCTCTGTGCCAGAAGTCCTAGGTAGTGCAATAAGACAAGAAAGGGGAATAAAAGATATACCAATTGGGAAGGAAGAAATAAAACTGACTTTGTTCATGGATGACATGATTGTCTATGTAGAAAATACAAAAACATGGTTGGGTACAGTGGCTCACGCCTGTAATCCTAGCACTTTGGGAGGCTGACGCACGTGGATCACGAGGTCAGGAGATTGAGACCATCCTGGCCAACATGATGAAACCCCGTCTCTTCTAAAAATACAAAAATTAGCTGGGTGTGGTGGCATGTGCCTGCAATCCCAGTACACTCAGGAGGCTGAGGCAGGAGAATCGCTTGAACCAGGGAGTCAGAGGTTGCAGTGAGCTGAAATCATGCCACTGCACTCCAGCCTGGTGACAGAGCAAGATTCCGTCTCAAAAAAAAAAAAAAAAAGATGTTTACAAAAAAATGTATAGAATTAATTAGTGATATCAGGTTTGCATGATACAACATAAATATATAAAAGTTGTTTTCCTATATGCCAATCATAAAGAGTTGGACTTTGGTAATTAAAAGCACACTACCATCTACAATAGCATCAAAAAAATCTTTAAAAAATTAAAACTCATGGAGAGTGGAATGATGGCTACCAGAGTCTGGGAGGTGAGGAGGGAGGGAATGGGGAGTTATTAATCAAAGGGTACAAAGTTTCGACTAGACAGAAGGAATAAGTTTTGAGATCTACTGCATAGCAGAATGACTATAGTCAATAATAATGTATATCTTATAATAACTTAGGGAGTAAACTTCAAATGTCTTACCTTAAAAGTGATAGGTAAGTGAGGTGATGAATATGTTAATTAGCTTGATTTAATCATTCCACATTGTATTGTATAAATGTATACAATTATAATTTGTCAATTAAAAATAAAATATATAAATAAAAATGAAAAGATCAGAAGAATTTTTTTAAATAGCACCAAAAAAGTGGGATACTTAGGTATAAGTCAAATAAAATATACACAGGTCCCGTATGTGGAACTAAAAATCAAACTCCTAAGTAAATGGACAGATAGTCCATACTCATGCATTGAAAGACTCAATATTGTTAAGATGTCAATTCTTCTGAATTTTTTCCTACAGATTCATTGTAACACTAATACAAAAAGCAGGAAGCTATTTTCTGAATATCAACAAACTGACTCTAAAGTTTACGTAGAAGCACAAAAGATCCAAAATAGCCAACATGACACTAAAGAAGAAGAGCAGACTTCAAGACTTAAAGCTACAGTAATCAAGACAGCATGATATTGGCAAAAGAATAGGGACACAACTCATTCGAACAGAATAGAGAGACCAGAAATAGAGTCACACAAATATAGTCAACTGATCTTCAGCAAAGAAACAAAAGGCAATTTTAAGGAGAAAGTATAGTCTCTTCAGCAAATGGTGCTGGAACAATTGGACATCCATATGCAAAAAAAAAAAAAAAAAAATCTAGACACAAACCTTACATCCTTCACAAAAATTAACTCAAAATGAATCACAGACCTAAGTATAAAATGCAGCACGATAAAACTTCTAGAAGATAACATGGAAGAAAATCTAAGTGACCTTGGGTTTAGCAAAGAGTTTTTAGATACACCAAAAACATAATTCATGAAAGAAAAAAATAATAAATTAGACTCTTTGGTCTAATAATAAATTAACCTCATGCCTGTAATGCCAGCACTTTGGGAGACCGAGGCGGGCGAATCACAAGGTCAGGAGTTCAAGACCAGCCTGACCAACATGGTGAAACCCTGTCTCTACTAAAAATACAAAAATTAGCTGGGCATGGTGGCACACACCAGTTACTCAGGAGGCTGAGGCAGGAGAATCGCTTGAACCCAGGAGGCAGAGGTTGCAGTGAGCTGAGATCGTACCACTGCACTCCAGCCTGGGCGACAGAGTGAGACTCAGTCCCAAAAATAAAAGAAAAGAAAATTAAAAACCTCTGCTCGGTGAAAGACATTATTAAAAGAATCAAAGGCAAGCCACAGACAGGGGGAAGATATTATAAAACACTTAGCTGATAAAGGACTTGTATCCAAAACATAGAGTTCTTAAAACAATAAGGAGACAAACCAAATGGACGAAAGATCTGAAAAGACATCTCATTAACAAAGATATACAGATGGCAAATAAGTATATGAAAAAATGCTCAACATCATATGTCAACAAAGAATTACAAATTAAAACAACGAGATACCACTATGCACTATTAGAACAACTAACATCCAAAACATACTGATAATATTAAATGTTGCTGAGGACATGGGACAACAGGACTCTCATACATTGCTGATGAGCATGCATAATGGTGCAACCATTTTGGAAAATAATTTAACAGTTTCTCATAAAGGTAAACATAGTCTTGCCATATTATTCAGCAGTCATGCTCCTAGGTATTCACCCATTTGATTTTAAAACATCCACAAATAAAAAAAAACCTGCACACAAATGTTTACAGCATTCAAATGTTTATATCGTTTATATTTATAACTGCCAAAAATCAGAAGTAACCAAGATGTCCTTTGATTGGTGAATGAATAAACAAACTATGAACATTTGTAAAATGGAATATTATTCACTGATTTAAAACATGAACTATTAAGCCATAAAAAGACATAGAGGAACCATTGGTGTATTTAATAAACAAAAAAAGCAAGTCTTTAAAGGCTACATACTGTTTTATTCCAATTATATGACATTCTGGAAAATGCAAAAGTGTGAGACAGTAAAATGATTAGTGGTTGCCCAAGAGTTTGGCACTGAAGAGAGGAATGAACAGGTAAAGCACAGGGAATTTGGGGGTGAGTAAAATTATCCTGTATGATGCTATAATGAAGGGTAAATAGTATACATTTGTCAAAACCACAGAGCTTTTCAGCACAAAGAGTAAACCTTAATGTGTACGAATTTTTAAAAATAACTCATTTAGGATTTCAGAAGATTTTTGGAATAAATGTAGGTTGTGACAAGGGAAACTACCTGTATTACAAATGAAACTACCTCACTGAAGGGAGTAGGGAAATAAGGTGCTGACCTATGTAACACTGGAAGTAAGTGGAATCTGTAAGACTAAATGAAACTGTACATAATCAGTGTATTCTACTTGATAAAGTTGTTTCCCACTGAGGTACAGGTTAGCCATTCTGATGCTGATATACATGTATTTGTAATTGAACAATTAAGTAAATGAATGGTGAATAGTGAGATCTTGGTTTCCCATTGTTGGTGTGAGAGGTTACAATTAAACAAGAAGAGTAAACTATCAATGTGGAAACAACAAGAGTAAATTAGAATGATCAATGCAGTAATGGATTAAATGTGGAGGCATCAACGTGAACTCGTGTTTAGTTTAGTATGGATACAGATGGTTACACACAGAAATATTTATAGATAAGTGTATACACACACATATATCTCCTTGCTCCATCAGCTGAGATGGCCTAGAAGCAATGACAACTCAGTAACAATAAGCAATAATAAGGGAAGGGTGGAGAGAAAATAAACAAGTAAATACACAAAAAGCAATTAATGATATAATTTTTGCATAGACGTGTGGTAAGGTAATAAAGTGCTGTGCTAAAAGCAACCAGGGATGAAAGAAGTAGGCTGCACTGACAAGGTGGTCAAGCAAGGCCTCCTTAGGGAGATGATATTTGAACAGAGCGCTGCATAAGACGTAGCCAGATGTGGGAAAATCTGGGCAAGGGGAGGGTAGAACATTCTAGGAAGAGAGAATAAGATATGCAAAGGCCCTGAAGCAAGTTCCAGTGCTTTCAGTTGAGGATTCAGGGTCAAGTGATTTATTGAACCTGTGTTGTCAGGAGTTACCAGGAGCAATGGCAGCAACAGAGAAAAGAGGGAGAGCCATCCTGAGGAGTGATTCCAAGTGAAATCCCAGCATAGCCTGGACCCTCAGGGAGCTCCGGGACACAAATTACAACCTAGAGTTTGTTCTGTCTCGAGGTAAAGGAGCTGGATGTTTGTAGTCATACATCAGTCAGTCATTGGCTATGGGACAGAGTTGAAAACAGAGTTCGAGGCAAGTGAAGCAACTACAACCTATGGATCTGGGCATCAGATATATGACAGCTGTGCAGATAGAGGCCCCAGTGCATGCAGTGATGTCTCCTTAGTTGAGGGATAGGCAGTAGGCCATCTGAGGTCTACCAGGTAGTAGATGTTATGTGGTTGAGAGTGGAGATCTACAAGAGGTTGAACAGTACTGGAGATGTAGTTCTGGGCCTCACCAAAGTGGAGAAATCTTATTAACATCTCGTTAACACACTTGGCATCCAGCTGAGAGATCATGTTACTTTTTTTTTTTTTTTAAATGGAAGGGCTCACGTATTTATTACTGAACCCAGCCAACCAACGCATTCACAATAGATTCAGAGAGGAAAACACGTCGAACTCTCTAGATAGTGGTGACATTTTCAGTTTGATATGGTAATGTGATCGTGACCTTCATACAGCACAAATATGTGTGCCATCTCATGTGCAATTCGTTATAGACCCAGCTTGGTTCTTCTCCAATGTCTCCTTTTGGAGTTGTACCTGATTTTATTTCCAGTTTTCATCTGAATCCACTGGGGAATGGGACAATTTTGCTTTTGTTTCTTGGCCAGGAATCGCTTAATCCTGAAAGTCTTGTGAGAGGACATGGTGAGAAGCGGAGGCAAGAACACACCACGATGGC
>NW_012101920.1:7782701-7840338 GCF_000951045.1 Mandrillus leucophaeus
TAGCCGGCTGCTCTGTGCGCAGGGCCCACCGAGCCCACTACCGCGCCCGCCGGAACTCCCACTGGCCCGCAGAGCACCCGCACACAGCCCCGGTTGTCCCCCACGCCTCTCCCTTCACATCTCCCCGTGAGCAGAGGGAGGCAGCTCCGGCCTTGGCCAGCCCAGAGAGGGGCTCCCACAGTGTCATGGCAGGCTGAAGGGCTCCTCAAGCACTGCCAGAGTGGATGCCAAGGCCCAGGAGGCGCCGAGAGTGAGGGCTGCTAGCACATTGTAACCTCTCAGTAAGGTGAGTCAAAATGTTCATGGAATCTATGGCAGGCCTAGCTGAAATTATAGGAGAAGCAGGGTTGGGACTACTATCAGCCCTACTTTGCAAAGGTGAAAATGAATACAAAGAGTGGTTAAGTCATACGCCAAGACCCCACAGCTGATAAATGCTAGAGCTGAGTTTAAACTCAATCTGTCTGGCACTTAAGCTCTCAGACATACCCCCACACCACCTCCTAAGATGCACCGTACACAGTCATTGTCTCACAGGTATACATGGCATGCTCAGACCTCTGCATATACATCCAAGGCCACTGTGTTCACACACACACAGATGTTTCACTGCATGTGCACTGCCTTTTTTTTTTTTTTTTGAGACAGAGTCTTGCTCTGTCTCGCAGGCTGGAGTGTACTGGTGCAATCTCAGGTCACTGCAACCTCCGCCTCCCAGGTTCAAGAGATTCTCCTGCCTCAGCCTCCTGAGTAGCTGGGATTACAGGTGCCTGCCACAACGTCCAGCTAATTTTTGTATTTTTAGTGGAGATGGGGTTTTGCCATATTGGCCAGGCTGGTCTTTAACTCCTGACCTCAGGTGATCTGCCCGCCTTGGCCTCCCAAAGTGCTGGAATTATAGGTGTGCGCCACCGCACCGGCCTGCCACACTGTTTCTACAGACACACATTCGTGTACACACACACAAAGCCAGGGACATGTGCATGTCCATATTCAAGTCATGCATGAAAATAACAAAAGCATATTCATTAGGGAACCATTCCAGCTTTTCTCTGGCTCTGAAGACAATGTAATTGGGCTTGCCACAGGTGGAAGATGGGAGCTACTCTGCCCGCAGGCAGAAGGCCTCCCCACTCCCTCTTCCTCCCGGCTTGATGTGGTTAGCTAATCACTGCCAAGGATGTTATTCACTTCCCTCGGGGCGGCCCCTCACACAGACCTCTTCTTTGTCTCGCTTACCCCTGGAAATCTGCCCACCTCCACTCTCAGCCTCACATGTGCTTTCCTGAGATCTCCAGCTCTGTCTGTCACCAGCACAATGGGGATGAAATTCATTATTCTAAACTCTCCAGTCTCAGCCACGCTCTGGCAGCTGGACGGGTGGGGAGGGAAATGCCTTATTGCTGGCTTCATTGTTCACAGAGCTTGGTCATGGCCTCAGAGGTGTAGCCTCTTTTTTCCTGTTGGTTCCACCAAAGAAGGAGCCTCCGCGGGCAGTCCATGTGAGATGGACAAGTGATTGCTCCCAAAATTCCAAAACCCTCCTTTTTCCAATTCTTTGTGAGCTATAGCATGAAGATGGGGATTTTGTCATGCATTTATTCAATGAACACATCTGAGCATCTACTGTGTAGCAGGCACTGGGGTTCTAGCAGGGTCCATTTATGTTCTTTCATTCCCAGTACCAAGCCCAGTGCTTGGCATATGGTAGGTGCTTAATTTACATTTGTTGGATGGATGGATGGATTGATGACAGACAGATGAATGTATGAATGTGCAGATGGATGGATGGATGGGTAGGTGGGGAGGTGGGTGGATGGATGTGTGGAATAAGCTCTACACAGAAGGGTGTAGGCTTATAAAGAAGATATAGTTGCCATCTCAAAGGTGTCCATTCTCTAGGAAGACTTTGCTTATGCCACCCTAGTTACACAAGCGGTAGAAGCAAGGGATAGGGGTAGGAAGAGAGAGTCAGGGAGGCGGGTGTCACATCTGGCTGGGGCATTTCAGGCAGAACATTGGGGGAAACCCTTCCCAACCACTTCAAGCCCAGTAGGAGGAGCAGTGCCCATCCCGACACTTCATGAAAATAACCAGCCCAAGCGGCCTTATTAGGGGTGACCACAGGGCCTCAGGGGTCCCTGGGGTGGGAATTGTCATCATCTGGTTAGGCCAAGGTGCCCTCAGAACAGCAGTCCTTCAAGGTGTCCACCGAGGCTGTGGGTCCACTGTGCTTTAGCAAGTCACGGCAGGTGGACACACTTCAGAGTGCCCACTTCATCAGGCCACCCCACTGCAGCATCCTCAGCCCACTGGGCTTCAGCCTCCACACGCCGCCTTTCAGCTCATGCACCCTTCTTCCATGTGTGCCCCTCCTTCCCCACCCGCACCCATCCTCAGCAGGGGCACACCAAATCAGGTGCTGTCAGTGCCTAGACCTGCCCAAACCAGATCCAGTTCCAGGCCACCCTGGACACAGAAAGCCGGGCCAGATCCACTGCCTTGAAATCCAGTCTGATTTTTAGTAACAGGAACACCGAGGCAGGTGGGTGCCTCCAGGGTGTCCGAGTGTCCCGGTAGAATGGTTAGAGACCGAGTGTCCCCATACATGGACGGCACAGCCACATTCAGCTGAGGATTGGAACCTGCTCAAAATGTTTGTTTCCTGTTTAATCGGTGGGAGTAAAAAGTCATGGATTCCAACCAAAATACATTCCACTCCTTCAGCCCTGGTTTGTCAAAATTGCTTCTCTCCGAAGCTCAAATCTCAGGGTTGTGGGAGCCTGTGGGTGACTGGCAGGCTGATAGCCCACAATACCAGGTCTGAATCACCCCATTGGCCTCCACCTGCCAACCTTGGAAAGAAATTCAGGGTAAGGACAAGTGAGTCTAAAAATGCAGCTGCTTCTCCCAATCCCTCTCAAAACTCAAGTTTTGACTTCTGAGCTGTGAATAAGGATCTCACTCAGCCAAAGTTCCTGAAGGTTTTTTGCTGCACCCACAGGGGATCGTGTGCCGGCTTAGAAGGTTGCCATGGAACTTCAGCAGCCAACCACGAGGAAGGGAGGGGGAGCTGCCGCCCACGCAGAGGCCCCCACTTCTGGCTGGGGCCTGCCTGGCCCTCCTCAGCCCTCTCCAGCGCTCTCCTCTCATCTGGCCCATTTCAGGCCTGTGCCACCAGCTGCAGACAGCCTGGCCTCCCGGGGTCCCTCTCACCACTCACTCACCTCCATCTCAGAACAGCCCGTCTTGGCGCCACCCCACCTTGTCCCCTGCTCCCATGTTGCCTCCATGACCACATCTTTCCTTTCCTACAACACACAGAGCACTGCTAGGGCAGGGACTAAGATCTTTCTCCTCTCCCACTGGGGGTAACTGACAAATGTACCTTGGATTTCTAAGCCTGAGGGCTTGTGTCGTGTGTATAAATCTGCAGCCAAAATGCCAGTGCCCCCAAACTGTCAGTTTCTTTTTTTTTTTTTTTTCTTTAAAGCAAACTAATCTCCCTCTGAGCTCCTGTCTTCGGGAAATCAGACTGCCACCCTTGTCAGAAGTGTCCTGGGATCGGCGGGAGTAAGGAGCCAGGAAAGCTGGCATCTGAGGTGCAGTTCAACCAGCTAGCTGTGGGTCCTCAGGCAAGTCAGTTCACCTCTCTGAGCCTGAGTGTATAAAGTGGGAATTGGTGTGCAAGTATACACACACATGCCCGAGATAATGGGTTACAGTGCTTTGTAGTTTGAGGCAGAGGGTAAGTATGAACTATTGTGCTAATAATTGCAACAGAAAACTGAAGAGTATTTCCACATTTCTGCTTTGGGTTGTGTCTCCTCTGTATTCCCTCCCCCTCCATACGTTTTCTTCTGAAGGTCAGTTCCATGATCAGTTACCAGAAGTGGCTGGCTGCAGGAGCTGTAATCCCAGCTAAGAAGTGGCTGGCCCACGGCTCTGAGTGACGGCTTCACAAACCTCACCGCATTCCATTCTGTAACAGTCTCTGAGCTGCGAGCCAGGGCTCTCACCATCCCCATTTCACAGCTGAGCATACTGAGGTTCAGAAGGATGAAAGGATGCGCCACTGCCAAGCCGCAGATGAAATCGACACTCAGGTCCAGGAAGCAGGAGGGAGGAGCCGCACAGAAAGAAACATGAGCTGCCCTCAGGTTCAAAGCACAATTGTTTTGCTTTTGTTTTTAGACCTTCTGCGAAATGAGCAAAACTCATCCAGAACAATGTCCACAGGCCCGTGATGGCTTCCCAGGCCTCACTGAAGCAGGGAAGGGTGTGCATCTCAGTCCACTTCCCCTGAGAATCCAAATTCCTCACTGTTTCTTTTCTTTCTTTTTTCTTTGTCTTTACTTATTCCAAATATGTTCAAAATGGAACTATAAAATACCATTATTTTATCCAAATAAGTAATTTTTAAAATTCCATCTTAGAAGAGCTTCTAAACATTTCCAAAGGCCTTTCAAACTTTCTCCCTGTAAGGCTTTGTACCAGGCAACCAAATCCTTCCGGACTTGTTGAATGCAGACAGTGAGAGAGCCAGTGAGTGGATGCTGGCGTTGTCTCTTCGCTTCCTCCTTCCTCCTCCCCGCACTGGCCCCCACCAATCTGTCTGGTGGATGCTGAGTGATCATTTTGCGGATGGCTTTGAACTTGGCTTCTCGAGGGGAAGCTGGTATGAGAAAATGAGAATCTCATTCAGATGGGCTTGCAGTTTTTCTTCCCCTAGCGAATTCTTGTCTTATTTCCATCCCCCTTGATTCCTTTGCAAAAAACTGCAGCCGTCTTTTCTCCCTTCTTTGCCTTAGTTGAATTAACTTAATTAGGGCACTTGCTTTTGACAATGCTGGGAGATTTTTAGATACTGAACTGTCCTCAGGAGACCACAGGAAGGCTGACGCACTGTCTGCAATTATCAGGCTAATCACTCAGAACACACTCGTTTGTTTTATGTATTTATATCTTGGGATATAAACCTTCGTTTCCATTTTTCTTTCATTCTGCTGTGTGTGCCAGGCAGAGTGAGGCACTGTGGGCAACAGAAGAGCCCTGCCCTTATGGAGAGCAGCTGGCCAGACAGACCTTAAACGCATGATAACACACAGAAACATGTAATTACAGGGAGTGAAGAATGCAACAAAGAAATGATACTTTGAAATATTGCCCTCTCTTTCTGGAGTTCTTTGGAATACAGCCAATCAGAGCATAGCTCTAAGACCAAGAGTAAGTGATGCCTTTTGAAATATTCTGTTTGAAATCAGAGCCCTTCCCCACTGCAGTCAATTGCGGGCACAAATATTCCCTTTGTTCACAGACCGCATCCTGTGTTCCCCAAGGCCCCACCCTGAGCTGATCCCAGGATGACCTAGAAGAGGCATGTTTTACTGAAATGGTTTCTAAAACTTGCACTAAAGCTACACTATCTGAACACACGGTAAGGACACACATTTTCAAGTTTCTCTTTGGGTCACAGGTGTGCTGCTTTCTACATCAGTTTGTCAGGGAGACAAATCTTTTAGTGTCAGGAAGAAAAGCAGCGAGATGAAAAAGAAAAAAAAAAGGTATTTCAAGATCAGATTCTTCATCCTACTTTTCTGACTTGCCAGAAACTAACGACATTTTTCCTAGCAGTGACTGGCAACCACTCCGAAAGCTTCACCAAATTATTACTCCTTCCTTTATTTTTTTGAAAAAACAGGCAAGTGTATTTAGTTGTCATTGGTTACAACCAAATTTCTCTAAATATTTCAGTGCATCTCAAAATACTATATTGATAAGTTCAAGTCATAAAAAACTGCATTGGGAGTTTTGGAAAATTTAGTGGTAGGATTATGCATGTTTTTCTTCCATGTGAGTTCTCCTCTGAAGGCATGTTTATTTAAAGAAAAATTGTGGTATTTGGAAGATTGAAGACTGACTTCTAAACTGTGCTGACTTCAAAAAGACCGACTTGCGGCCAGGCACAGTGGCTCATGCCTGTAATCCCAGCACCTTGGGAGGCTGAGGAGGGAGGATTGCTTGAGCCCAGGAGTTCAAGAGCAGCCTGGGTAATACAGCAAGAAAAATTTTAAATTAACTGAGTATGGTGGGTCACTCCTGTAGTCCCAGCTACTTGGAAGGCTGAGACAGGAGAATGGCTTGAGCCAGGGAGGTTGAGGCTGCAGTCAGCTATGATCATGCCCCTGCACTACAGACTGGGTAGCAGAGTGAGACCCCATCTCAAAAAAAAAAGACCTGCTTTTTTCTCCTTCTATGCAGTGCCATCGAATTAGCTGTTCTTGGAAGGGAGGGCACATCCCAAACTGGGGGTCACAAGGTGATTTGGGAGGTACATGTGGCATCAAAACCACAGATACACACACTGACAGAGCCATTCATTTTTAGTCCTTTGCTTGGCCCAGGAGAGTCCCCAGTGGGGACTAGTCAGTGTTCAGCACCTCCACAGTACTGCCACCACCCTTTTTGATAGAGAGAGTGTGTAGCTACGGCATCAAACTGGAATTTCATAACATCAGCTTTCATTGTTTTTATGACCATTGCCTTCCACATAGGTCGAATGGCACTGGTTTTTCACTGATGGTCATGACTTGACGCTTCCTTTTGAAAATAACTGTATGTTTTCAAAAGTGCGTAAATGTAAAAGAAAGGATTAAGTAAATAATGGCACAGATATGGCAGGTGAGATGCAAATGGCAGGTTTGGGGAAAAGGGCAATCAATAAAAATAAAAGTCAGCTTGGCTCTCCCGCTCTCCCAACGCTGCAGCTCAGAGGAAAACTAAAATTAATTCCTTTTGCAGCATGATGGAGAAAAAAAGCATCCAGAAGGAAATTCATCAAACCATTAAAAGTGATCTCCCCCAGGGAAGGGGCTTGCAGTCAGGGGGAACACATTCACGTTTCGCTTTAAACACATCTGGATTATTTGAATTTTTGTATTGCATAGAAGTTAACCCTTTGTCTGACATCTTGGTTATAAATGTTGTTCTTGGAATGCCTTTTGTTTATTGCCTTTGTGATCTCTTGGGCAGGCAAAACTTCTCAACTTCATAAAATAAAAAAAAAAAGAAAATCCATCTTTTCTTTATAGCGTCTGGGTTTCTAGTCTCAGAGAGGAAGGCCCCTAGATTGGCCCCTAGATTGTAACTACAGTATCACACATTTCTTGCAATACTATTATGGTTATTGTGTTACTTGTAAGTATTTAATTCTTCTAGAATTGATTTCGGTATCCATGGACCATTGGTTCCATTTTCATGTTCTCCCATTTGTCTTGAACATCAGCTCTCTCCATATATACCTTCTGAGTTCTAAGGGCAGTTACATATCACTTCCTGCTTCACTAATCTAGTTGCCTGTCACGACACCAATACTGACTTGGTTACAGGACCTTTAGAGCCTGTACTACCTGGATAGGTAAATCCTCCATCACTCTTCTTATTTTTCACATTTCCTAGCTATTCTGAAGGCATCTCTTCTTCCATATGAACTCTAAGATTATATTTTTGAGTATGCATTATCTCAATAATTTTAAAAAAATAAAATACTTTATTATTAAAAAGGGGGCCGGGTGTGGTGGCTCATGCTTGTAACCCCAGCACTTTGGGAGGCCGAGGCGGATGGATCTCTTGAAGTCAGGAGTTCGAGACCAGCCTGGCCAACATGGCGAAACTCTGTCTCTACTAAAAATACAAAAATTAGCTGGACATGGTGGCGAGCACCTGTAATTCCAGCTACTCAGGAGGCTGAGGCAAGAGAATCGCTTGAACCTGGGAGGTGGAGGTTGCAGTGAACCGAGATCGCGCCACTGCACTCCAGCCTGGGTGACAAGAGCAAAGCTCCATCTCAAAAAAAAAAAAAAAAAAAAGTTGGGGGAGGCGGCACCACCAGATACTGATGAGGACAAGAGCACCGAGAGCTCTCACTCATGGTTGGTGGGAATGCAAAATGGTGCAGCCACTTTGGAAGACAGTTTCACAGCTTCTTGCAAAGCTACACATATTCTTTCCATACCACACAGCAATGGTGCTCCCTGATACTTACCCAGAGGATTTGTTTAGAGCAGCTTTCATCATAATTGCCAAAACTTAGAATTCACCAAGATGTCCTCGGGTTGGTGAATGGATGAACTGTAGTGCGTCCAGGCACTGGAGTATTATTCAGTACTAAGAAAGGAATGAGCTATCAAGATAGGAAAAGATGTGGAGGAAACTGACGGCATATTACTAAGTGAAAGAAGTCAGTCTGAAAAGCACACGCGCTGTATGATTCCAGCTCTATGACCACAGTAAGGAGGCACAAAGAGAAGAAAGAAAAGATGCTCAAAAGACACAAACACATACAACTAGGCAGGCGAGTGTCCCGCTGTGGTGGGGGATGTTGATAGTGGGGGAGGCTGTGCCTGTGTGCAGGCAGGGGTTATGGAAAATCCCTGTGCCTTCTACTCAGTGTTGCTGTGAACTTGAAACTGCTCTTAAAAAAATAAGGTCTTTTTTTTTTTAAAGGGAGGGAGGGATCTTTTAAATTATCTCTTTCTTTTATATCAAAAGCTAAGCTATGCCAGCATCTGAAACAGAAAGTGGCTGAGGGTACATCTGTCACTTGGACCTCTTCTGCTCACAACCTCCCTGAACTGGTGGCCAGGGAAGGCAGTGGGAGGGGAGGACCAAGTCTCAAACTCCAGAAGCCCCACCTCCCTGAGGCCAGCTCCTCTGCCAAGCCCCCTCAGGTAAGCCAGCAGGGAGGCGGTGGGGGGCTCTATAGAGTGAGCACTTCTCAGCCAGTTTCCTGGCTAGGAGCCCAGCAATTCTTGCTAGAACCCTGTGGATGTGGTGCCAGTTTGAATAAGAGTCAGCTCTGGCTGATTCTTGCAGACAAAGTGAGGTGGAGCTCGCTCTCTGAGGGCTCTACGGCGCACAGGACTGCAGGTGGGAAATCGCTCTCAGGAAGGACAGAGGGAGGAAAATGTTGACAGTACAGATAAAAGGGGTCAAGTTCACGGGACTTTGACCATGTCCCAGGCATTGTGCTGTGCCTGTGCTCCTGTCATCCCCCCATTCTACAGACAGCTATTCAGAGAGATTAATTCTTTCACCCATGACCACCCAGCTTACGGGGGCACTTGGAGCTCACCTGTCCGCTCCAACCCCTTATCACTGCTCAGTGCAAGAGTAAGGCAGTACACCGCCGGCCCCACCCTGGAGGAAAATACTCGGCTGTGAATCTGCACCTCTCCCATGTGGATATTTACAAACAAAAGAACTCAGTGCTTCCAGCCATGAGTGTTGCAAATACATACACAAAAATGACTGAGCATGATTCATCATTTGAGAAGCAAAGGGGATAATGCTGCATTAACTATGAGAGTTTGCATCTTCCAGCAGACAAAACAAAAAATGACAGACACTCTTTCTAAGTGTTTTTGCATCCAACCCAGTTCCGTCCAGCTCTTTGCCATTGTTTAAAAGATGTTGAAGCTTCCAAGTGCACAGCCCAGGAAAGTTTTCATCCCGTCCCATCCTGTGTGTTGCAGCGCAAAGTCCTCGTCCAGAGAAGACAATGGCGAGAAACAAATCCAACATCCTGGGCTGCTTTTCCTTTCCCCACTTTTTAAAAGTTTGGTGTCCAAGTCGCTTGACAAACCCAGACCCTAGCAATGATATTTTGTGCAGAATTCTGGGATCAAAATATAATTTCAAAAATAATATATTTTCTGACATCCCCCACGAAAAAAATTACTGGTTTCTTCCCCCTAAAAGGATTTAGATGGAATAACATCTGTGCTGAGAATATTGTGAATATGTTCAACTGACAGGCAGTCTCTAAGGCACTCCACTCATTAATGTGCTGTGCATAAAATTAAAACTTGAAATATATTTTTAAATCCATTTTGAATCATTTAAGCAATTCTCCTGCAAAGAAACTATTGTGCTGAAATAATATATTTGGAGCAAGGAATATGAAAGCTATTAAAATGTCTTAGACCCCCCCCCCCCCGCCTTTCATGGGAGAGGAAGAAGGGGGGAAATGCTCTCTCTGATTTGAAACAGGCTCTGCATAAAATATACCCACCCCACCTCACCACCTCCCAAAAGAAAACTCTACTCTGAAGTAACACGAAGAGTTTGACTTAAATCCACAGGAGCCAAGGAACAGGAAGCTGGGTCTTTATATTTCTGCTGCTTCCACTGTGCATGGCTGAGCTGGGGAGAAGCTCAGTGAGGGCTGTGAGGGCCCAGATGTGGTGGGCACCTTCCCTGGGTCTGCAGCACTCACAGCTGTGAGCAAGAAACCCTAAAAGAGGGAGGAAGGGAAGACAAAGATTCAAAGATAGGGTCTTGTTTTGCTCCTGCCTCGTCCTGATTTCTGCAAACACTTTCAACACTCAGGACGCCAGTCAACTCGTGGGTTCTTTGGAGCCCGCTGGCATGTGTGTGTGCTGGGAACAGCAGCCTGACACTTCCCCAACAACCCCCATTCTCTCACTCATTGTCTCATTCATCTGTCTGTCAAATATTTGTTGAGTGCCAACCAAGAGCCATCACTGTCCTGGACTCTGAGAGTTCCGTGTTGTGAAAACTCAGCTGTGAAAACCCGCTAGGAAGGCACACTGTCAGAAGAGGACAGGGTGGCACAGAAGTGGGGTGAGCGTCTGGCCTGGTCTGGGAAGGCTTCCTGGAGGAAGTGACAGCAGAGTTGTATTCTAAGGGAAGAAGAAGAAACGGAGAGTGTATGCCAGGCATAGGGGTGGCAAGTGCAAAGGCGCTGAGGTGGGAGTTTGCCTGAAGTGTTTCCTAGATGGGAACGAGGCCAGTGTGGCAGGAGTACAGATTGTGAGGAGGGGCTGAGAGAGTGGAAGGGAGAGGCAAGGTAAATGGGTCAGCCCAGGCAAGGCCTGTGTCCACCGTGAGAAACTCCACCTTACCCTAAGAGCAAACACGTTGCCCTCAGCAAGCACAGGCAGCTCACGACTGTCCAGCCCTCCCTGCCGGGTGGAGGGCAGTGGAAGGGGTTGTGCAGCCATGCAGGGCCGGGTGGAAGCTGAGCAGGTTGGGGAGGGGGTATGAACTCTCTACTTCCCACCCCAGTGCCTGTGACCATGGTTCCCTCTGCCAGGGCCACCATCCTCCTAGTCGCCATCGTTTGTGTCTCAGATACAGCAGCACGTCCCCTTGACCACTCAGCTGTGCCAGGATAGGGCACATCCTCAAGGAAGCTGTGGGCCCCTCCTTCAATGTCCATGTGGAACTGGACACCACCATCCACCCCACAGGCCAGGAGCCCCTGGAGTCTCAGGCTAGAGCATATGTACCACCATTCCCTCATCACCCCCTGTACCCCATGGGGCCCACCACCCACTGGGGCTGGCAGAAAGAAAGTTTCATAACAATGGGACAATGCTAACTTGCTTGCTGCTGTACATGCACGAGTGACACTCACAAATATTTGTGAATGAATGCATGAATAAATGAAAGGATGAATGAATGAATTTTACTGTGAACTGAACTGGACAAAGCACAGAATTGTGCACCTTTAAAGCTTCCAGAACTGATGACAGCAAGGGTGTCTGACACTTCTCTGGTTAGGAAGCTGAGGTTCTAGGAGGCTGCCAAGTTGCCAGAGCCACCTGTGATCACCTGACCATACCTGCAACCACAAGCACCGAGCGTTCCCTCTCCGTGGCCCAATTCCTCATGCACCTGCTATCACCATCCTCCAATCTCCAGCACCTCCCACACGGTCTTGTCCTCTATCATCCCCACTCCCCTGCCACTAAGACCCTGAAACTCACTGTCACCACTAGCAGCCCATTGAGAAAGAGATTCAGTCACAACCCAGGAGGGTGCCCAGAAATTCACTGAGAGGTTGCAATAACATGATGTGGCAGAAGAGCAAGGAGTGGGAGAGATGGGAGGTGCCCTCCTGGGCCAGTGAGGCAACTGGCCAGGGTGGGTGCCTTTATAATTTAGAGACAGGCCGCCTGTCTCACCAGACCTGGGGTGAACTCTTTATTTCACTAATTTTAAAACACACATTATTTCACAATTTAACTTCTCTGAGATTGAGATGCAACTCATGATTGATGGATGGATATTGGGTTTAAAGGCCCAAGTGATGACAGACACCTGGATAGCCTGGGAGGTTCACTTTCTCTCTCTTTTGCGAGGTTAGCAAGGAGGTAGCTCCACAAGACTGAGTTGTCTCCAGGAAGAACAGACTGACACCAGCTGCTGGGCATGAGGCCGCTGCTCTACAAGGTCACTAATAGTGGATTAGACATCCCTTGGCCTCCATCCCTATGCATAGGTAGAGCATTACAGAGTAGGATCCTCTGCCTGAGCCCTTTCTGAGGTGCTCCGCATCCAGCTGTGCCCAGCCCTGCACACCTCCCATGCAGCTGCAAGAGCCTAGGGATCATGTGTGCCTGGCTACTTCTCCACCAAGTCTTCCTGCAGCAAAGTCAACTTCATGTGTACTGATATGCAAGCCCCCTTTCCATGCCATGGTATTTTTATGGTACATAAGGCAATAGTATCTAATAACCAAAGACATTTTAGATTTCATTATAGTCAGTGATCAGCTGTCCTGGGCCAGTAGCACAGCCATCTTGGGCCTCAGTTTCCTCATCTGCTTTATGGGATAATGTCCACCTTGGATTCATTTTAAAACTCCAGAATATTGCAGGCGCACGATGCTGGCACACAGTAACTGCCCAACCAATATTGACGATCCTGGATGAAGAACCCTTGGCTCTACTTTAACTTGGGCTGCAGCAACTAAAATTTGCAATCCTGTATAGAAAAGGCCAATGCTTTTTTCTAGTCTTTCCCAGACTAGAATTTTTTCCTGAAATCCCTGTATCCTGGGGAAACTCTACAGAGAAATAATGTCTGCCATTTTACAAGTAAAATGAATTGCATAAGAGAGCCCAGTGAAAATTGAGATGCTTTCTGCACCAGGCTGGGCAGGTTCCTAGGAAGAGTCGCAACGTTCCAGGCAGATATTTCTGGGAAGATCCCCAAGGCAGGTGAAATCTCACAGTCCTGCTTAATTTCCCCTTGGAAATTAAAGTGGTGCTAGCATTGTGATAATCCCCAAACATCTTCCTACCCAGCATTTCTAAAATTCTCCCCAAACCTGTTGAGCAAACAGTCATGCATTTCTCCCCTAACATCTCTATCTTTCAGTCTTTCTATCCTTCCTGTTTCCAATGTTTGTACCTTCAGGGAAGACCTATTCGTGAAACAGAACCCGTGCACTTCACACACATGAGGCTTGGTGGGGATGTGGCCCTCTCTGCTCGAGAAGATGCTACCACCCTCCCATAGCACAGGTTGGTCTCTGTCCTAAGATATTTCATGCACCAAGTCGCTGGCTCCTCCCTGAGCCCTGAAGTGGGTACCATTATCATGCCCATGTTATGGGGAAAGCCAAGGTTGAAAGAGGCTAGGGGGCTGGCCTGAGTGCTCGCAGCCAGGGACTGGCAGGGCTGGGGTGTGGAGCCAGGTTCGTGAGGCTGAAGGACCCCCCAGTGGAGCCATCAAACCACATTCAGCCCCTCCTCCACGCTGCACCCTCAGCTCCTGGGGGAGGTCAGAGCGTATTGAGCCAGGACCGTTCCAGTCTCAGAGTTTGTCTAACCATTCACAGGCTGGTCACATCCTTCCCAGAGCCTGTTACGCTGAGCATTTGGTTTGTGTGTTTTGTTTGAGGTCTCCTGCCTCAAGGAAGATTTCCTGGATTTAGAAACCTGGACCAGGGGCACCTTCTCACTGTGCCCATGAGATTCTGTCCAGGCACTCAGCAGTCTGTAGTGTGGGTGTTAGTATCCATGTGTGTGCCCCTGAATTGGTTTGCTAGGGCTGCCCTAACAAATTAACACAAACTGGATGGCTCAACACAATTAGCATTGTGATAATCCCCGAACATCTTCCTACCCAGCATTCCTTCCCTCACATTCCTGGGGCTGGAAGTACAAAATCCAGGCATCAGCAGGGCTATGCTCCCTCCAGAGGCTCCAGTGGAGGATCCTTCCCAGCCTCTTCCAGCATCTGGGGGTTGCCAGCAATCCTTGGCTTGTGGCAGACTCACTCCAATCTCTGCTTCCATCTGTACATAGCCTTCTTCCCTGTGTGTTTGTGTCTCTGTGTCTGCACATGTTCTCCTCATAAAGACATGTTACTGGGTTAGGACCCTGATAATCCAGTATGACCTCATTTTAATTTAGCTAATTACATCAGCAAAGATCCTATTTCCAAATAAGATCACACTCACAAGTTCCAGGCGGGAGGAGTTGGGGGAGGGAGCGCCATTCAACCCAGTCCACCCACTTATCATTGCCTTTTGAGAGCAGAGCCGGTGCTGATTGATCTATGTTGGCTGTCACCAAGTGTTTGATAAATAATTGGATGCATGCGTGCATTGGGCTGAGAAGTGCTGATTCTTACTAGCAAATGTCACAAGACTCTAAACCTGCCCAGCCTGTGAGTGCCTTTAACACCAAGAGAGAATCTTTGCTCCCCTCTTAGGTCTCTTTTTAAGCTGGCAGCAGAAATATCCACCCCCACTCCGGGACTGCTGTGAGTGTTGAATATAACGTGCAAGGGTTCTCAACAGGTTTGGGGAAGAATTTTAGAAATGTTGGGTAGGAAGATGTTTGGGGATTATCACAATGCTAGCACCACTTGGTGTGCAAGGGAAAAGGCTTTCCGACAACATACAAGTCAGTCAGGACCCCAAAGCAAAGTCCCCACCCCAAGGACTTGGGAATAACCCACTGGATGTGCCTGTCAGTGAAAATCCTGCTTCAAATTATCTAAGCCTGGAACCACCTTCCCTTTCACATATAAGTACAAGGTCTTCTCACACATAAAAATACACAGTGTTTCCTGTGTCACTTTATTTGGCTTTAGTTTCTCTGAAATAAAACTGCTGGATGCATTCAGTGAAAACCAAGAGTTGTTTCACAAAATCACATCACCAACAGCAATGTCACTGTGGTAGCTGAGTGGCCAATATGCTCTACTCTGAGTCAACGGCGTCTGGGGTGGCACAGTGTCAGGGTGGCACAGTCACGAGGTGGCACAGTCTGGGGATGGCACAGTCAGAGGAATCCCACCCACAGGCCTGGCCACCTGCCCACCCCCCTTGTCTCTTAATGTAGCAAAGCCTGGAGGATTCCATGCCCATCATTCTATTTTCTTAGTTTATATTACTTCCCTCTTACTTCTCCTTGATTTCCTAGCTAGGGCATTATATTATCTCTGAATGTTATCACAGGACAATGAAGGGGATGATACAGAACATCTGTTCTAAAGCAGGAGTGCCAGCATGGCCAGGGCAGAGAGCCACCTGGACAATGAGTGACAACTGGCAGTCCCCGCCTGGTTCAGCCACAGGGCTCCCGCGGGGGCATCCTGATGAGAGACCAGAGCCAGGAGCAGTGGGACCCAAGGGTCCTCTGAGCCCAGGTTCTTCACTGGGGCCAAAGCAGAACCAAGAAGGTGGAGCTGCCTTCCCTGAGCACACAGTCACATAGAGACAGGAGTGGGGCTCAGGCGGGGCTGCCCCTCCCTTCAAGCAGAGGCCTCAAGGACAACAGGGGACCCTGTGAACTCCAGAAACTTAAGGTCAGTCTTGAAGAGTGAGGACCATGTGGATGTAAAATGGGTTTTGGGAAGAACCAGCAAAGGGCCAGAGGCGGGCCGAGCCTCCCACACTGGATCGGGAGTGGGCTGGACGACTGAGCTGAATGGCCAGGTTGTCTCAGTGCCACCAAGGACAGCCCTGAGCCCAGGTTTCCACAGGCCCCCAGCACAGTGGACTCACTAACAAAACATTTTCTGCATTCAACTCAAAAGAAAAAGATATATATTTTCCTGTAAAACCTGTTCTGATTATGGCCAGCGTGATAAAGCCGATTGTCCCAGGAGATAAAAGCAAAATTGCACTGGGTCACCCTTTTTCCCTGAACAAGGAGCAGTGAACGCATCGTGCTGTGACAGGGTCTTAAATACGAGATAAAGTGGAAGTGACAGCTGAGTTAGAGGCAAACGAGAGTCAGATCATTGCGCATCTATAAATCAGGGAAACCCACCTCAGGCAGAGCCACGGAGCCATTCTGCTTTAATCCAGTCCAAATGTTGTGCTGTCTGCCCCGATCTTCGGGAGGCTCCACTCATGGCATCCAGCCCCAGCCCCTGGTCCCACCTCAGAGCCACCCATGACATAGATTCCACCCCCTCACCCCCGGCCAACGTCCCCAGGCCTCCACACCCCAGCAACACAGGTTTGCCTGCTGCACCTTGGTCGTCTCTTCAGGAACCAACGTGCCTCACTCTGGATCCATGTGGCTGGAGTGGCCGTGGGGCCCTAGTCTGTCCGTCAGCTTCTGTCCTCTGACCATGGTGACCGTGGTGGCACAAGACCCACAACAGTGCAGTCAGAGCAAACCCTGAGACGTGCAGAGGAGCAATGGGGAGGACAGCAAACTCCATCCAACTTGGAGACTGGAGTGGCCAGCGGCCACCCCAGAGGGACCTGCCTGAGATGGGCCAGTGCAGGGGAGCACAGAGTCAAGAAGACCTGGTTCTGATGGCATCCCTTGAACCCCTGGATGCAGTCTTACCTGAAGCTTCTGGACTCTTCAAACATGAGAGCTAAATGATTCCCTGTCTTCATGCAAAACTGATTTGAGCTGACTATCTAACCCTTTCAAGTAAGACAGTCCTGGCTGACACATTCTCCTCATTTCTCCCATATCCCCTGTATCTTTCTCTCCAACCTAAATGCTACTTCTCTGGCCTGGGCCTCATCACCACGCATCTAGACATCAGCAAACCCCCATCTAGGCCCCGACCTCCAGTGTTGCTTCCCAGCCCATTCTCCAGGCCAGAGGCACCTATATAGAACAGGTCACAGTGTGCCCCTCCCAGACCAAAGCCATTCAAAGGCACTCAGCTAGGACAAAGGCCCAGCTGATTAGCAGGACAAATGTAGGGTTCTTATATTCATCAGGGGGTCTTTGGGAGACTAGCAGCTGGCTTCCTTTCTTCTTGGAGGTTCCAAATTTCCTCTGATCCAGGAGGACTTGCAACTTCCTTGGGTGAGTCTAGGTAACCCCAAGAGCTTGGAGCTCTGGACCTCTCTTCTATCACGGACAGTGTCAAGGCATCACAAAAATTTCATAAACCCAAGAATCTCAACTTGCTCACTCTCTTTTTCTCTCTCTCTCCCAATCACAGAGGGAAAAAAAAACCCACAGGTCAGTGAGGCTGACTGTAGATCACAGCCCCTCAAATCTGTACCTGCTGAAGTCCCCCCAGATTCCCATCCCAGCGCCCCCGCTAATCCTCTGCAATGATTAGACGGTCAGGAACTGGGAGCCATGGCAGCTGTGATTCTCATTAACTGTGTTTAAAAGACCTGGCACGTACGGAGCTGCTGTATAATCACAGTGCCAGCAAATCTCTGAAATAATAGATATTTCCAACTTAGCCTTCTGGATTTCATAGAGCCCCCAAGCTTTCATTTAAAATCCATTTTATATGAAGTTATCTGAAAATGAACAATAGGAGTCTCAAAGAGATGTCTCCCCAGACACGGGTGTGAAGGCTGCTGAAAGAGATCAATCCACAAATCCGTTTGCCTTTTAGATGAAACACACAGTGTCTCAGTGGGTCTCGTCTCCACGTCCGTGATAGGAAAAGAGCTCTCCTTGCCATGAAGATGGAGACCACAGTTCTTAACCACTCATGCCATTTCATGTCCTGGGTGAAGTGTCCATCCTCAGAATGGATAGAACAGCCTTCACTGGACAAAGCAGGTACCCACCAAGGGCCCACTATGTGCTGAGCAATCTCCAGGTGGTAGGGCCTGGAGTGAGACTTTGACCCCAGACCACCCACTCGGGGACAGCCTTGCCCATTGTTCACTCTGTGTTCTGACCTACACCACACAGGGAGCTAGGCACACAGTAGGCCCTTAACAAATACCCACAAATTTTCATTTGAAATACCTTTCACTCAAGTCTCAGAGAGAGAGAGTGGGAAAACACAGAAAATAGCAATGCCATTCACTCTGTCTATAGTCATTCAAATTGTTGAGACTGTTATTTGGGAAATGACACATTCCTGTCCACTATCCATCTAAGGGGCCTAGACGGATATATTCCAGGCATACCTGAAATTAGTCTTATTGATGACTAAGGGCATCTGGACCTTGGTTTCCATCTTTATAGCTGTGTGACCATGACCAAGTGGCTCAACTTCTCTGATTCCACATCCCCCTCTGCAAAATAAGAATGATCATAGTCTACGTCATTGGGCTATGATGGGGATGAAATGCAATGACGCTTGGGAATTACTTGTTATTGAAAGTGCTTAATAAATTTCAGCTATTACTTCTGCTACTGTGATCATCAGATTGACAGCTCAACCATGTACACAGGAGTACAAATTTCGCTAGTGCCACCCAGTTGAGTAAACGAATGAATGGATTTTGTAATTTTATGGAAAAGAACCTCCTTCCTCCCACTTCTACCCAATGATCCAGTTTTCTTTCCAAACCTTCTGTCTGACCCTCCATGGGCTACAGAGTCCTCCCCATTGCCATCCCAGTTAAGTAAAATGGTCTGGAATCCTAGAAAATTACTGCACTTAAATTCCCAGTCAAGTTCAGTATTTGTGACTGAAACCTACATTTAACCCTTCAGAGGCAAAAGCTCCATTCCCCGACTGTCCACATTTCCAGCCAGGCTCCTTCCCAGGCATGGAAACCTCAGGGCAGATGGAAACGGGCTGCCCATTGCCAAAGCTCAGAATACCCTCTTCGCCTTCACCACTAATGGCACCTGAAGAGGGCTCCCGGGCATTTCCCACCTTCAATGGCCAGGACCACAGAGTGGGATTCACACTTGGAAATCTAAGTTGGTTCTTTTCCCCTGGCACCAGCTGACTATCTCTTCACACAGGGGTTGGGCTTTTCTCACCTCCTAAGAGCTGGCTTCAGAGATGTCAGGAGGAGGGAGCAGGATGAAATCCACCCTCAGCTTGGTGCGCAGCCTCTCATTGGGGCAGCATTGGATAATTAGGCCAAATAGAAGGCAGGCTTACGAGGGAACTTCCTGGGTGCAGCAGGAGGGGTGCAGCTTTGTTCTTCTTCAATAAGACCCAGAGAGTGATGCTAATTGTTACTTTAGGTGTGTGAAGTGGAGACTATTTGTGAAGCAGGAGGGGAGTTCGTGGGCTGTGACTAAAGAGGGCATAATGAGTGTGAAAAGAGAAGAAACTCTGGGTCCCTTAAGCTGAAGCTCAGTTAAGCCATCAAATATATTCCCTGCAAATTGGCACTTTCAGCTCCAGCCTCCATGCTTTTGTTGTGCAGTCGAGGTAATGATCACCCGTGCTGTGAGAAAGGCACGCAGGCTGGCAGAAACCACTCACGGCACAAAGCATTCTTTGGTTTAAAAAAAAAAAATCATGAAATAAAAAAGAAAGCTGTTTAAGCTTAAAAACTAAAAAAGAAGCGGTTGGCTCCAGTTGTCGACATGTTTTATAAAGCAACAGCAAAATGAAAAAAATAAAAAATAAACTGTCCCAGAGAACTGAGAGAGGGCCAAAAATATTAATACATGGGAACATGGCGAACCTTCTGCAAGCTGTAAATATTTTCTTAGTTTCCCACGTGTAGTCAGCAAGTAAGGCAGTTCTTTTTCTCTCTCCGCTCTTCCTGTTGGAAATCTATGTGGAATAACAATTTTTCCAGAAAAAAAAATATTAGGTTGAAGAAATTGTGTCTGCCAGGGGCTCATGAATTGGTTTCATATATCAGAGGGAGGGGGTTTCAACCCCCAGAGTGAGGAAAATGGAGGAGGTTATACAAAACAAAGAAAAAGACCACCAGAGCTTAAAACTAAAAATAGACTTTGATGTATGTGAATGTCTCAACTTGCTGAGCATGGGGCATGGACCAGTGAAGAAATTCACTGAGGGTGGGGTGGCACCGAAGGTTCAAGATGCCCAGCTCAATTTGAATTTCAGACAAGTGAGTGATTTCTTAGTAGAAGTATAGTAGAGCCCCATGCAAACTCGAGTTTAACTGGGCATCTTGTATTTTTATTTGCTGAATCCGGCCCTACCGCCAAGTGGGAGACGTATTTCAGTGATTGGAAGAGGGGCTCCCGGTGGTTCTGGTAACGAAGGATTGATAACGCACATCCTGATTGGACAGAGCGAGCTTGTGGCTCTGTTCATAGTTGGTTGAAACAAAGGAGTCTCAGGGGAGACCCAGAAGGTGGGCGTCTCAGGGTTTCTAGGTCTGTGTGTCAGCTGCAGTGACGTATGGTAGGTTCCAATATGGCCCCACCAGTGCTGCCATAAGGCGAAACTTTGCCTTTTACATAGACACCACCTCAGAAAAAGCTTGACCTGCACTGCTTCCTCAACCCTCACTTACTGCCGAAATTGACAGTCATGCTTCAGTCTTGAAAGTCATCTCGGAAGATAAAGACATTTTCCCTAGTTACCAGAGCGAGGAAGACCCGGAAATGTCGGCTCCCCATCTTCCTCAGGAGTTCTGCCCCTAGGAAGGAAGGAAGAAGGGCTGCCCTCCGAGGCCAGGGTTCCTCACCGAGCCTGTTTTCCCTTCTGCAAAATAGTCACAAAGCCCTCTGCAAGGGGTTGCTGTGACCATCTGTATGAGGTCCTTCTCACATTGCTACAAAGAAATCCCTGAGACTGGGTAATTTATAAAGAAAAGAGGTTTCATTGGCTCACAGTTCTGCAGGCTGTACAAGAAGCAGAACGCTGGCATCTGCTTGGCTTCTGGGGAGGCCTCAGGAAGCTGCAATCGAGGCAAAAGAAAAGGGGAGGTAGGTACATCACAGACCGGATCAGGAGCAAGGGCCGGGGGAGGGGCCACACACTTTTAAACATCCAGATCTCGCAAGAACTCACTCACAATAGCAATGACAGTACCCAGGGGATGGTGCTAAACCATTCATGAGAAATTCACCCCTATGATCCAATTACCTCCCATCAGGCCCCACCTCCAACACTGGGGATTAGAATTCAACATGAGATTTGCTGGGAACACAGATCCAGATCCTCTCACCATCAAATCAGAGCCGGCAGGGAAGTGCCCCGCAGGGGCTGGGGAACGCTGGTGCCCTGAGGGTGACCAGGACAGCTCTGGGTCCTCTCTCACCTCTTGAAAAAGAGGGAACCCAGCCTTTGCTGGGGACAGCCTCCAGCCACCAGTCATCCACAGCCTCTCCTTCAACACTGACATGCTCAAGAAGCAAACCCCACTTCCACCCAAAGCCACATTTCCATCTCCCCACATCTTCCCCCAAATCTTAGTGTCTTAGATTGAGGGACCTGCCTGCACCCTGGCGACAAATGTGGTAAACCAGGAGTGAAGCGCTCCATTATTTGGGAGCCCTACTGTCAGGCTCCTGCAGAGCTCTCTGCCTTTGCTCCTCTCAGCCTCCGCAGATCCCTACAAGTGGGAGGTGTAGTCAGGATCCCCTTTTCCAGATGAGGAAATGGGGGTTCAGAGTTGTTAAGCAATGTGTACAAGGTCATTGAGATGGCACATGGCAAACCCGAGACCTGAGCTCTGTTGGATCCCAAAACCTGGCCATTTATCCAGTACTCTACCCATTTCTAATCCTGGACTCAGGCTACCCTGTGAAGATATTGCCAAGGAGAATGGAGAAGACTAGCAAACTCTTACTCATCCTTGAAAACCCAACTCATTCATCACCGCCTCTGTCCTCTTCTGTCTCATCTGGGGCTGGCTCTGAATCACATATACCCTACGACATTTCATATATAAGGCTGCGTTATCATTTAGTTGCATTCACATCTGCTTACCTGCTAGATCACACTCCTGGATCGCAGAGTGCTTGCTTCTCCATTTCTGCACCCATTTCATTTCCGTGGAACCCTCCAGCTGCACTGGCCTCGTTTGCATTCTCCCAACACCCCATGCTGGTTCTGCCTGGAGAACTATGCCCTGCACCACCCGCTCTGTGGGAAATTCTTCTGATCTTCCACACCAGATGTGTACCCACATGTCTCCTCCTCAGAGAAACCTTCCCTGACCGCCTGTTTAACACAGCCCCGCAGCCCCTGGCCTGTCCCTGCCCCCGCTGGCCTCATGCCCTGGTGCGACTCTCTTCCTAGCGCATCATGCCTCTCTCCCTGGCACCAGGTCACACGTGCATTTGTTTCCTGGCTTCATTATCTGTCTTCCCACTCGATGTGCCAGCTCCAGGGAAGCAGAGACCTTGCAGGTCTGACTCCCTCCTGGCACCAGACACATCAAAAGCTCTCAACACACATCCATAGGATGAAGGAACCCTCAGTGTCTGGCGCTGTTAATGAATTTAGTCTTAATTAATCATCTTAACAGAAATGTCTCAAAACCTCTCAAGGAGGAAAGCAGAATTTGTTCTTACTACATAATGGATCATTCTTCCTAGCCATCCACTTATTTCCTCCCAGAATATCTTCCCCTCTGTTGTAAGAATGGTGACCTTGGAGAATAGTCCAGGAAGAAAACCCCAGCTTCCTGCCTAGAGATCTGTCCACCCTCTTGCTAGCCCACTAGCTTGCAGTTGGCTCAGCCGTGGGTCTGGGATGTTATATATTCATTGATTAATCAATTCAGCTCCAATGCCAGCCTCTGCTTGCCCACTCACTAATCCAGCTGAGGGACAGTTGGGACCACCCCAATACTGGGCGTAGGCCAGGCATTTCCAACAACCAAGAAAAGCAACATGTGCTATGAGGAAAAACACACCAGCTGAGCCCCCCTCTAAACACCGCACAAAAGTACAAATCTGTTGATAAGGGAAGAGGCCATGGAGATGAACCAGGGAGAGTCTCAGATACCTAAGTGGTGGACACACACACTGGCGTCCTCCCAGACCAGTGCCCTGGTAATTATCTAGGAGGTAACATGTAGCTCAACTGAATCATGCTTCCTCCTCTCTCAGTTCCCCAAGGCAGGCTCTGGATATCTGCTCATCTCATGGCTGCTAAGCCAGAAAAATGTCCCCCTACCTCGTGTAGATGATTCCCCTTGCTGTTGTCTCAGAGCCATTTTCCAGCTCTAGGTCCACAACAGTGGGGTATGGCGGAAACCTAGGGGGTCAATGAGTCAATCAACAAACACTGGCTGAGCACCCCAACGATAGAGTGATTACTGCTTATAAGCAGGGAAAAAGAGTGTGGGGTGGTGGAGTCCGGAGGTAACATTATCCGTGAATTTCATTTAGGGATTGTTACAAAGAGTGGACGCCAACTAAAATGCATATTTTCTCCAAACACATGTGCTGTAATATTTATAGCAGCACTTTTGTGGTGGCCAAAAACTCAATGCAACGTCCATTAGCAAATACTGTTCAGGAGCAGAAATGAACGCTAGGGCCACTCACAGCAATGGGGATGCTCTGTCAATCATGACATTGGGCAAAGGCAGCCAGGCACAAAGGAGAACATCTGGATGTTTCCACGCACACAAAGTTCAAATCATGGCAAAGCTAATCTTTGCAGAGGGAAATCAATGAGAGCCAGGGAGGACGATGACTCTGGGGGCCGCTGGGTGAGGCTGGCAATGATTTGTTTTCTAATCTCCAGGTGGTGTTTACAGGCGAGCCTTCTCTTTGACATACTTAATTAAGCTCTGTACACTTGAAAGTTTGTCCACTTGTAGGTGTGCATACTTCCACTGCGGATTTAAATTTTCAAAGGTTAGGGTGTTAGGTCTGAAGGTTTCCCCGAGGTTTTCCGCAGAGGAGCAAACGGGCTGAGAGGTGGACGAAGGGCCCAAACCTGAGCAAAGGATGGCAGCAAGCCCGCACCCAAGCGAGGCAGCCAAAGCACAGCGACCCCACCCTCGCCAGGTGCTGCGCCATCTCCGCCTCCGAGTCCTGCGTTGCCTGGCAACCGGTCTTCCAGAAGACGCGAGACGCTGAGCCCAGGGCCAGAGCTAGCCGGGCGCACGGAGCCCCCAGGCCTCATGGCGCAGAAACCGCTCAGCACAGCGGCGGCTGAACGCATGAACCTTGTGGCTCAGGATGAGATCTGGTAACGCCTGGGATCCGGTAATGCGGTGGGCTCTTGTTCCCACCTGAAGTGTCCACACCTGGGGTCTCAGTTTCCCCACCAAGTCCAGGAGGTGGTCAACCACTAAACTCGAGGGGTGTGCGCTGAGGATGGTCAGGGGCCTTGAGGAAAGGGGTCAGTGTTAGGGACATGAGAGCGACAGGAGTGCCTTTCTCCCTTTCCTTCTCCCTCTCCTGCTGGGCCCACCAGGAAGACGTGAGAGATTGGCTTTCAACAATCAGCACAGATTTGCTTGTTGAAATCCAACTAAAGTGTTCATGTTTTTTGTTTTCTTTTTTTTTTTTTCTTCAAACCTCAGCATCCAACCAGAATGTGTTCATGTTTTTAGAACTGATTTTTTTTTTTTTTTTTTTTTTTTGAGATGGAGTCTTGCTCTGCGGCCCAGGCTGGAGTGCAGTGGCACCATCTCGTCTCGCTGCAAACTCTGCCTTCTGGGTTGAAGCAGTTCTCTGCCTTTGCTTCCCGAGTAGCTGGGATTATAGGCGCCCGCCACCACGCCCTGATAATTTTTTTGTATTTTTATTAGAGACGGGCTTTCACCATCTTGGCCAGGCATGTCTTGAACTCCTGATGTCGTGATCCACCCGCATTAGCCTCCCAAAGTGCTGGGATTACAGACGGGAGTCACCGTGCCCGGCCAAATTTAAAAAAAAAAAAAGAAAGCAAAAATCCTAATATTTGTTCAATTTGAATGAAATACATGAAAATTCCCTGATTTTCCTGGGTTTTTAAGTAATATATTTTAACTTTAAAATACATCCATTTTCTAAAAGATGTATGTCTAGCAGACATTTGTCATGGATATTTTAATTGGCATGTTTTCTGCTACGTATCATTGCATCTCTTTGAAGATTTAACTCATATGGGAAGTTACTGATTTAGATGCAAGTGAGTAAGTTGTAGTAACAACAATATATACGTGTTTACCTTCTAAACTTCAGTTATCCTATTTACCCTCTCTATAATTTTTACCATTTCCTTGTAAAACCTATATTAGTCACTTCATATGTGTCTTTCAATTGCTTTCACTTCATAAATTTATTTTATGGAAAACTTTATATCATTCTCATAAATAGAAAAACTTTATCATTTGGCATAAAATGCACACCTATTTTTTACAAAATCTTTATCCAAGCGTCCCAATAGGAGATGCTACCACAGCGAATCTGTTTCCTCTGTCTGAAATGCCCCTTCCTCTCTTCTTCACCAGACAAACTTCCACTCATCCTCCAAGACCCAAATCTAAATGGCCCTTCCCCTTTCAACAGGGCCCGTGGTTATTGAACACTTAAATTGTAACTGGTCCAAATGGGATTAAACTGTAAGTGTAAATTGCACAACAAATTACAAATATTTATTTTTAAGAAAAAGATTATTTGAATGACTGTCAGTCGGGTGCCGTGGCTCACACCTATAATCCCAGCACTTTGGGAGGCCGAGGCAGGGGGATCACCTGAGGTCAGGAGTTGAAGACCAGCCTGGCCAACATGGCAAAAGCCCATCTCTACTAAAAATACAAAATTATGCAGGCATGGTGGTACACGCCTGTAATCCCAGCTACTCAGGAGGCTGAGGCAGGAGAATTGCTTGAACCTGGGAGGCGGAGGGTGCAGTGAGCTGATCACGCCATTGCACTCCAGCCTGGGCAAAAAAAGGCGAAACTCCATCAAAAAAAAAAAGACTGTCACCTGTTTATTCTTATGTTCTTTTTAATGTAGTTAATAGAACATTTAAAATTGTTTATGCAGCTCATATTTGTGGCTTATGTTACATCTTGATTGAAATAGACTCTGCCTTAGATGCTCATGCCCAGGGCAAAGAGTTAACCAGGGCCTCCAAAACTGGGGGGTGGGGATATGCTGATATTGAATAGAAGAATATCGAATATTCTATTTCTTCCAGAATAGAAGAAACTAGAAAACTCAAAATGACTCAGTGTTTAATTCAATGTTCGCAAAATGTGGCACGTAAGCTTGTCAACTGCAATGCCACTCAGCTCATGGGTAGTTAGATATAAACGACATGAGCATGGAGCAAAAGCAAGGCCAGATCAGGATGGGAAAGTGAGGCACTTGGGCTGCAATATTTAGGGAATGCTCCATGTCAAGGTTATGCAGATGCTGTCTCTGCACTTGCAGGAAGCAGGGAGTGAGCGCCTCCTTTACTTTTGCACCTCCTTAAATTTCAGGTCATAAGGGCCTCCAAGATAAGAGGTCTGGTACCTAGAAACCTCCTCAGGCAGAATCGGCCCCAGACCGGCCCTTACCCGGCATACCCTCCCAGCCGTAACAGCCAACCAGCATCTCTCTCTCGTCAGCCGCGTGTCTCCCTTGCTGGCGGGAGGTGCTCAGTGTCAGAGGTTCTCACGCTCTCTGGTTCCTCGCTCCATTCCTGGTGCAGAACCACTGTCCAGTCAATGTCCGTAGAGAGTGGAAATGTCCCCCACAGAACCCTTGAACCTTTTTCCATGTTGCCCAGCACTCAGAAACTTTCTTTTTCAGGAAATACCGTCTGAAGGCTGAATCGGAAGCACGGCAGAACTGGCCCCAGAACTGGGGGTTTTTAACAACCCCTTTTGAGGAGGTAAACATTTTATGAGCCCCGAGGTTATAGAATCAATCATTTAAAAGAATGAATGATTACAAAGTCTATAATTTGCAAGAATAAAATTAAAGAGCATGTTGTAGGCAAAGATCACTAACTCCGAAACCAGAAGGCTCCTGCCTTTCACAGATTCCTGGGCACTGACCACAGGCCAGGCATGTTCTAGGTGCTTCGGCAGAACCAGCTGATCAAATCTGGACAAGAACCTCGGTGCAGAGACAGGTGCTGTCTTATGCCCATTTACAAATTAGGAAATTGAGCTCCAAGACCTGCAAAGTCACACAACCGATAAGGACCACACTCAGGTGAGAAGCGGCTAGGTCTGACGCCACGGCCACCTGACCTCAGACTTCCCATCTGTAAAGTGGGATGAGAGTCCTCACCTGCCTAACTGAGCGACTGCGAGGTGCAGATACAAGAAGGCCATGGACACCTTGCCCGGCCTCGAAGCCAAGTGACATACGAAGGGAAAATGCTGTCAGTATTCCCTAAAAATCACAAGTCCAGAAGTCTACAGGGACCAGCTAGGTGACAGAAACAGGAGACAAGGCCAAGCATAATTAATCAGAAGAGGGGGAGACTCAGGCAAAGAGGCCACTGGTCCTGTCCAAAGAGGCAGCCAGCATGAGCCCAGACAAGTGCAACCATATGGGAAGGCCAACTGCATATTCCCATCACTCAAGAGAGTCCAGAAAGCCAGATGTTTACATGAAATCAGATTCTGAGTCTAGAAATGAAATGCTGCTGTGGGTTCTGGTGGGGTGGTGGCCACCAATCTGCAACCTCTCAAACTTCAGGACAGAACACAAGAGATGCAGAATTAATTAAAATACCGCATCATTCAAAGCATCCATGATTCACAGCAGTGTTAACCCCATTTGTAATTCATCCCACCCGACTAGCTTTGCAATTATGCTGTTCTTAATGAGGTTGTTTTTAATTCTTGGAAGGTACCACAATTTGAAATTTTATGCATAGAATGAGTTCTTATTAATATAATATGCATAAAGAGTCTATATTAATATTTTTTATATGTAATTAAATTGGGTTTTCAAAAACTTGACATTGCTTTAAAAATTAAAAGGGGGAGTGGAGGCTCTCCTCTAATATGTTGAAGTTTGGTCCTGAAAACTTTTTGGCATTTTTTGTTTGTTTGTTGTTGTTTGAGACAGTCTGGATCTGTCACCCAGGCTGGAGTGCAGTGGTGTGATCTCAGCTCACTGCAGCATCCCCCTCCAGGCTCAAGCCAATCTGCCACCTTGGTCTCCCAAATAGCTGGGACCACAGGCACACGCCACCATGCCCAGCTCATTTTTGTATTTTTTGTAGAGATGGGGTCTTGCTAAGTTGATCAGGCTGGTCTTGAACTCCTGACCTCAAGCAATCCTCCCACCTCTGCCTCCCAAAGTGTTGGGATTACAGGCATTAGCCACTACACTCAACCCTTTTCGGCATTTAAAAATTTGAGTCCATAAATGGTAACATTTTCTCAAATTCCCCCACAGGGGATGTAAATCAGGAGGCTGCAGTGAGCAGCAGGAGGGGACGGAGATGGGTCTCGGCTTTGGGTGCAGCAGGCCTGCATTGAGGTTCCCACCCTACTTTCCTAACGGTGTAACTAAGACAAGCCTCTGCCTCCTGTTTCCATGCCCCACTTCTGTGTCTGTAACATGTGCTTTCTAGGGGAAGCAATGGGGAGGACACTTCCCCCAGCTTCATCTGAGGCTTCCTGTCTCTGGGGATTCTGTTTCAGTTGATCAAGTGTGAAGAAGATCTCCCCACCCCAAAGCCCAAAATCGAGCTTCCTGAGCGTTTCCGCATCCGGCCGGTGACCCCAGTGGAGAAGTACATCAAGGTTCGAAACGTTGTTTTTAAATACTCATTTTCCTAAGTAAGAAATAAGCCCCAAGGGAAACCGATGGCTCCAGATGTGCAAAGCCAGTGCTGAAGGTAAGAGCACAGCGGTGCCAGGTGCAGAGTCCAGGTCCACGCCCTTCCCAAACCCAGCCATGGGAAATATTCCAGGCTAAAGTCTACACGTGCGAGTGCCATGACCTCCTGCTCTGCAGAAGCAGAGAGAGGGCAGGAAAACGGGGTCTTCATGCATTATTTCAGCAAACATTTCCGGGGGGTGGGCAGGAAGGCAGGGGAGGTCCAGGTGGGGGCTCTGGAATCAGACCACCCGATCCCTGTGCTGTTAGGCTGCTCACCTCCTGTGTGGTCTTGGGCAAGTGACTTGACCTCTCTGTGTCTCCCCTGCCTCTCTTATACAATGGAGGTTAATGAAGTACCTACTTCAGGGAGTGCCGCCAGAGTTCAGCGGGGTGCCCAGCATGTTTAGAGAGTGCCGATGACAGTCAGCTATTACTAAGGTGCAATAGCTTGGCTGGGAAAACAGTAATGAACAAGAAGAGAAGACCCCAGCCCACATGTCTGGGTCCAGAGAACCAACATTAACCAAGAAAATCAACACCATTTGGACATGCTGTGCTAGCACCATGGAGGAAACAGGTCGGTGGTACGTCACAGGATAGAGAGGGCAAGGTTGTCAGGGAAGGTACCCTTTGAGCTGAGGACTGACGGATGACCAGGCACCCGCCCTAGGAAAAGTATTCTAGGCACAGGGAACAGCATGTACGAAAGCCCTGAGGCAGAACACAGGCTGCTATGTTTCAGAAACAGCAAGGCAAGGTGATGTGGTGGGAGCTTGGGTGGAGGGTGGGGGCAGGAGGAGAAGGTGCGGGCAGAGAAAGGATATGAAGGGATAGGAAGAAATATGAAGGGAGAAGTGGGCAGGCTAGAAGAAGGATTGCAATTGGAGTCCAATTTAGAGCAGAAGCCACTGGAGGGTTGTAAGCAGGACCGTGGAAGGGTGAGACCTGCCTATTGGAAAGATGGCTCCGGTTGCTAAGTGGAGAAAAGATTGTGGGGAGAGGGACAGGAGTGACCAGGCAAACCCAGAGAAGAGAGGTCTTAGACGATGCTCTCACCTGAAGCCTGCACCGTGGCGGACATGGCTGAGATACCTCTAGAAACTGTTGAGCTCCATGTGTCTCATGGGTCTGTCATTTTGGTCGGGGGTTCTACCCTCTGCCCAGCTATGGAGAAGGTGGTTCTGCGTGCTGACGGGGAGAGCAGATGAAAACCCAAGATGAAGGCCGCAAGGCAAGGGGAGTTCAGCTGCAGCCCTTTGCCTGGCATGCTCGTGGTCTGATGGGGTAGCTGGCAAGCAGTGAGCGTTTGGTGGGCAAGCATCTGTGAGCGCCAACGAATGAATGAATGAATGAATGAACGAATGAATGAATGAACGAATGAATGTGCTCCACTGAGTCATGCTGACAGTTTTTCCCCCAAATGTAAAGCAACATAGAGCCACTGCTAAAAACTATTTAGAAATACAGCAAAATAGAAGATAATTAAAACTCCCATATAGATTCTTACCCATGATTAACGTTTTGGGGGTGCTCCTTCCAGAGGTTTTCCTACACGTCCCTCGACCTGTAAGAGTAACCACCTCATCAGCTCAAGCTCTTGTTATTATCTCTTAGCCACTCACCGTGCTGACCGCTTCACATGGGCTGTCTCATCTTATTTCCGCTACAGCCCCTGATACTATCATCCTCAAACCCATTGTGCAGATGGGAAAACTGAAGCTAAAAAAAAGCTGAATTCCTTTCCCCGGCCACACAGCAAGTGTGTCTGATTCCAGAGCCCTGCTTTTAAATGTTACCCTCAAATATTCCTCAAATGTATGTCCATGGATATGTATGTACACACACTTGTGCACACACACACATATACTTCTTAGGTATATGTTTACAAATCACACTACAAAGGCTGCTTTGTAATCTCATTTTTCCACTTAACAACATACCCTGGACATCTTTCCACGCAGTTAAAAAAAGCACTCTAAAACACTATTATATTAACGGCTGCGTTTTTCTCCACTGTGTGGCTCTGTCATCATTGATTTAACCATCCCCCTGTCCCTGGCCTTCGAGGTTGTATCTGGCGTGAGATTTGGGAGAATAATCCTGCAAGGAACACCCTTGTAGACACAGCAATTTGCTCTAGGTCTGTCATTTGCTTGGAATTAGTGCCTGCAAAGGTGACTGTTCAGATGAAATGCACCCATTTAGGGAGCTCGCTCTCCTGTGGCCTAGAGCACTGGGCTGGCCGGAGAACAGAGGAAGAGAGACTGGGCTGTAGGTCGGACATTTTTCCAGAGCTGGGCTTTAATTCTGCCAACTCCCTGCCTCCACCTCCATCCCAAGAATACGGTGGGATCTGCTTAGTATCTATAGTGTCCCTCAGCCACACGCTGTCCCCACAGATCCCTTGCCTGCCCATGAGGCTGGACTTTCCCTGGGCCTGCTCTGCACAACCACAGTTATTCTCTTTCCAAAGAAAGTGCCACCACCTAGATACCAGAGAGGTGCCCCTCCTAGAGAATGGGAAGTAGGGAGGAACCATTCAGGCACCAAAACAAACCAAAACATGGTTTTTTCCTGTGAGAGACTCCTGTCTAGGAGCAAGGGCCAGCTGTTAAAGCCACACTCACCAGACAGAGCCTGTGGGGTGGCAGCGGTAAGGAAAAGAACTTTGATTCAGGTGAGAAAGGTCCCCAGCCTCTGCTTCCCTCCAAACTTCCTTTCTTGCCCAAGAAATGGTAATGGTGACCGGACGCAGTGGCTCACGCCTGTAATCCCAGCACTTGGGGAGGCCGAGGCGGGCGGATCACGAGGTCAGGAGATCGAGACCATCCTGGCTAACACGGTGAAACTCCGTCTCTACTAAAAATACAAAAAATTAGCCTGGCGTGGTGGTGGGCGCCTGTCGTCCCAGCTACTTGGGAGGCTGAGGCAGGAGAATGGCGGGAACCCGGGAGGTGGAGCTTGCAGTGAGCTGAGATCACGCCACTGCACTCCAGCCTGGGCGACAGAGCAAGACTCCATCTCCAAAAAAAAAAAAAAAAGGTAACTGGTTTCTTTCTTCCACCTTTCTTCCACCTTCCCATCCTCTCATTGGTAACCAGAGTCTTTAAAAACATATTTATTTTTAATAGGTAACCTTGATACCTAAAAGGCCATTCGATGAGATGCCTCCTTCTCTCTGGACCCCTGGAGCCGCTGTCACCCATTTGGCATGCACTCTTGCATAGACAAGGACATCCATGGGCCTCTGGCCTCATTTTCTTATTACATAGCTTGTACCATACTTTGAATAGTTTCGTGCACCTCTTTTCTCTTAGAAGTTTATCTCATCCTTCTAAACCATTGCATGACACACCACGGTGTGGATGGGCCACAGTGAATGAGCCTCCATGGGTGGATATGCAGCTTATGTCCAATCGTTTGCTATTACAAACAGCTCCACAAGGCATCCCTTGCGCCACCATGGGTGTGTACGTGTGTAGCTATCAGGATATTTTAGAATGAATGCCTCAGGATAGATTTTGGGTCAAAGGGTGTTTGCATCTGCACTTTCAAAAGATAATTGCCAGGCTGGGCGTGGTGGCTCACACCTATAATCCCAACACTTTGGGAGGCTGATGCAGGTGGATCACCTGAGGTCAGGAGTTCGAGACCAACCTGGCCAACATGGTGAAACCCCGTCTCTACTAAAAATATAAAAATTACCTGGGCACGATGACACATGCCTGTAATCACAGCTACTCAGGAGGCTGAGGCAGGAGAATCACTTGAACCCAGGAGGCAGAGGTTGCAGTGAACTGAGATCGTGCCGTTGCACTCTAGCCTGGGTGACAGAGCCAGACTCCGCCTCAAAAAAGGAAAAAAAAAGATAATTGCCATATTGCCCTTACTCCTCTAATGCCCTTGTTAACAGTGGTGTTTTCATCTTTTTGCCCCTCTGCTGGGTGAAACATGATGTCTCACAGTGAATTTCAACTGCATTTCTTTTACAAGTTAGGTAAAGACTTGGAAGTTAGTCTGTGTGCTCCCAAAGGTCTGGCTGGACAAACAGAATTGAGAGCTGCTTCCCTTCTGAACAATTCTGCTCGTAGCTGGTTCAAAGAAGCTTCTGGCGTTCATTGATGACCCACCCTACATGTAGCCTTGCAGGAGACTAATTTTAGGAGTTCATCAAGAGCATATGTTAAGGGTCTTCATCCACAGCAGCAGCCAGCCCACTTGGGACCATCCCTTCCTGCCACCGCCTCACCGGCAGGTTCCATTAGTAAAAGTGAACTCATAACCCCAAGCATAGTAAACCTCTTTATCTCAGTTCTTCTGCTAGAACAAATGTCCCGCACGGTTGCCTTTGTTCAAATCCCCTTATAAGAGCAGAACAGATTATTTCAAAAGAAGGGGAAAACCTGCCTAAACATTTACCCTCATTTTCCAAAAATGTCAAATCTGTCCAAGGAATTGATAAATGAAGTTGTGTTTTTTCATTCCAGATAGAAGCCCATTTTACTTTTGGTTTTTAAAATTAAATTCAATTGCTTTTCATTCCTGTGATCCCTATGGTTTGGAGTGTGTGTGTTTATACAGACGCATATCGTAGAGCCTTCTCATCGAAACAGAGTGATGTACGCCTGCCACAATGCCATCTGACAATAGTGCCATATATTTTATAAAAGGCAGTGAGAACTGTTGTACTTGATATTTCTGCATATTTTTTTTTTGCTTTCTTACCAAATAAAAATTATTTTGCTGGAGGTCATGAATTAAATATGTTAGACATTACACGATAAAGAAACGTGTTTGATGTTCATCACTTCCAGGAAAGATGGGAGCCTCTGAGTCCAGCCGATTAGAATGTGCTTGTTTTCAGTACACATCAGGGAGGCTGGCTTTTCTTTTTGTCTTTTCCACCCCTGCCTCACATGCCGATGCTGGATGCCTTGTGTCTCTGTGGCCCAAAGTCACTAAATCCCCTGCATTTCCATTCCAGGTCCTTCCATCCCCGCCAGTCCCACAGACCACCCAGGGCTTCATCGGCTGGAGATCTGCAGTGCCAGGCCTGAACAAGTGCCTAGAGCTCGACGATGAAATCAGAAGCTGCAAAGGTGCTTTTGCGCGAGAGCTGTGCTGGCCCAAGCAGGGCGTGCACTGAATCCAGGCGGAGCTTCTGCCCAGGGGTGGTGCATGTCGGTCGCCAGGCACCCAGGGCCATGCCAGGCAAAGGAAGAGCTCCCCTGAATCCCGAGGACACAGTCCCCTGCGTACTTGCCCATGGGATGTTGCAAAGAACACAAAGTGTACCTTAGACATTCTTAACTCATCAGCGTCTCCCTTCCAGAATGTTCACGTCCACACCCATTCTTGGCTGATACAAGAATAAGGCTTCTCTCATTTGTTTTTGATACCTTGGGAATTTCTGCGCAGGGCTTTTAAAAAAAAAAAGTGATTCAACTTTAAGAATATTTGTTTAGGTCCTTCAATGTAGCTTTCCATTGCACCTATCACCATCCTTATTTGTGACAAACTTGTTGATCAGGTGTTTCTCTATCCAGATATCCCTGGGCTTGTTTTTCAGGAAGAATAAAACACTTAGAGAATCTCTTGGCTCTCCTTGCTCAAGAGATCTGCAGTTATTTAACAGCTTTAAAGGCAGGAATGAGCCCAAGGTTTGCCACTGGGCCTAGATTCACAGGAGAAAATGGGCTTCCCAATCCCTCTAAGAAAACAGCTCCTGCTGACCTGTCCCGGCCGCCCCCAGTCCAGCACAGAAAGCTCCGGGCTGCCCAATTGGGCCATTTTCCTGCCCCGAGTACATCAACCCCACAGTTACCATTTTCTTTCTAAACACTGCCTAGCTGTCTCTCTTCTCCTCCTCCTACAAATGGGGGCTGGGGACATGGAGCGTCCACCTGGCCAGAAGGAAAAGCCAGTATGTCCTCAGGCCTCATGAACTGGGCCCCAAAAAGTAGGAGAGCAGAGTTTGCAGCAGCCTGTGGGAGCTGGTTTGTGTTTCATTTCCAAGGAGTAGGGGGTTGGCGCACTCTTCAGACCCGGCGCAGACAGGGCGGGAGGGTCTGTGTTCAGTTACCCACCCTCCATGGAGGCACAGGCCTTCCTCCCCTTTGTTGGTCAGGCCTCGCTGTTCCTGGGATGGATTTCTCCATTTATTTGGCTGATGGGGCCTGAGGGGACTTCCATTGGGTGGGACCCATTTACAAGGCCCATCCACCCAAACATGTCCTGTTCACCTTCCTGTCCAGCCACGGGTGGGTGTGCTGGAGCCAACCCAGGAATCCCTCCGCTAAGGCCTGTGAGAACCTAAGTCCTCTAAGCTCTGAACACTGGCTGCCACCCCTCTGGCATGTTCCTAAAGGGACTCCATGATTTGAGGGTCACTAAATACCAGGGGACAGAACTCCTATGAAATCTGGGCCCTCCCCTGCAAGCTTTGGGCTCAGAGCCCCCAAATCTCAGAAGCCCCAGCAGAAGAGCTTCTCTTATTCAGGGACTCTGTTCTCTATAAAAGCTACCTGCCTTCCTCTTTCCAAGGGTCTGGTTGCAGACACCAACTACTCAGTGCTGAGAACACAGCCGCATAGCAGAAGCCTTCTCCCAGTCACCTAGATGGTGCTCTGTCTCCCCACACCCCTCCTCCAACCCCACAGTGGGAAACTCCTAAGTTGGTATGGGCTGCCCCGCCCAGAAGAGCTGATACCCAAGAGAACAGCCCTTCAAGGAATCTTGTCGTTACCGCTGAGTATGGTGCCCACACACATCGCTGGGCATAGGGGCCACGGCCATCAAGAAACATCAGGCTCTTTAGGTTCTGAGAAAAGGGGAAGCAAGGTATTTGGATGAATTGTGTCCCCCAGAAAGATATGAAGTCCTAGCGTCCAGTACCCGTGGAGGTGAACATACCTGGAAATAAGGTCATTGCAGATGTGATTAGTTAGATGAAGATGAGGTCTTATAGGAGAGGGGTGGACTCTTCATTCAGTGTGATCGGTGTCCTCATGAGAAGAGCAGAGAGTGGCACTCAGGGGGGACACAGCCTGTGGAGACACAGACATGCAGGAGAGGGCACCATGCCACGCCAGAGGCAGAAAGGGGAGGGATGTGTCTACCAGCCACAGAATGCCAACATTTGCAGGCAAACCACAAGAAACCACGAAGAGGCGAGGAAGGATTCTATCCCATAGGTTTCAGAGGGAGCACGGCCCTGCCGATGCCTTGACTTCAAACTTCTGGACTCTCAAATGGTGAGAGAACACATTTCCGTTGCTTTATGCCACCCCATTTGGGGTACTGGATACAGCAGCCCCAGGAAATGAATATAGCCTTGAGCAGATGTTACCTCCTCCTCTCCTCCCCTACTCAGAAAACATCCTTCTCTGACCATGTGTCTTTCATTGGTCTTGACCCGGGCTGAGTCTATAACAGACAGATCACGTGGCCCCGCAAACCCCAAAGATGTTTCTAATCACCCAGAGGTTTAGCCTGATGTAGACTAAACAATTGAATGCTTGGCCAAGCCTGTCCCTATTAAATCCTAATGTTTTGGCATCCAAGTCATTGCTGCAGGCAAAGCATCTGCCCTTGGAGGAACATTTGTCCCTTCTTGTGATCAGACACCTCCACCACAGTCAAGCAGTGGCCGGAAAGCAGGGTTGCTTTGTACTGATCTCTGTCTCAGCACTGCCCCATTGCCAGAGCAGAGACAGCACCCGCCTGAGTGGGGAATGAACCTCCAATGGCAGGTTGTTGTTTGTTCTAATTCTTGATCACAAAACAAATCTAGGATTCATCATTCATGTCATCTGCATGCCCACAACAGGTGGCAGCAAAAATCTAGCCCAAAAGGTGGCTCCCTTGACCTGTCCTGACCCCTAGCCTGGACAGGAAATCAACATGTCCATTTTTACCCTTCTGAAACTTAGGGGTGAATTAACTTTCACCCTGGTTTTCACTAACCGGTGTGTGTTGACCAACAGCCCTGACTTTTAGGGAGACTGGTCAGCAGATCTTGCCGGTGGAAATGATTAGAGTGGAGCTGAGCCAGCCATGCCACTGTGTGGACAGCTGAACCTGCAGAAAGCCAGAAATCCCAATGAGGTAGGCCTCTGAGGCTGGCCCTCGCCTCCTGGCCACAGCGTACCAGTGGAGGAAATGGATGTGGGTGTACCCATGTTGGATCCATTTAACTTCAGTTCCTTGAGGACAAAAATTCAAGAGACTCAGATCAAAGTCTGAAGATACACATGTTCTCTGGACAATCAGCAATTGAATAGCTTTCAATATCTCAGAAATTATTTGATGCTTTTTTGCTACCCTTCAATTTAAATGAAGCTCACTCCAAGTTTATGTACATGTGTTTAATGCCCTTTAAAACTATTCCTACTTAAAACATTACAGTGAAGTTTTTTTTAGCCTTTTGTTCTTGTCAATACATAGATGGTTACATATTTTAAACTAACTGACATCTAGGAAGTCTTAGTTGGTGGGGTTTTTTTTCTTCTATCCCAGTAACGTATTCACCAACTAACCACATAAGTGCTTGCATTTAAAGAAATAAAAATGAGGCAACATTTCTGCAGGTATCAAACTCCAATGCCATCGTCCTCCCTACTGACACCCTCCCCCTGGACTCACAGAATGACCTTTTGGCATTAAGCAATTTGGGCTGCACCTGTGAGTTTGTAACAGAGCACAAATGTCCAGTCAACGGCCCCAGCTGAGAATCGAAGTGGACAACATTCAAGGATTCAATTACCCTGGATGGCTTCAAACTTGACATTTAATCTATGGAAATCAACCTCTTTGTGGGTGTCCAAATGGGCCCATAAATGTCACCACACACTGTAAAATACCACAACATTTCCAAGGTCGAGACGAGGCTGGTGAACCTGCGTTCATAATGCCGAAATACATCACAGCAATGAACCACCAGACGGGCCTCAGTCAAAATGAACCATCTCTGAAATGATGCAAAACATAATTAGGTTGGAGACTCGGAATAGATGCTGTCACAAGCACATTTCAGCCCAAGACAAATTAGAAACTCTTTAAGTTTGAGTTAGAAGAAAATGACATGATCAACTAAACAACAAAATTACTGGAAAACACAGCTCGTCCCTTACACGTTGACCCACACCTCAGTAATACTGTCATGATGGACTCTGGGTTTTCCGTACCCAAAACCTGGGACCAGATTGTTGGGGAATTTACAATTTTGTGCATTTTAGAAACTGCATATGCTATATATTACATATAACCCCTCTGGCAAGGTCTGAGGCAGCCCCTTGAAATGAAATCCACTAATATTTTGTAGCAAAACTTAGGAATATTCACACTTTGAAATAAAGACTCAAAGGAGCCACATATGAGTTTGGTTCAAGTTTTGCCAACAAATGTGTCTTGGTGTCAAACTAATGAGAATATTTCTAGGTTTTAGAGCATTTTAGAAATTGAAACTGATAAGAGATTTTGGACATAAAATGTTTCCATCAACAGAAAATACTGTAAGGTTGATTCTTTTGGATCTGCCTTTAGTTATGAACTTGGATCAGGACTCTCTTGGTTGTAAGAGGAAGAAACTGAACCCCTAGTCTAAGTATAAAAGGAACGTTTTGACTCATGTAACTGGAAAACTCAAACGTAGGTCTGGTTTCAGGCACAGCTTGATCAGGGATTCAAACAATATCACCAAGACCCAGGGTTTTCCTGCTCTCTAATTTCCTTCAGGTTGGTCTATCCGACTGCTTTCAGCTGCAAGTAACATGGCTCAGCATTGTTGCAATGATAAGGCAATTTCTTAGATCACAAAGAGGGAGCCCCGAGGTAGGCAGAGCACCAGGGCTAGTCTAGTAACTTAAAGTCCCAAGGATCTGCATGCTTCTAACCACCTCGCTCAGCCATGCCACTCCCAGCACCAGCCTCGTCAAAGGCTGGCTTTCTTCCTGGCTGGGACACTGTCAGCGGCCCAGGTCACACATGCTTTCTTGTTCACCTCTGGCAACAGAAAGAGGGAAGGGCTTCCCACTCATCCCTGCAACTCCTCTGGGGTATCTCACTGGCCAGAAATGAATCGCGTCCTCATTCCTGAGTAAATCATGGCTTTATCTCCCTTGGGCCGAACAAGCCAATCCCTTCCCACACTGCATCATGACTCTGCAGTAGGAGGCAGTGCAACATCCACCGGAACTTCATGTGTCTCGTGGTCACAAAGGTGCAGCAGCTCCCCACTTCTCTTGCTTTCAGCATCAAGTAGAACAGGAAGAACACCCAGAGGCTGTTTCCCAGGATTCCCAACAAAAGTCTCATTGACTCCAACTGGGTAACATGTCCCTTCCTGAACCCATCAATGTGGCCCAATACATGAAGTGCACTGATTGGCTTAGTCCTTGGTTCCACCCCTGAGATGGAGTAGGCCACAGCACACAGGGCACATAAGTCAAACCGGAGGAAGACGTCTCCCCAGATGGAAATCTGGAGGTGGTTCCCAAAAGTAGGGGGAATGGAAGCTGCATGGTAAAGAGAGTTAACAAAACAAGCCCGCTACAGAACCTGAAAATGAAGTTTTCACGACCTCATGGGTGGTTGTAATTATCAGAGAGCTTCAATTCACTTTGGCCAATGTGGCAGGCAGCCTCTGAGATGGTCCCAGGATCCTCACCTCTTGATATTCACACCCGTGGGTAGTCCTTGCCCCTTGAGGGTGGGTGGGATGTAGTGATTCTTTTCTATGAATAGAATATGTCAAAAGTGATAGACTGTCACTTCCCAGATTAGGTTACAAAAGACTGACTTCCATCTTGCCAGCTTGCTCCTCTCTCTCTTTCTCTCTCTCTCTTTCTCTCTCTCCTTTTCCTTCTCTCTCTCTCTCTCTCTCACCATCTCCCTTTCTCTGATTAAGCCACCTGCAGTAGCATGAGAAGCTCAATGGAGATGTTCCCAGGACAAGGGACTGAGAAGACCATGATCCACCAATATATGAGGACCCGATTTTTACTCATAGGTATCAGTAAAAATTATTTAAGTTTCAAAAAATTACAGAAGCTGGATCAGCCTTCCAGGTGAAATTTGTCATTTTTAGTTTGGGGACAGAGCCAGAAAAATAATCCACAACCCCTAGCCCCAAGTTGTCACCTAAAAACTATTTGTAGAGGCCCACCAAGGGCTGGAAATGCCTTCTCTTGAATCAGCGGAAAAGGAGGGGCAGCAGAGCGGGTGGGAGGAGGAGACTCAGGAGTAGGGCTGGTCTGCGTTCAAATCCCGACACTCCCCACTCCAGGGGTGTGGTCTTGGGCAGGTGGTTGGACTTCTCAACTCTCTGCTTGGCAGAGAGCAGATGTGCAGACACAATGTTAGTTTCATCTCTTGCAGCAAAGCAAGAGATTCTTCAGAAACAGAGTAAAGATCAAAAGAGACGCTGGTGGTAAAGTACCTGCTGAAACATCTAGTGTGGCCAAGAGGTTCAACAAAGGCTGGCTGGTGCTACTTTTATTGCTGCTGCTCTTGTTGTTGTTGTTGTTAATGAACGTGATTCTGCCGCCCATAGAGTTAGGCCGTCAGCAGGCTTTTCAATTAAGTGAACTACATTTATTTCAGCACCTATCCGTGTTTAAATCTGGCCGTTGCCAGGGCTCAATAGAATGCTGAGTGCTCCTTCAAAATAACACAAAATAAATTAAACTTCTCTGATATCCACAGAAAAAATACTGTTTAATATCTTTCTGGGACCATTTGTTTAAACTTTAAAAATGGGTCTCAAAATAATTCTGGATTTTATGCTTGCTGAGCCTAATTGCATGACTATGAGGTGACCTGACAGAGCTTTAGTTTTAGACGATGATCGTGTGGTTAATAAGCTGTGTTCTTCATGGGTGGGTAATGATTCTGATTAGATAAAATTCAAATGAGGGCTCTTGGGTAAGCCACAGACCTGGAATCCCAGGCACCCAGAGAGAGCTGCTTGCTCCCCCTGAGAAATTAAACACAAGTGTAAGCAACTGTTGTCTGAGTGTTTGTGCATGGCCATGATTGATTGATTTACTGTTCAGAAAGCTCCCTTTTAATTAGGAAGTAAATCTTGCTTCTCGATGTGTGACTATAACTGTCCTTTGAGAATACACAGGCAGTGTTGACCCAGGAGGGAAGGAGTAGCCACTCGTGCTGTGGGAAGCATGGCGCTATGGGGCAGGGCCGGCCCCACCAGAGGCCCTGGACGTAGGGTGCCCAGCAGAAGGGGTGCACGGCCAGGGCTGAACCTGGGCTGCTGCTGGACGGCCACTGGGGAGGAGGATACAAAAACAATGGCTCACATTTATTGGGTCCTACCAAATGTCAGCGTATTAAAGAGTCTGACCCACTTTTTCATGTCTGCCTGCTGACTCCTTTGAAATCTGTCCCTCTGCCCCACATTTGGGGAAGCTGGTAAGAAAGCCCAGGTGCTCTTCCCTTTGGCATGATGGAGCCGTTCAAGCCATCCTCCAGGCCCACCCCAGCCCCCGTAAACACCCCAACCAGCCTCTTTTCCCTGTACTCTCCAACCGCTTTCAAACCTACTGGGAAGTCTGCTCTGCTCTCCCCAGGAAGCCTCATGATGCAAGTAATCAACTTTTCCTACCTCCCGGTGTGCGTCCTGTCCCTCTGCATCGGACAAGGTTTTGGGGGGAGGGTGGTCCATCCTGCATCTGCAGACCAGCAGGCTGCTCCCAGCAGCCAAATACTGTGCTAAACTCATTCCACCTTCACGGCAACCCTGCATCCTCCATCCTGTATAAGTGCCCATTTGAGGGGGAGAAACAGAAGCAATATGAGGGGAAGTGACTTGTTCAAGGTCACACAGCAATGGAGCCAGATCTCAAATCCTCCTCTGCATGACTCCAGAACCACCACAGAACCACCTGAGCATCACACAAGTTCACAGGGAACCATGCACAGACGCGGCACAGGCTGCTCCCTCTGCCCAGAGCTCACCTTTGTCCTCCAGGGATCTCTCACACACCTACACCTCTTGCCAGGCATGGGAGGTAGAGTTCTAAAAGTGCCCTCACTGCACACCCAACATTCCACATCATCATCCCCAGAAACTGTGACTATGGGGAGATGTCATTGCCATGGTTATGTTAGGGTCTGTGGCATCTTTGACTTTAAGACACGGAGATGAGCCTGGATTATCCAAGTGTAATCACCCAGTGTCATCCTATGAGCTCTTAAGAGTGGAGCATTTTCTCTGGCTGGTGGCAGAAAGGGAAGTCAGAGACATTGAAGCATGAGAGGGGTGTGACCTGTCATTGATACTTTGAGGCTGGAGCAGAGCTCCTGAGGAGGCAGCCACAGCCTCAGGAAGCTGGAAACACCCCTGGCCAACAACCAGCAAGGAAACAGGGCCTCAATCCTGCAGCCAGCAGAGCTGTGTTCTGGCAAACACCTGAATGGGAGAGAAGTGGGTTCTCCCCAGAAACTCCAGCTAAGAAGTCAAGCCAGCTGACACCTTGATTGTGGCCTTGTAAGACCCTGAGCAGAGAACAGCAAGGTCCCTCTGGATTTCTGATCCACAGAGCTGTGAGATGATGAATGGGTGCTGTGTTAAGCCCCTGAATTTGTGGTAATTTATTACAGCAGCAATAAAAAAATGAAAGCAAATGCACCACGGGTACCAAGGATGCGAGTCCCTGACTGCTCTTCACCTGCGGCCCTTTTTCAGGGCTGTGTTTGCAGCCAGCATCCTTTAGGGACAAGGCAATATTTCCCTCCACACAAAGGGCAGGCCTTCTTCCTGCTTGCTATGAAATGGTTGGTTCCCAAGCTCCGCGTTCCTCAACTGTAACACAAACCCACCATGTCGTCCATGGGACTTGAGGGCAAGGGAACACACATGCTGAAGCGCAGGCTACTTATTGTGCTGTGAGTCATGAGGTCCTTTGTCTCTGATCCAGGAGTCTCGTGTCTTCTGCCAGCATCCATGAATCAGTAGCACTCTAACTTACGAGCTTATATGTAAAGCAAAATAAAACCCCAAACCCCACAACAGTTCCTTCTCCTTTTCACCACCACCCTCCCACTCATCTCCAGCTGGCAGCTGGTAGCCCTTCCTGAGAGCGGCTTTCTCTGCCCTGCCACACCTTCCACACCATTGGAGCAACAAATACCACTCCTTCGTAACAGTTTGTCACCCAGAACTTTTGCGTTTTTTATGTGATATTTTTACAAATATCTGACTTTCTTCGTAATTTGGTATTCCAGGTATCAAGTCTGACTTTTCTCACCATTACATACACAGTGTCTAAGAAAACACCCAGACCATAGTAGGTGTTCAACATTTATTAAAAGAAGGAAGAAAGTGCTGGTGATGGAGTCAGGTCATTAGCCCTTGAGACAGTCAAGTCCCATCGAATCTCCACAATATCGCATTCTAATAAAATTACAGGCCAGGCACAATGGCTCATGCCTGTAAACCCAACACTTTGAGAGGCTGAGGCAGGAGGATGATTTGAAGTCAGGAATTTGAGACCAGCCTAGGAAACAGTGCGAGACCCTGTCTGGGCAATAAATAAATAAATAGATTAGATAGGTAGGTAGGTAGGTAGGTAGATAGATAGATAGATAGATAGATAGATAGATGATAGATAGATAAAATTACAATCACCTCCAATGTTCAAATATAATGCTTTGCTAAAAACATGTACAAAGGTTAAGTGTTGAAAATCCTAGCAATCCTCATATATGTCACTAGGGAGCTTCTCTTCTCATAAAGAGAAAACATTTTGACAAAGTTCCTCATTCCCCTTGCCTTAGATGTAATAGTGAGTGCCACGTTTCAGCTCAACACCGTTCTCTAGAGGTGTTGAATCTGAAGACTAAACAAGAAGCCATTGGATTTGCCTCCCTTGAGCATCCACATAGGCCACGGATATGCCATGTTGTGCAATGACATTCATCATGGTAACAACAACAGTGGTGTGAGACACCTTTACTTATCATCTCTGGTTTTAGCAATTTCTTGTTTTCCCTACTCATTTTTATAAAATAATTATTCAAAAATACAAAGCACATTCCAATACTTGCACCAACGAAAGCCAAAGGAACCACTAAGATGGTGCCAGGCCCATCCCAATCTCGGGGGTGCAGAGACCAGGTGGCAGCTGCACTCCCAGGCGTCAGTTCAAATTCATCTGCTGGCTGCTACAGCAGAGGTTATCCTCCAACACACAGCAAGTGCAAGAAAAAAGTATATGCTGTTCTCCTTTCTTTAAAACATGCCTCTCTTGCACTGTTTTTTTCCAAGTTTCAGTAGAGACATGAGTATGGAGAAAGAGTCAGGATTTCTCTCTTCTACAAGGAAAGTTGAATCCTGAACAAAACAATAAATGGTAACAGACATGCAAATTCAAGGATCCTGCAGGGCGTGGCAGAAACAATGGCAATTGTAGAACCCATGTCCTGTTGAGAGGGCAGCCGCCCCTCAGCTCCGCAGGTCACTGCCTGGGGAAGTAGGAGCCAGCACAGCCAGATCTTTCCAGCTTCCAAAGGAAGCCAAACAATTTGGACTTTATAAACGTAAAATATCCCGATTTTAAAATGTTTTTAAAATGTTTAATGTTTAAATTATTACTAAGCCAGGTGCCGTGGCTCACGCCTGTAATCCTAACACTTTGGGAGGCTGAGGCAGGAGGATCAGTTGAACCTAGGAGTTTGAGACCAGCCTGGGCAACATAGTGAAACCCCTCTCCACAAAAAAACACCAAAAAAATAGCAGGGTGTGGTGGTGCATACCTGTAATCCCAGCTGCTTGGGAGGCTGAAGTGGGAGGATCGCCTGAGCCCAGGGAGGTCGAGGCTACAGTGAGCTATGATCATGCCATTGCACTTTAGCCTGGGCAACAGAGCAAGGCCTTGTCTCAATAAATAAATAAATAAATAGTATTCAGCAAATAAATAAATATTATCCAAGTTAAACCAAATAAGCCAGCAACCCCCAATTGATAATTTCTGAAATAAACTCATATTTCCAACTGCTTTTGTGACTTCTCCACCTGGATCTCTAAAAGGCATCTCAGACTTGACATGTCAGACTTGACATGTCGAAAATGAAACTCTCAATTCCAGCAGGTCTCCCCACCCCACCCCCACTCTCCCCACCCCCACTCCAACACACCTCTGCTTCTCGTCACATTCACAGGCAAGTCAGTGACCACAGCATTCATTCACAGCCCAGCCCATGCACAAGTCTCGGCTTCCTCTGCCCCACCCACCTCCCCAACCATCCTTCAGCATAACTCTGCTTCACCCTCCACCAGCACCATCATCTCCGTGAAAGAACAGGCACTGTGACACTGCGATGCACACCTCTAGTAGAGACAGCCATGATGGCACACAGCGTGGGCCATGGTGGATGCTGTTGTTTGCAGTGCACAACAGCCTGGAAATGCTTCAGCCTGGAGGTGACATGTGTTGCTTCTACTCACATCTCATAGCCCAGAGCAGGTCACCTGACCTTGCCTAACATCAAGGGGACAGGAAATCTTCATCAGCACTTGGAATGTCTACCACAGGGACTAGTAACTTCTACCATTGCTAAATTCTGGCTTTTGCTAGTGAAGAACACTTAAAAATATATAGCCACCACTACCATCTATTAGATCAACAGCAGACAAACGATGGCCCAGAGGCCACAGTCGGCCCAAAACCTCTTTGTAAATTCGGGTTTACCAGCACACAGCTCCTCACTTGTTGCATATGGTCTGTGGCTACTACTGCCCTACAACAGCAGCGCTTAGTTGCAACAGACACTTCAGGTCCTGCAAAATGGAAAGCATTTACTTTGGGCCTTTACAGATAAAGCACCCCTAGATTCACTCATTCACTGTCACAATTATCTCATAAAAGAACATTTGTACCGCGCAAGGTGGGCTCATGCCTGTAATCCCAACACTTTGTGGGGCCAAGGGGGGCGGATCGTTTGAGCTCTCCTGAACAACATGACGAAACCCCGTCTCTACTAAAAACACAAAAACTAGCTGGGCGTGGTGGTGGGCACCTGTAATTTCAGCTACTCAGGAGGCTGAGGCTGGAGAATTGCTTGAACCCAGGAGGCGGAAGCTTCAGTGTGCCTGGCTCACGCCAGTGCACTCTAGCCTGGGCAACAGAGCAAGACTCCGTCTCAAAAAATAAAATAAAATAAGGAAAAGAAAAAAAAAAAAGAAGAAGAAGAAGAAGAAGACCATTTTTAACTGAGAAGGTAGAGAAATGGTATCTCCGAATAGAAGCTCACCCTTAAATCAGATCTTGATGGAAAAGACGTTGTGTCTTTATTTTCTCCATATATCTGCAAAAAGAGGAAACGTCAGCAGAGGTTGCTGTGGGGCACACGGGGGACCCCTGGACTGTGAAATTCTCTAGGGGTTAAAACTCAGAGGCTGGGAAGGAAGCAGCAGACAAGTGAATTGGGCCACGTGGGGCCGTGGGGTCAGGATCGAGGGCAGAGCTCAAGCCCACCTGAGAGGCAGGGCCAGGAAGCTGCAGCCAATGGTTGCCGTGGGGCGGGGCCCCAGTACAACCTGACCTTCTGATTGGCCAAAAGAAGATAGAAACAGATTCTCATCCTGTCACATAATTCCCGATTTAAGAAACAAAAACAAAAACACTCTGAAGGACAAATTTCATGACCGTCGTTTCCCGAAGAGATGACGTTGGGGAACAGAAGTGACCCTATAGAAGAGCAGACTCATCGAGTTTACCAATAATGTTGCATTTCTTTATTTTTCTAAAACAAAAAAAAATGACATGAAGCAAAAATGGCGGGAAGCCACTAAAAGGAATGAAGTCGTGATACACGCTAAAAAGTGGCCACGCTCGGAAAAGAGGGCCACCTGTTGCATGGTGCCGTTGATATAAATCCAGAAGGAATCAACCCTTAGGAACAGAAAGCAGATTCACGGTTGTCAGGGGCTGGGAAGCGACCAGGAGCTAGACGGAGAGATAGAGGCGAAGGCTGTACAACATTGTGAATGTGCTGAAGAACCCTGAATCAGGTACTTTAAAATGGCTCATTTTATGTCATGTTAATTTCACCTCAAAAAACATGACTGGAGGTTTACTAAGTTGTCAACTCTGGGTTAAGTGCGTGAAATTATTCTCTTACATATTTTTCCCAATTTCTGATACACATATTGGCATATATTTTACCCACTGTACGGGTGAAATTCAACACAGTGCGGGGCCAGGACAGGCCCTTGAGGCACCAGTTTGCCGCGGTAGATCTCGATCATCCACGGTGCCCATCGGGTCGCCTGGTCGCCACTCCGCCGGCGGTCCCCACCCGGGAGACCTGCTTATCTTTCCAAGCCTCCGGAAAACTGCTCTGGTGGGATCAGAGATAAAAATAAATCTGCAGAATGTTGGGCCAGACACGAAAGAGAACAGGCTGTATGATTCCATTTATATAAAGTGCAGAAACAGACAAATCTGATCAATGCTACAGAAGCCAGGATGGTGGGGTCGCTGTGGGGTGGTGGTTGGGAGGGGCATGAAGGGGGTTGTGCTGGTCACATCCTGTTTCTGAATCTGGATGCCGCTGGCACAGATGTGTTCAGTTTGTGAACGCTCCTGGGGCTGCACATTCGCGCATGCACTTTCCTGTATTACTTCAGCTTTAGAGAAGTTTTTAAAGAAATAATAAATGCATAAATCCATCAGATACATTGAATTTCCTGCCAAGCCTTTGAAAGGGAGGCCCAGGCCTTGGCTTCAGGTTGCAAGACACCCGAGAGGTGAGTTTGTGGGATGTTGTACAGAAGTGGGTCTCAAAGGCTTATTAAAACTTTTTTTGTGCAAACAGAAATTACCCCAGCACATCTGGAGACCAAGCTCCTAAAGTGGGTGTGAGTGCAGGTTGTCACTGTACCTTCAGAGCACGGGGAGAGGAGAGTTTGAAACCACGAAGCTCCTTCTTTGTGGATTCTGAGATCAGGAGAAAAAAAAAATGGAGGATGGGAATGTCATCAGCCCAGACCAAAGCTGCTCTCAGGCTTAGAATCAGGGAAGAAGAAACATAATTGCAGAGGGCGCACACTCCTCTAATGTTTTGGAAAGAATCTGAATGCACTGGTGTGCTATTGATTCCCTGGGGAAGCTGCTGCCCCTCCCCATACCCTCACTCCCTCCACAAGTTGACAGACACCTCGGAGGGAGCCCAGGAAAGGCTGTGAAAGGACCGCACCCAGAGTGGCCTTCCAGAGCCCCTGCTCCCCGCCCAGGACCCAGCCAGGCCGGTATATCCAGCCCTTTGAAGGGATCCCACAGCAGCAGCCACGTTTTCATGGAGTTTGTCCACATCCACAGCAAACAGCAGGCAGGCCTGGGATTATATAAGCTAATTACCCCATTCCTTCCCCTCAGTGCAGAAAAGGTCAGGTCCCCATAGCGGGCGGACTCAGAGCAGGAGTACAGCCCCCACCTCCATCCCCCGCCCCAGGGTGTGGGAGGAGAGAGAAGAGAAGGACAAGAGGGAGGGAGGAAGGGACAGAGACAGAGAGGAGAAGGGAAAGAAAAACAGACAAGTAGAGGCAGAAAAGAGGAGAGAGAGACAGAGAGAAAGATAGGCAGGCAGAAAAAGAAAAGAAAGGGAGGAAGACACTGAAAGAACAGGAAGAGAGAGAGAGAAAGCGGGACCAGGAGGGGATGGGAGGGAAGAAAATTTTCCATTTTCCTTCCTTTTCTTTCTCTGAACTTCAGCTCAGGGAGAATCTGCATTCCCAGGACAGGAGCACCTCTCCCAGCAGCCCTAGTGTGCGCTGGGCAACTGGGCAGAACTGGACTGCATGGGTTCAAGTCCCCACTGGCCACCTGTAGCCACTCCATCCCATTATCCCAGGTGAACGGTTTCCTCCTGAGTGATCAGGGCCTCGTCTGTGTCCTCCCTGTAGTGTGGAGAGGACATGGATGGACTCCGCATTTATGCCCCGGCAGGCACGCACAGTAGGAGCTGTGCCTTGTCCCTGTTCCTCCAACAGCAGTCATCACTCAAGAAGGGGCCACAGCCGCATCTACCCAGGAGAGGCCCAGATGACGCCCATATTCCAGGTTAGCATCTGTCCGAGAGAGAAGCATCCTGGTGTGGTCACTTGTTCTGTCCCTAGGTGATGGGATGGGCAAGGCAGGTGGTGGTGGTAGTTCCTATGTTAGTCACCAGCTGGGACCTGGCTTGGGTTTAGGTCTCACTTCCATCACTTACTTAGGCTGGGCTGGGGCACCAGGTCCTGCCTTGGCTTGCGCCCTAAGTAGAGCTAGTCCTGACAGTGGAGACCCAGTGCCCGAGTGCCCCCTGGGAAGTCAGTGTCCCCATAAGGGCAGTTGAGTTCAACGTGCAGAGGCCCTGAAGGTGGTGATCCTACTTCTATCCCTGGTCCCCTACTCTCCAGCCATGAGTGTTCGGCAGCCCCTGAGGGGGCCCTGACCTATAAAATGGAGGTCTCATAGCTGACTTCAAAAGACCCTGGGGAGACCCACTCAGATGACTCACAGGGTGGGTTCTCCCAGTGGATGCCAGCTGTCCCCACATTTACCCTTGGAGACCACAAGCCCAATCTGAGGAGCCTCCTACGAGAGGGGGTCATGAGTCTGGGGCTTACTGGGGCTGTCGAGATACTCACTCCCTACTTTCTTCAAACCCCCTAGAAGTGCCTCCAGCCCCCACGCCGCTAGACGGATGAGAAATTCAGTCCCAGTCAAATGGAGGCTGCTATACGCCCACACCTTCTCAAAGCCCCAGAGGCCTAGCATGGAGCCAAACCCTCGGGAAAGCCCCGAACCCTCAGTTCACAATGGTCAGTCATTACTTAAAAGAACAGCAAGGGCAAGTACTTATTGAGCACTCACTGTATGCCAGGCATTGCTCTAAGTGCTTTAAGTGTTTAAACAATCCTGACTGCAGACTACAGACGGGCACCATTCCTATCCCAAATTTGCAGATGAGGCTTGCCTAAGGCCACCAGCAAAGTGATTGAGCCTACTTCAAACCTTGAGGTGTGGCTCTGGTCCCTAGGAACTTGATATACACAGACCCTAAGGGTCTCTTGAGGACAGAGGCCAAGAGGTGGGGGCAGAGGGGCTTTGCAGAAGCAGGGGCCTGGGCATCCAGGGTCTAGCCTGGCAGGAATTCCTGGCAGCCCTACCAATGCAGACTCTGCCATCTGCCCAGGAGGCTTCGAGACTGGGCTGCGGTCCCCCCAGCCCTAGGACCCCCTCCCAGCTTGGTGGCTCTTTTTCTCACTATCTCAGCCATGCCCCCGACAAGGCATCCTCCTTTTGAAAATAAAAACCAGGAGTGGCAATTTCGGTCTTCCACTCCATACCACAAAACCCTGATGAAGGAGTTCCACTGCCTTCTGGGAAGAGGAGAAAGGAGAAAACACACACACACACACACACACACACACACACACACACACGAGCAAGTCACAAATTCACCTCGCAGCACATCAGGTAGGCACACCCACGTTTCTGCAGACACGCCTGGGCTCAGGAGCCTGCGAAGCCCCAACCAGCCTGTGTCCTGCCGGGATGTATGTCCCACTTCCAGTGACAGTAGGGCCCTGACATTTAATGCTGAAGAGGTGACCCCCTCCGACATCTCTGAACTTGGCCTTGACAAATAGCAGTCACTTCTGAATCCATTCCCCCAAAAGGTCACCAGCCAGACACCGACAAAAAACCCAGCCATCACCGTCACCTGCCGTCAGTCTTCCCCCACCTCCACCTTCTCCCCCATCTGTCTGGCTTGTGGAATTCTGTTCTGGCAGGAAGGCACTAGCCAAGACCCCCACCTGCCAGGGCCTGTCACCCTCCTGACTCCCAGAATTCTCTCCTTCCCCCTCACCAAGTAGGGGACTCTCATGCCTTTGTCCCCACCCCAGGGAGGACTACCAGGCTAGTGGGCTCAAACCCTCCCCTGCTGCCTGGGGTCAGACACAACCGGCTTGAAGCAGAGGGGCCAAGGGTCCTTCCCTACACCTGGAGAAACCAAAGCCCCATGACCAAGTGTTGGCCCCATACCCTGGGAAAGGAAACGCTCCGTGAAAGTATAGCAATCCCAGCTCCCTCCCTAGTGCTGGGCCCTAATCCACCCCAGATACTTGCTCAGTTTGCAACAAAAATCGCTAAGCAGCTCTCACAGGTCTCATCTCCTTCCCCAAGGCAATCCGCGGAGCCTCAGCCATCACTGCCTTGTGGCTCCCTGCACAGGGTGCAGGGTGGGAGGTGTGGTTTCTCCACGGATCAGCTCCAATCAGCCTCTCAAGTCACCGGTTGCATCTTCATTCCAGAAACCACCCTTGACCAAGCATCCTGCCAGGAGCTCCCTTTAGCGACATTTTCCCATCTAACGTGTCCAACTGTGCTTTTAGCTGGGAGTCTTACTTTTTTATGGTTTTCTTTTCAAATTCTGGAAAGTAATGCACACTTACCTATGGTAGAAAATGAGTGAGATATAAAGCACACAAAGAGGAAAGTAGGGTTCCCCTGCCAGACTTGGCCGGGACTGGGAAAGGGACCTGCCCTCTGTGGGGGTGACTCTTGAAAGCCTTGGGATGTGCTCCTGGCTTCCCCAAACATGCCCACATTCCATGATGTCTAGTATCCATCTTAAGCCACTGTCCTGGGAGGAATCCAGGCCCCCATCACTTATCCACTCCCTCATTTCAGACCTGAGTTCGAATCCTAGCAGCCCCGTGACTACCTTGCCAGCTTCCTCATCACAATATGGGGCTGTTGCAAGGATTCGATGAAGTTCACCCCACAAAGCCCTTTCCACAATGTCTGCATACCGTAAGTGCTCAACAAACAGCACCAATGAATATTAACATCACCACCATCACAGTAGTATCAAGAGTCTCTGCTTAACAGAGGCATGGCCTGAAGTGAGGATTTGAGGGCAGGTAGTTTATTGGGGAGATGGTCCCAGGAAGTCCAAGGAGTAGGCAGGTGAGACTGAGGAGGCTAATCAAGGTATCATCAAGGCCAGCTGCCACATGGGCCCCAGAGGAGAGGTGCTGGACACCCTCAGGGTTATCTCACCTGTGGGGCAAGGGAGCTGGGGTATTTATCCTCCACTCCCACCATCATTGGCTGGGGGCTGCTTTGCGGGGAACTTAGCTTCCTGGAATGTGGGTCTGTACTGGAATGGGGAGTACAGTGAACTGGGCAGAATCAGTGCAGGTGCTGTTCAGTGCTAGATCTGTGCTTGGAGGTGGGGACATAGACAATTCATGTTCTAGGCTCTCCAGGGACTCCCCCTGGAGACTGGAAGGTGGACCTGGGAATAGAGACTCATACTGCTGCAGCCGTTCACAGAATGCTTCCTCTTAGCTCCATCTTTCTCCCCCACTCTTCATTGCCAAAAACAGGACAGGGGCCCCAGGGGCAGGGTCATATACTCCAACCTGGCTCCTGGTCACGCTCCCACCTCGGCAACCCCCCAGGAGTTCAGTGGAGACCCTGCATCCTGGGTCCACACCAGCCTTGTTCACAAGACAAGGTGACAGAGGCCATGCGTTCAGATGTGGCGCAGGGACACTTCAGCATGACTCACCCTTTTACCTGATGGTCCCAGGACCTCGGGAGGAGACCTACCCTGCTGAGCCTCTGCGTGTACTTCTGCAAAGTGAGACTTACAGGCGTGACCGCCTCTTCAGGCTGCGTGAAGAGTCTGGGGATACAGGGAACATTCAAACACGCTGAGTGCCTGTGTCTGCTCATGGTCTCCCAATTCAGATCCAAGAAAAGCACGCTGCTGCCCCCGCAAGACCAGAATACAGAGCCCCTCCCTCCCCAGGAGCATGGCCTGAGCAGCAGGGGCTTAAAGAGCAATACCCAGGTCTGTCCCTGGGTCAGGGTTGTTTGCAGGAAGGCAAAGCCGCCGAAGAGGGAAGGAAATGCCCCGGGCCCCAGGCGGGGCCTCGAGCGTACCCACGCCGCCCCCTGCTGGCCATGCGTGGAGTTGCAGGAACCGGGCGCCGGGCGGGACCTCCGCAGCGGCTCCTTGCTGCTCCCGCGCCGGAGGAGAGAAGCGCCCTCCCCGGTCACGCACTGGGGTCTCACAGGGGCCAGGCCGAAGAGCAGTGCACGCCTTAAAGACGGGAGGCCGGGCTGGTGCAGGCTGAGGGACACTGATGGACAACCTCCTGCAAAGGAGTGTCCCCAAACAGAGGACAGGGCTCGGGGAAGCGGGACGGCGCCGCGTCTACACCCCCGCGCGCCGTTGGCCCCCGGAACTGTCCACACCCCTGGCTCCCGGGTCAGCTGGTCACTGCCAGATGCCCCACCCCCACCGTCACAGCCAGGATCGGGGATGACATGGGGTAAGAAATTCAAGGGGGAGCCCAAAAAATCGTTCTTCAAGATAAATCATATTTTGAAAATTCAAAATCAATGCAAGCATATCCAAGAACAAAAACATCAGAGTTGTAAATGAAGTCAGGATCAGTACTACCGATTTGTCCTTTTGCCTAGGGCTGCGATACGGCTGGGCCCAGCACTGTTACTTATCGGTCGTTATTTAAAGCTTTGATATTAGGCCAGGCGAAGTGGCCCATACCTGTAGTCCCAGCACTTTGGGAGGCTGAGGGGGGAGGATCACTTGAGTCCAGGAGTTGGAGACCAGCCTCGGCAACATGGTGAGACCCCATCTCCACAAAAAATACAAAAATTAGCCAGGTGTGGTGGCCCATGGTTGTGGTCCCAGCTACTCAGAAGGCTGAGGGAGGAGGATCACCTGAGTCCAGAGAGGTCAAGACTACAGTGAGCCGTGATCATGCCGCCACTGCGCTCCAGTCTGAGCAACACAGTGAGACTCTGTCTCAAAAAAAAAAAACAAAAACAAAAACTTTAATATTTTTTGTATCATGAATGTTTGGCATTGATTTTGATTCTTTCAAAGTCACACTAAAATATCATCTATCTTGATTACAGGGTTTGGGGAGTTGTGCTTTTTTAGCATTTCCTTAAATTTTGCACCCAAGGCAATGGCATCACCTGCCTCACCCTAGCCGCGGCCCCTCCCTCCTGCTTCTTTCTGTGGTCTCTCCCCCGGGGGCTCTGGATCTCTTAACTCCTCAGGCCTCCCCACCAGGCAAGGTTCGCCACCCCTCCTTCCAGCAGCCTCTAGAAGGTGGACCAGGCAAGGAAACGGATTCTGCCCTAGAGTCTCCCGAGGGGAACACAGCTGGCTGGCACCTGGATTTTAGCCCAGGAGACTGTGACGGATGCTGAGCTCCAGAGCTGTAGGGTAGCACAATTGCGTTGCCTTACGCTCCTAAATTTGTAATAATTTGTGACAGCAGCCACAGTGCCTTCTAGCATGCTTTTTTTTTTTTTTTTTTTTTTTTTTCTGAAATGGAGTCTAGCTCTGTTGCCCAGGCTGGAGTGCAGTGGTGTGATCTCAGCTCACTGCAACCTCCGCCTCCGGGGTTCAAGTGATTCTCCCACCTCAGCCTCCCAAGTAGCTGGGATGACGGGCACCCACTACCATGCCTGGCTAATTTTTGTATTTTTAGTAGAGATGGGTTTTCACCTTGTTGGCCAGGCTGGTCTCAAACTCCTGAGCTCAGGTGGTCCACCAGCCTCAGCCTCCCAAAGTGCTGGGATTACAGGTGTGAGCCACTGTATCTGGCACCAGCGTGCTTTAAGGAATCCTGGGATGACACAGGAGAGAGAGCGGGGCAGGGGAGCAGGTGGGCCTCACTCACACACCATGGACCCTGGATCAGTCTCCTGGGGCTGCCATAACAAATGACCAGAGACTGGGGGGCTTAAAACAGCACAGATTGACTGTCACAGTCTGGAGGCAGAAGTCGGAAATCAAGGTGTCAGCAGGGCCGTGCTCCTTCCAAAGGTTCCAGGATAGGATCCTTTCTGCCTCTTCCAGTTTCTGGTGGCTCCAGGCTTTCCTGCAGTGTCTTGTGGCTATATCGCTCCCAAATCTGCCTCTGCAGTCACATCAAACTCTCCACCTCTGACTCCAATCTCCCTCTGCCTCCCTGTTCTGACACTTGAGATGGCATGACTGCTTACTCTACCTTAACTGGACCTCATTTTCAAGGGACTACAGAAAAGAACAGGATCCCTGGGTCTTACCAGCTGAGACTGCTGGAGCTGAGAGGCAGTGCTCTCTCAAAGAAGCTGGAGAGCTGCTGAGGGCAGAACCCTGGTGCTCATGACTACCCCCAGCTCCTCTCACCTGTCCTTCCTCTGCCAATGGAAAACAAAAGGAATTGACTGAGCTTGCCAAAGAACTTTGACCATAGGGGATCTTTGGAAGGGTGTAGAATCTTGCTCTCTCTTGATACTCCCTTCTCCTTGTGAGATATTTTCCTCTTCAGCTGGAATGAGGAATGCAGCGTTCCACTGCCCATCTAAACTGCTTGCTAAGGTCAAAATATAGAAAATGAAAAGGGGAAGTTATCCGCCGCCACCCAGATGATGCTGGATAAATTCCCCATCCCAAGAACCTTGATTTAATCATTAATGAAAAGACATTTTTTCCCAAATAAGATCACATTTACAGGTTCCAGGGATTGGGACCTCATATCTTTGAGGCCCATTTCTCAGCTTCCCAGGGGCCCTGTGACATGCCAGCTGCTCTCTGGGACAGGCGAGGGACAGGCATTTATCCACATGGTTAAGAGCTCAGCTGCCAGACAGACCTGAATGCCCCCGCCAGCTCCACCCTCACTTACTGGGACCCTTGAGACACGTGACATTGACTCTTTGAGCCTCAATTTCCTCCCTTCTATAGTGGAGAGCTGGTCAAGTCTCATGAAGAGTCCTTGGCACCAGGAAGACACTATATCAATGCTAGTGCTGATGACATGATCTCTATCTAGGGAATCCTGACTGGTGTTGGTTGAGAGCATAGGGTCAGACTGCCCTGCCCACTCTTTGTGCTGCCCATAATGAGCTCTGTGGCCTTGAACAAATGGCCTTACATCTCTGAGCCTCAGTTGCCTGGTCTGTGAAATGGGGGAATGGCCATGCCCATCTGACATGTTCATTGGAAGGATTAGATGAGATGGTGCATGTAGACAGCTTGGTTCCTTGGAGTGGCTGTCTCCACCTGCCTGTGCCCACTGCCTGCAGGAGGAAGCGAGGGGACGTGGCGGGAGTGCCGGTACCCAGGCCTCCTGTCCTTCTTGGAGGGCTTGGCTGCCCCAGCTCCCTGCAACCTCAGGTGCCGCTGTATCATTTAAACATGAGGTGTGTCACATTTTTACATGGTCAGCTGTCATTTCATGTCATTTCTGGTGACAGGAGCTAACCTCCAGGACACCCCACTCATGCTCAGTGGTTTATGATCCCCACAGATGGAATTACAGCTTTATTATGGATAAATGGCCACATATAATCCCATATTTTATTTTTATTTATCATTATTGCTAATTATATGGGCAAACCCTTGTGACTTAGAGGAACACATAAATTCTCTCTAAATCATTCGTGCAGAGTTGATTTCTAAAGAAAAGAGAGTCAACAGGCCCATCCGGGCTGGAGGGCAATGATACATATATATGTTTTACATATAAATATATATTTACTTAGACACACTCCATACATATCCATACATGTCATATATATATCATATTTATTTTTTTCCTGCCACCTTCACTCTCCTAGGATTTGGGGGGCATATGTTCAAAGGAAGACTGTGAAGGACAATTTGAAGGCAATTTGAATTGCTAACCTGCTGAAGCCTCAGTCCTCTTATTCACCTGAATACTCATCTAGGTATTGCTGTGATGGCATTTGGTGGATGTGATTAAAGCCCATGACGTCAGGTAAAGGAGAAATATCTAGGATGTCCCAGGTGGACCTAATCCAATCCATCAGTGGAAAGGGCTTAGAACTGGGCTGGGGCTCCCTGCAGAAGAAGAAATTCCTCCTGTGACAGCGGCCTGAGAGGTGCCTGAGAGACCCAGCCTGTCCTCACCGTCTCTCCATGGATTCCAGACTTACCTGGCCAGGCCCTACGGTCACCTAAGCCAACTCCTCCCAATAAATCCCTCAATATCTGCCTCCCATTTGTTTATTCTCTGGTTGAATCCTGACTGATACAAGGACCCCAGAGAATTACTCCTCACGAAACCTGGCCAAGATGCTAATGCTCTAAGAACTGGCACAAAACACCTTAAATGGAATTGTTGGAGTCCTCGGGACCCACACACCCTGGGAGTCCAGGGCAGCCACAGAGAGACTCCAGAGGCCGGCAGCATACTGAAATGTCCTCAGAAGCCTTTAGTCCACCTCTCTGGGGGAAACAAGGCTCAGAAAGGGTGCGTTACCACCTTGAGACTACCCAGGGACACCCAGGTTGCCTGTAGCAGCTCCTGTTCCCCACTGACTGCTCCAAAGCAGGCAGCCTATTCCTTGCTCTCAAAGCACCCTCCCTGCAGCTGGTGATTATACTGTTAGTGGCTTGAAATAAGAGCCTCACACTTTGTGTGTCAGAAACCTGGGCAGGGCTCAGCTGGGATGGTTCATCTCTGCTCCACACAGTGTCGGCTGGGGTGACTCAGCTAGGGCTAGAGGATCCGAGATGGCTTCACTCCCATGCTTGCTGTCATGGCTGGTGGGGCTGGAAAACTGGGGGCTGGCTGGGCACCCCACTCTCTCTCCCTACCCTTCAGTGACCTCCCAACTATTACTCTTTCCATCAGAGTTGTCAGATCTCTTTACATGCCACCTCTAAGAATCCAAAATAGTAAAGGCAGAAGCTACCAGGCCTCTCACTGCCTAGCCCAAGACTGGAATAGTGTCAGACAAATCCCAGGCCAGCCCAGATTTAAGAGGAGAGGAAATAGACTCCACTTCCAATGGGAAGAGTGGCATGTGCACACAGGGACAGGAGGAATTGTTGGTAGCTGTGGGAGGCTACATAATGCCCCCAAAACTGTCTAGGTCCAAATCCCTGTTCCCTGT
>NW_012101920.1:7840388-7848218 GCF_000951045.1 Mandrillus leucophaeus
ATCCAATCCATCAGTGGAAAGGGCTTAGAACTGGGCTGGGGCTCCCTGCAGAAGAAGAAATTCCTCCTGTGACAGCGGCCTGAGAGGTGCCTGAGAGACCCAGCCTGTCCTCACCATCTCTCCATGGATTCCAGACTTACCTGGCCAGGCCCTACGGTCACCTAAGCCAACTCCTCCCAATAAATCCCTCAATATCTGCCTCCCATTTGTTTATTCTCTGGTTGAATCCTGACTGATACAAGGACCCCAGAGAATTACTCCTCACGAAACCTGGCCAAGATGCTAATGCTCTAAGAACTGGCACAAAACACCTTAAATGGAATTGTTGGAGTCCTCGGGACCCACACACCCTGGGAGTCCAGGGCAGCCACAGAGAGACTCCAGAGGCCGGCAGCATACTGAAATGTCCTCAGAAGCCTTTAGTCCACCTCTCTGGGGGAAACAAGGCTCAGAAAGGGTGCGTTACCACCTTGAGACTACCCAGGGACACCCAGGTTGCCTGTAGCAGCTCCTGTTCCCCACTGACTGCTCCAAAGCAGGCAGCCTATTCCTTGCTCTCAAAGCACCCTCCCTGCAGCTGGTGATTATACTGTTAGTGGCTTGAAATAAGAGCCTCACACTTTGTGTGTCAGAAACCTGGGCAGGGCTCAGCTGGGATGGTTCATCTCTGCTCCACACAGTGTCGGCTGGGGTGACTCAGCTAGGGCTAGAGGATCCGAGATGGCTTCACTCCCATGCTTGCTGTCATGGCTGGTGGGGCTGGAAAACTGGGGGCTGGCTGGGCACCCCTCTCTCTCTCCCTACCCTTCAGTGACCTCCCAACTATTACTCTTTCCATCAGAGTTGTCAGATCTCTTTACATGCCACCTCTAAGAATCCAAAATAGTAAAGGCAGAAGCTACCAGGCCTCTCACTGCCTAGCCCAAGACTGGAATAGTGTCAGACAAATCCCAGGCCAGCCCAGATTTAAGAGGAGAGGAAATAGACTCCACTTCCAATGGGAAGAGTGGCATGTGCACACAGGGACAGGAGGAATTGTTGGTAGCTGTGGGAGGCTACATAATGCCCCCAAAACTGTCTAGGTCCAAATCCCTGTTCCCTGTAAATATGTCACCTTATGTAACAAAAGGGACTTCACAGATGTGCTTAAGAACCTTGAGATGGAGAGATGATCTGGGTTATCTGGGTGGGCCCTAAATGTTCAAGGGTCTTAACAAGAGGTAGCCAGAGGGAGATCTCACAACAGAAAGAAGAAGGCAATGTGATAATGGAAGCAGAGAGAGGCTGGAGGATGCTGTGCTGCTGGCCTGGAAGATGGAAGAAGGTGCCACGACCCAAGGAGTGCAGGCAGCCTTTGGAAGCTGGAAAAGACAGAGAATCGATTCACCCCCAGAGCCTCCAGAAGGGACACAGCCCTGTGGCCACCTTCATTTCATTCAGTGAAACCATTTAGGCCTTCTGGCCTCTGGAACAGGAAGAAAATAAAATGTGTGCTACTTTAAGCCACTGAAATGTGGCCATTTGTTACAGAAGCTGCAGGAGGTGAATGCAGCTGCCGTCTCTGCAGACAATCACTATGAGGACTTTCTACCTCCTTGACCACAATGCCCTCAATGCCTGGCACAGGGTGCTCAATACTTATGTGGGTTGGGGAGAGCCAGCTTCACACCCCCCAGGGCTCTCTCTCCTCCCCATCAGGCTCAAACACAGGAGGCCAGCTGCCTGGAGCTCTCTGCCACCCAAACTCTCCCCTCAGAAGAGACACATCCACCTATCCGTCTCTTGGACCAGTCCTCTTCCACCTCCTCCTCCCTACCTCCCTGGACCCAGGCCTCTCCATTCACCCCTGGGGCAAGCAAAGCCCCAGGCCTCCTCACCTCCAAGTCTTGCCTCTCCCTTCCCATCTGATTCCTCCTCATTCTAAGGAATCCATGTTTCTCCAACCAACAAAAAGCAGAAGCTTTGGAGTAGCACAGGACTGGGATGGAATCCTGCCTCTGAGATGTGCTTGTTGTGTGAGCATGAGTGAGAAGCTGGATTTCTTGAGCCTCAGTTTGCCATCCCGAAGGTGACCACCCCCCTTGTACTTCCCGTGTGTCTGCATGTGCATCCACGTATGTGTGCATACCTGTGTGTGTGTGCACGTATGCCTGTGTGTGTGTTTGCACCTGTGTGTATGTGTGTGTATATGTATTTGGGGTGGGGAGTATTAAACTAGATGATGCGTGGTCAGCAGCTGGTGCGTGGCCATGCAGTGGGCATCTCAGGTGTGGCACATCAATGACAGCTCCTCTGACCTCCGTCTCTAAAGCCAGCTCTTCCCGCACTCTTCCCAATCTCAGCACATAGAAGTTTGCTAAGGCTGGGAAACTAGAAGTTATCTCACACCCCACACCCTTGTGGCAAGCAAATCCTCATCAGTTCTGTCTCAAATCTCTCCAGAATCCACAAGTTTCTCACCTGCTCCCCTTGCCGGGGTCTGGGTCACCATGCACCTGCAGTAGCCCATCTCCATCCTGCAGCCAAAGTGAACTTTCCTCTGTGTGTGTAAAAATACGCAAAACATACACTTTCCCATGTTAACCATTTCAAATGTGCATGACGTTGTATAAATATCACCACCATCCAGCCACAGAGCTTTATGATTTTCCCAAACTGAAACCTTATACCCATCAAACACTAACTCCCCACCACCCCTCCCCACACCCCTGGTGACCACCCTTCTACTTTCTGTCTTTATCAGTTTGACTACTCTAGGGACCTCCTGTAAGTCTCCTGTAAGTGGAGTCATGCAGTATTTGTCCTTTTGCGACTGGCTTATTTTACTTAGCATGACGTCCTCAAGGTTAATCCCTGCTATAGCGTGTATCAGAATTTCCTTCCTTTTTCGGCTGGACATAGTGGCTCACACCTGTCATCCCAGCACTTTGGGAAGCCAAGGCAGGCGGATCACTTGAGGTCACGAGTTCGAGGCCAGCCTGGGTAACATGGAGAAACCCTGTCTCTACAAAAAATAAAAAACTAGCCCAGTGTGGTGGCGCGCACCTGTTAAAAAAAAAAAAAAGAAAGAAAAGAAAAATAACAAGTTATGTTGAGGGTGTGGAGAAACGGAACATTGGTGCATCGATGGTGGGATGTACAGTGGTGTGGTTGCTGTGGAAACGAGGCTGCCAGTTCCATGAAGAGTGGAACGTAGAATCATCACATGGACCATAACTCCATTCTGGGTAGACACGCCAAACAATTGGAAGCAGGGACTCAAACAGGTATATATACATGCATGTTTATGGCAGCATTGATCACAATAGTCAGAAAGAGGAAACAGTCTCAGAGTCCATTGACATATGAATGGATAAACAAAATATGGTACATCTATACAGTGGAATAGTATCAGCTACAAGAAAAAAGGGGAATTTTTTTCTTTTTTTTTGAGGCAGGGTCTGGCTCTGTCACCCAGGCTGGAGTACAGTGGCATGATAGCTCACTGCAACCTCTGCCTCCTGGGCTCAAGCGATCCTCCCACTTCAGCCTCCTAAGTACGTAGAATTACAGGCACGTACCACTGTACCTGGCTTCAGAGTGAGATTTTAAAGAAGAAAATCCAATCATGTTCTTCTTCTCCTGCTCGCACCCTCCAATCGCTCCCTTTCCTACTTTAATTACACCTGAAGTCTTCTCAGCCAATAAGACTCTACCTCGCCTGGCACCCGGTATTCTCTCTGATCTCCAAGACAGAGTAGGAGCGTTGCCATCTTAGACAAGCACCATCATTTTAATGTTCCCCTTGATCACAAACTGCCTAAATCCAAAGGACATCAGCCTAATGGCTAAGGTCAGCATGACCATAAACCACAAATGACATCTCCAACCAGAAATATTCCAACCAAAAGATAAAGCCCTCCCCAACCAGAGACGTGCCAGCCCCCAGAAAACCTCCCCTCCAACCAGAGAGATGTCAGCTCCAAGATAACCTCCCCTCTGACCAGAGACATTCTAACCCCGCAATAAATTCCTCCCCCACGGAGAAACATTCCAAGCCTGTGATAAGCCCTATCTCCCTGAACCCTTAAATACTCTTACTTAGTCTGTAAGAGAGAAGGCTCCTGACCAAAACCAGCCAGAAGCCTCTCTCAGGTTTATTCCCCAAAATAAGCCTGTCTTTGACTGTTGAGTCACTTTTTGTGTTTCTTTCCTCTTTCTTTAATTCTTACACTGCTCTGCACCTGCTCTTCCCCAAACACTGTTCCAGCCTCGCTGACCTCCTGCTGTAGTTCCGTCAGGCCACTATAACAGAATACCCTCAGCTGGGCAGCTTATAAGCAACAAAAATGTATCATTCATAGTCCTGGCAGCTGGGAAGTCCAAGATCAAGGTGCCACCAGGTTCAGGTGGGGCCCGGTGAGGACCTGCTTCCTGCTGTATAGATGGCCCTTGCTAGCTGTGTCCTCACATGGTGGAAAGGGGGAAGGCTTCTCTCTAGGGTCCCTCTTATCAGGCACTAATCCCATTCATGAAGGCCTCACTCATGTCATCACCTCCCAGTGGCCCTGCCTCCTAACACCATCACACCAGGGCTTGGGATTTCAACAAGTGAGTTTATGGGGACACGTTCAGTTCGTAGCCCCTCCTCACTGTTCCTGAGAAATGCCCTATTTCCACCTAGGGCCTTTGCACCAGCTGGCCCTTCCAGACCAGTCCTTCCGCTGGTGCCCTGCCTGGAGACTGCTCCCCGTCCCACGTTGGAGCCAGGTGTCATTGGTGAGGGGAAGGCCGGAGCAGCCCCCTCGTCATCTTGGTGGTGGTGGTCAGCCCCACAGCTTTTCAGTGATTCAGAGACATAGGAAGCAGCTACCCGGGGCAAAGCCCTTGACAGTCGTGACACCCAGGCTCCCCTAGACCCTCTGGGCCCACAGTTGCGCCCCCTCTTCTTGGGAGACAAGGCCCCCCTCTTGCTTCAGCAGCACTTGGGGAAGTGTCTGGGAATGGGAGAAGGGGGAGGAGAAAGCCGGGGGTATCAGGGGTCACTCCCCCATGGCACAGGATTTGATCCCTGGCAAGGACCTCAGAAGAAGGTCCTGGGATTCCTGGTCCAGGATCCCAATGTGAACCAGTTCTTAGACCCAGAACTCACTAAGTGAGGAAGAACCTGGGCCCCACGGCGTAGGACCCCATAGCACGGCCAGTACACCATCACGGTTCCCTCCGTCCTTCCCCAGGGGAACCTGCGACCATGTAGTCAAGTCTCTGTGCACTTTGCTCAAAGTGAGTTGTTGCTGATCCCACCATGGCCCCCTTGATGGGCATCTGGGAGTGAGTGATCAACAGAGTCTTGGCCCACATCCATCTCACGGTGGGTCTTTGGACTCAATCCGCTAGTCCCTGAATGTGTGGTTGAGTGGATGTACCTTCTGTAATCAGCAGAGCCTCACACAGGTTCCTTGGCCTGCAGAGAAAGAGCAACCATAGTGGGAGAGGTCAAGGACCCTCCAACTGCCACCCTCCACCACCAAGATAATAAGTCAAGGACAAAATGCTTCCGTCTGGCCCTGTCAAACAGCTGAATTGTGGGGGAAGGCAGAGGAGTGCCAAAAAGTAGCTACCCTGGCCCATCAGATGGAGGATGTCACATTGACTAGCCCTGAAGAGCAAGACGTGGCACAGATGTGGGTGCCTTGGGCAGCAGCCCACACCTATAGGCCACAGAGGACAGCAGGTAAGCGCAACAAGGACTCAGTGCCTGCCACACCGGTGAAGGTGTTGAGGCCCCATGATCTGGGCCATACCAGGTCATGTGCTGAAAAGTGGAAGGCAGATTATCATACAGGACAAGTGGCTGCACCTCGCACCTTCTACCTTTAAGAAAGAAGCACGAGCTAGGAAGGCCTCTCTGAGTTTTGGAGGCAACACATTCTGCACCTGCGAATGCTGGTACTACTCACTTAGGTGACATGGGGGGCCCAGACCCAGAAAGGGCTGGAGTTCAGGCAGCTCTGCTGCTCAGCCATGGAACCCAGGAGGTTCCATGGTGACCACAAGCAGAGAAAATACTATGTGACATCTGTGGCAGGCACCAGCAGGAGAGTGGCAAGGCAGACCTCCAGCTTCCAGAGCAAGGTCTTGGCCTCCGCAGCACGAAGAGCCTTGGGAGAGCCACCCCTGGTGAGCTGGTGCCTCTGGGGGGACCTGAACACTTGACTAGGGGACATGAGGAAACCATGCAGCCACAGATGCCTATTGCCAGCTGGTAACCCAGACCTGCCAAGTTGTAGAGGCAGGTGGGCGAGCAGCATCCCACTGTAGTGTGGGAGAGATACCCCCAGAACTGGGCACATGCCAGGTCAGAGGGCACACACAGTGTGCATGAGCGGGTGAGCGAGTGTCCCAGACCCAGGTCACCCATCACCACTGCGCTAGTGCACAGGAGGTGGGAATGCTGGTCCCCAGGGGGTGGCAGGGAGAAATGTGTCTGGTACCCAGGGTGTCTACCGAGGCAGCCTTCAGTGCCCCCATCCCCAGTCATCACTATAAATGACAAGGACAGCAGCCAGGGCTTGCTAAAGATGTGGTATCAGGAGCTCAGAGCCCCAAGAGGAGGGTCTGGGCCACCCCACCAAGCAAGCTGCCCGGACCAACAGAAGTGCGGGCCAGAGGCAAGGCGTCTAGAGGGGCCATAGAGGAGGGAGAAGGTCAGTGTCAAGAGCAGCCTCAGAGGCAACAGCTCCCCTCACCACCCATCTCCCAAGAAAGCCCTAAAAATGAGGCTCCCCATCCAGGCAAGGTGGGATCCAAGAGGTGGTGAAGGGAGAACTAAGAGGATGGCTGAGGGCCAGACACAGTGGCTCATGTCTGGAATCCCAGCACTTTGGGAGGCCAAGATGAAAGGATCATTTGAAGCCAGGAGTTCAAGACCAGCCTGGGCAACATAGCAAGACCCCATCTCTACAAAAATAAAAGTAAAAGAGGGTGGCTGGACAGCAGACGGCAACCGGTTCAGAAAGTTATGGAACCTCTTCATGAAACCAAAGATCTATCGAGTCACTGACGTGTTGGATAGCGTGGAGGTCTCTGGGTAACTGATGAAAAGTTGAAGTTGAATGAATCACAAGGACACTTAAAAAAGAAAAAGAAACTAAGCAAGCAAGTAATGTTGTAGTTATTAACCCCAGGGAAAAAAAAGTTGGGTAGAAAAGCAAGAATTTCATAGTTTATTACATGGCCCAGTATATTTACAAAGTAATAACACTGGAAACATGAATATTGATCTGGCAACTTTATCTTATGTCACATGGCTCAGACAGGAGGGCAGACCTGGGTGGCGAGCACGTGTGTAAGGAAAGAGAGGGAAGCCCTTGTTTCTGAGGTAGGAAGTCCACGGGCAACGCCTGCACCTGCTCCGTCCAGAAGGAGCAGGCCGAGCATGTGGTTTAGGTGCAAAGAAAAAACGGCTGAGATAATCAGGTCAAAGTATGGGATCTCCCTGGTCAGGCAGGTGCAATGATACCACCGTTTTTTTCCCTAACAACCTTTATGGAAATATTTGGCTCTAAGCGTAGTAATTACTTTGATTAAAACATAAATTTGAAAATAAGAGTCCCATTTGGTTCTAAACGGTATTTCATTTAAACTGTGCCAGCACATGGTAAGCACAGAATAAATTAATGACTATTCCGTCCGAAGCCCTCCTCCCAAGCAAAGGCCAACTTGGCCTCTGGGAGAGTGGAAGGGGCAGGGCCATGCTTGGGCCAGCCCCTCTCATCCACACTCTCTCATCCTTCCCACGCTGGAGCCAGGTGTCATTGGTGAGGGGAAGGCCGGAGCAGCCCGTCCTCA
>NW_012101920.1:7848268-7861597 GCF_000951045.1 Mandrillus leucophaeus
CACCCCTGGTGAGCTGGTGCCTCTGGGGGGACCTGAACACTTGACTAGGGGACATGAGGAAACCATGCAGCCACAGATGCCTATTGCCAGCTGGTAACCCAGACCTGCCAAGTTGTAGAGGCAGGTGGGCGAGCAGCATCCCACTGTAGTGTGGGAGAGATACCCCCAGAACTGGGCACATGCCAGGTCAGAGGGCACACACAGTGTGCATGAGCGGGTGAGCGAGTGTCCCAGACCCAGGTCACCCATCACCACTGCGCTAGTGCACAGGAGGTGGGAATGCTGGTCCCCAGGGGGTGGCAGGGAGAAATGTGTCTGGTACCCAGGGTGTCTACCGAGGCAGCCTTCAGTGCCCCCATCCCCAGTCATCACTATAAATGACAAGGACAGCAGCCAGGGCTTGCTAAAGATGTGGTATCAGGAGCTCAGAGCCCCAAGAGGAGGGTCTGGGCCACCCCACCAAGCAAGCTGCCCGGACCAACAGAAGTGCGGGCCAGAGGCAAGGCGTCTAGAGGGGCCATAGAGGAGGGAGAAGGTCAGTGTCAAGAGCAGCCTCAGAGGCAACAGCTCCCCTCACCACCCATCTCCCAAGAAAGCCCTAAAAATGAGGCTCCCCATCCAGGCAAGGTGGGATCCAAGAGGTGGTGAAGGGAGAACTAAGAGGATGGCTGAGGGCCAGACACAGTGGCTCATGTCTGGAATCCCAGCACTTTGGGAGGCCAAGATGAAAGGATCATTTGAAGCCAGGAGTTCAAGACCAGCCTGGGCAACATAGCAAGACCCCATCTCTACAAAAATAAAAGTAAAAGAGGGTGGCTGGACAGCAGACGGCAACCGGTTCAGAAAGTTATGGAACCTCTTCATGAAACCAAAGATCTATCGAGTCACTGACGTGTTGGATAGCGTGGAGGTCTCTGGGTAACTGATGAAAAGTTGAAGTTGAATGAATCACAAGGACACTTAAAAAAGAAAAAGAAACTAAGCAAGCAAGTAATGTTGTAGTTATTAACCCCAGGGAAAAAAAAGTTGGGTAGAAAAGCAAGAATTTCATAGTTTATTACATGGCCCAGTATATTTACAAAGTAATAACACTGGAAACATGAATATTGATCTGGCAACTTTATCTTATGTCACATGGCTCAGACAGGAGGGCAGACCTGGGTGGCGAGCACGTGTGTAAGGAAAGAGAGGGAAGCCCTTGTTTCTGAGGTAGGAAGTCCACGGGCAACGCCTGCACTTGCTCCGTCCAGAAGGAGCAGGCCGAGCATGTGGTTTAGGTGCAAAGAAAAAACGGCTGAGATAATCAGGTCAAAGTATGGGATCTCCCTGGTCAGGCAGGTGCAATGATACCACCGTTTTTTTCCCTAACAACCTTTATGGAAATATTTGGCTCTAAGCGTAGTAATTACTTTGATTAAAACATAAATTTGAAAATAAGAGTCCCATTTGGTTCTAAACGGTATTTCATTTAAACTGTGCCAGCACATGGTAAGCACAGAATAAATTAATGACTATTCCGTCCGAAGCCCTCCTCCCAAGCAAAGGCCAACTTGGCCTCTGGGAGAGTGGAAGGGGCAGGGCCATGCTTGGGCCAGCCCCTCTCATCCACACTCTCTCATCCTTCCCACGCTGGAGCCAGGTGTCATTGGTGAGGGGAAGGCCGGAGCAGCCCGTCCTCATGTTGGTGGCCGTGGTCAGTCCCACAGCTTTTCAGTCATTCCGGCTAGTGGCATCTTGCCACACCCCCCAACACACACGCTTCTGTGCCACACTGCAGGGATTCCAAGTAGGGTGAAATCCCTGATCCCATTGACCTTTCGTGACCCAGCTCTGGGGCATGCAAGACGAGTGAGCTCCATTGCCTGTTCTTCTCAGGACCATGAGCATTGAGGGGTGGTGATATTGGTCACACCAGGACACTTCTCCCCAGCACCCTCGCTTCCACAAGGGAACAGAGCTGAATAAACGTCCAATTGGGGAAAGAGGAGTCAGCCTCCCATTTTTTTCAGACATCCCCAACCTTCCTGGGCTTCTCCTGAGTTGGTCTTTTTTCTGTAGGAGGAGGAGAACCTACTGAAATTGAATCCCCCAGGGGAAAAAATGGTATTGAAGCCCTTTACAAAATTTCTTATGAAATCAGATGTCCTCAAAAATATTTTGACAACGTGGCTGGGCGTGGTGGCTTGTGCCTGTAATCCCAACACTTTGGGAGGCCAAGGCGGGCAGATCACCTGAGGTCAGGAGCTCGAGACCAGCCCGGCCAACATGGTGAAACTCCGTCTCTACTGAAAATACAATAATTAGCTGGGCATGGTGGCTCACACCTCAAATCCCAGCTACTCGGGAGGCTGAGGCAGGAGAATTGCTTGAACCCAGGAGGCAGAAGTTGTAGTGAGCTGAGATTGCACCACTGCACTCCAGCCTGGGTGATAAAGCAAGATTCTATCCTCCGCCAAAAAATAACATATTTTAACAACAAAGTTGTGTTTGAGGAAGGCATCTTATCTTAAAAAGGAGAAGGGTATTTCAATACATGCTACTTTGGGAAGCTTGCCTTGATGTCATCAACAAGACAGAAGAGGCCCTTCTTGTCATTATCTGGAGAGTATCTTCACAGAGCAATTATTGCTTCTCATTGTAAACGGGCGTGTTAAGCAGAAGGCTGAGGTGAGCCCATGATTCCTGCCTTTGATGTCCGTACCTTTGCTTTGCCCTTTCCCTGGAATGTGAGTGGAATCTGTGACTTGCTTCTAACTGATGGACCGAGGCCAAGGTGACGGCTATCACGCCCGTGATTGTGTTCAATTATATGGCAGAGTTGAAGGAATTTTGCAGATATCATTAAGGTCCCTAATCGGTTGACTTAAAGTTACTCAAAAGGGAGATTATCCCTCGTGGGCCTGACCCAATCTGGTGAGTTCTCTAAAAGAAAGTGAGAAATGAGAGCCTCTCTCTTGCCCCCCCCCCCGTTTCTCTCCTCCTGGCCTCATAGAAGAAGCAAGCTGCCCTGCAGTGAATTCTACAGCCACGGGGAAATGGATTCTGTCAACAGCTTGAGGGAGCTTGGGAGCACAGTCTTCCCTCCAGATGAGAACACAGCTCTACGGACACTTCGTGAGACCGTGGAAGAGACCCCAGATAAACTGTGCCCAGACTTCTGATCTGAGAACTGGGAAAAGATAAACAACTATTGTGTTAAGCCACTAATTTTGTGCTAATTTGTTACACAGCAATAGAAAACTAATGCAATGAGCCTATTAAAACCTCTTTAAAATGCAATAAAGCAAATGACTACACTGTGAGATCACCAGCTTACACCTACGGGACAAATGGGGAGAGCCATCCGTGCCTTACGATGAAATGGGGAGTGACAGACTTACGGAGGGAACTTGGAAAGTGCTGTGTGTCCCACAACTTGGGTGGGAGTGAAGCTGCTGAGCTGTGGAAAGCATCACTCAGACATCGAGGGGTTGGTGATGGCCAGGAGGCTGGAGGAGGCCCAGCTGAAGAGCTGACATGAAACTTACTCATGAGATGTGCCAGAGGGAACTGGCCATATTTCTTGATTCACACCTCATGTCGTGTAGTATGCGATTTTTTTTTCTTCTTTGAGACGGAGTCTTGCTCTGTCGCCAGGCTGGAGTGCAGTGGCACGGTCTCGGCTCACTGCAACCTCCGCCTCCCGGGTTCAAGCCATTCTCCTGCCTCAGCCTCCTCAGTAGCTGGGACTATAGGCTTGCGCCACCACACCCAGCTAATTTTTGTATTTTTAGTAGAGATGGGGTTTCACCATGTTGGCCAGGATGGTCTCGATCCCTTGACCTCGTAATCCACCCGCCTCGGCTTCCCAAAGTGCTGGATTACAGGCGTGAGCCACCGTGCCCAGCCTAGTATGTGATTTTTAAAAATCTGAGATAGGTCTCAGTTAATTTAGAAGTTTGTTTTGCCGAGATTGAGGACGCGCGCCATGACCCAGCCTCAGGAGGTCCTGACGACATGTTCCCAAGGTGGTTGGGGCACAGCTTGGTTCTATACATGTTAGGAAGACAGGAGACTTCAATAAATATGTGTGAGATGTACATCGGTTCAGTCTGGAAAAGGGACAACACCAGACGAAGGTGGGACAACTCACAGCGGGAGGAAGCTTCCAGGTCCTAGGTAGAGAAGAGACACATGGCTGCATTGTTTTGCGTTTCTGATGAGCCTCTCCAAAGGAGGGGATGAGATATGTATTTATCTCGGTGAGCAAAGGTGCCTTGGATAGAATGGGAGGCAGGTTTGCCCTCAGCAGCTCCCAGCTCAACGTTTCCCTTTGGCTGAGTGATTTGGGGGCCCCAAGATTTATTTTCCTTTCACAAAATGTATGTAGATAACTAGTTAAGTAAACATGATAAGTAGGCATTTGGCATCTACATCTCTCTTTGTTTTTAGATCTTTTTAGAAAATCAGGGAGAGTCTGTTTCAGGTCCCCTCATACATTCAAATGCTATTTGCCGTAAGTGGACTCAGGGGCATCTGTTTCCCAGATAGGGGGTAGAGTCACAGAGCTTGCAAGCAGGGGAGCCAGGACACAGAGCAATCACCTCCAACTCAGAGACATCCTTTCAAGACTACATTAGGCAAACACGGAGAGAAGAAAGTTTCCAGGCCTGGAGAACCAGCAGATGACAGGGAAGTCGAGGTAGCCCTGGGGCGTTGTGGAGCCCTCGGAGTTAGCCAAGACCCCTCCACTGGAATCACAGGTGTCCACGGGTAGCAAGCCCCCGTGCCCCTAGACTCCTAGCAAACTTCCCACCTTAGGTGCTAAAACTCACACCTCTTCTCCAACACCTACTTGAAACTTCTCACCTCCCAGAGATAATAACTTGGCTTTCAGGACAATTTCAGTTGCGTTAATGGAAAAAAAAAAAAAATCCTTGGACTCAGGCTTTTAATAACCAGCCATACCTTTCTCATTCCCCAGCCCACTGGGAAAAGGATCTTGTCCATTTACTCTCCTGCAAAATGATATCTGGGGTAATGTGTTCCAGGAACCTAACTCTCAGGTCTTAATGGCAGAGAAAGCCCATTTGGGGGCCACACTTTGAGTTAATGATACATACTCATTTAGTGCATGGACAGCTAAAAGCTAAAATGCAGTGGCTACAAAATTACTGTCAAACTCTACCTTTTTGTTTTATTTTGTTTTAAGTTCCATATACTACCAAAAGTTCTCAAAGTTAGATAAAAGCTACACATTAAGTTTGGTTTCCAAACTAGGTCAGTCTAGGAAAAGAAAAAGATGTTACCTTTTTAATTATAAAATAATGTAATGAGAAGAAATACACATGCTTTCTGCTCAGTACTTTCCTTCGGAAAACCACCTTTCCAACTCCAGTCAGCCTCATTCCTGCAATCATGTGTCAGTCATAGTACTCCACCCCCAACACACGCACGTGCCAAGAACCGGGCTGGTCAGTTAGAATCCTCCACCCTACAGGGCCACAGGGATTGGTTCCAAGATGTGCATGTGACCCAAACTGGCTAATCAGGGACTTCGCTGAGATTTGATGCCAAGAGAGAGAGTTTCTCCTTCTCTGGAGTCTTCGGCTATGAAAACCACATACACTAGAGCTCCTGCCTCCATTGTTCCCTGACACATGGAGGGACCTGTCTGCAGGAAAAGAGAAAGACACAGATAAATGCAGAGACAGTGGAGATAAGAGAGAAAGAGAGAACAACCTGATTCTATCATCTGACTCCCTGAAGCCCCTAAACCCATGGGCCCATGAACTTTTCAGTGTCTTGAGCCAGCAGTGCCCTCTTTGCACTTAAGCCAGTTTGAGCTGATTTTCTGTCAGTTACACCCAGAAATGTCCTGAGTGATACAGAGAATTTCTGTCAGTCATTCACTCACTCAGACAAGAAAGACACAGTCCCTGATCCATGGCCAGCAGAACTGAGCAGAGGTCACAGCCATTAGACAAATAATTGCACAGAGTGTCAGTCAGAGACAGGAGTTATGGGTGCCACAAAAGAGAAACCGGGGTCTTCAGGGGAGTGTGCAAAGGGGATCCCAACCCCAACTGCAGAACTCAGAGGACCTTCACCCAGAAAGTGACCATGAGATCCAACAACAGCTCCTTCATTCCTCAGTTTTGTTTTGTAGGATTTTCCTTTTTGAGTTCAAGTCTTCACTGATACCACTCTGTGGGTGAAAGACGATATGCACATGCACACGCAGACACATGCACACATAAACACGCACACACGCCCAGAAGCACAGCCCAGCACACACAGACATGGATGTACCCAGACTCACACACATGCACGCATTAACACACGGACATATGCACAGAGACACATGCAGAAACACACCCTGGTAGACACATGCACACGTAAACATGTACACATGCCCAGAAGCACCTCCCGGCACACACACACAGACATGCGTGTACCCAGACTCACACGCATGCATGCATTAATGCACGGAGATATGCACAGAGACACATGCAGAAACACAACCCAGCACCCAACCACGATTCAGCCATATTCGGATGCACTGGACAAGTCAGATTCAAATTCTGGCTCCCCTGAGCTCCCATGAGCCTCAGGGTCTCTTCCTGTAAAGCGTGGAGATGGTGGTCCCCCTCACAGGTGTGTGAGCACTCAAGGAAGACGGATGTGAAGGTTTTAGCCCCCAGCTGGGCATGGCACTAGAAGTCGCCCTCATCATTAATAATGACGAAAAAGCCATGTCAGAATTCAAGACAGCAGGTCACGTGGGAAATGGCATCCTTCCTAAGCACTCCATAAGAGTCAGCAGTCAGCCCTGCTGGAGACCCTGACAGCATCCCCGGGAAGGTGGGATCTTGCTCACCCCTCACCCGCAACCCATGGACGCAGGACGCTGCAGCAGTGCCCAGGGACACCAGCAGAGGGCAGTGGTGGCCAATAGACAGACCCATTTATGAGCACTTGTGTGACAAACAGGAACCTCCCTAGAAATGCCTGGGATGGAGAGGACATGGGGGCTTTTCTGGGACCCTGGGAAAGTAAGTGACCAGGACAAGACTGAGTGACATCTGGACTATCAATGTGGCCCTATTTGTACCCACAGGTTGGTACAAAAAGTGCAAAGCACAGGTCCCACCAGTGACATTCATAATTCCTCCGTGCAGAGGGGAACAAACTGGGCCTAGAAAGGAATGAGGTTGGGAGTGGGGATTCAAAGAAACCCCATGAGTGTGCCCCACGCGGGAACAGCATTCCATGCCCGAGGGGGCAGAAGGCGCTCAACAGCCGAAGGAGAGCCACACATGCCACCAAACACATGAAAAGACCTTGGCCCTGCTGCTTCCCACCCATCCAGTCCTGACCCCACCAGGCCAGGAGCACAGGTGGAGAAGGTAGCAGAGCAAGGAGGGTGGAAGACAGGCCATCATCCCAATGGCGGGACCCCGGCGTCCAGTTGGCCTGGTCTGGGGACCCTCTCCCAGAAGCTGTGAGCTAGACGTGAGCTTTACGTTTTGAGTTCCAGTCACACAGATGTCTTCACAACTGAGTGTGACTGGAGACCTCGAAGTCTGCCAAGGTGTCCCCAGAGGAAGGGGGTATGGCAAGGAAAAGCAAGGCAGGTCCTAGCCCAGTCACTGTCTGCGGACACACCCTGCTCCTGCAAGACGTGGGACGGGGTTCTCAGCCAGGCTCCAAATTTCAGAGACTGGGCCTCCCACCACCAGGCCACCGGCCTCTGCTCGGCTAGTCAGACACAAAGCCAGGAATTAGATTCCTTTGCTGGCCTGGGGACCCTCAAGTACCCTACCTGAGTCTGTGAGCACCTGTCCTCTGAGCAGAGCAGAGACACAGGTGCAGTCCCGCCTCGGGGACAAGTCCGGAGGGGGAAGACCTTAGTCCTGGCGCAGTGTGCAGAGCCAGCCCCCTCCATGCTCCAGGCATGCTACACACATACCTGGAGCCCCTCCCTTCCCTCCTCTGCCTGACTGGATTCTTCCTATCCAGTAATGGCCCCTTCCTCCAAGGAACCCTCCTGGACTCCTTCTTTGCGTGCTGCTGAACTGCTTCCTAAGTTAGGCTTGGAAATGTCCAATTCTCAGTTGCTTTTGCTTAAAATCCTTGAGTTCTCTGGACTCCATTGCACGCCCTCTTCTCTCCTTGCCGTGCTCCCTTCCTTGGATCATTGTATCAGTCAGCTACTGCCATCTCATGCTGCGTAACAAACTGCAGGGTGTCGGTGGCAGACAACTGCAAGCACATTTATAGTGTGTGCACTTGTGGGTCACTGAGGGCCAGCTGCTCACAGGGAGGTCTGGCTAGGGCAGTCAGCTCCGGGTACCTCTCAACCCCCTCCTGGGACTAGCAGAAGAGCTGGGGCGGGTTCTTCTCACGGCAATGGCAAAACCACAAGAGGAGGAGTGGAAATGTGGGCTACTCCTTAAGGCCTACGCTTGAAACAGGAGATTATCCTTCCTGCCTTGTTCTAGAGGCCAAAGCATGTCATATGCCAAAACCCAAGTCACATGACTCCTTAAGGCCTAGGTTTGGAATAGACACATTATCTTTCTGCCTTGGTCTAGGGGCCAAAGCAAGTCACATGGCAAAACCCAAAGTCAAGAAGCTGGAAAATATACACCACTCCATCCAGGGAAGGAAACGGCAGAGTTACCGAAGGGTGTGGACACAGGGAGAAGACCAATTGCTGGAGCCAGCCATCTCCTCCAGATCCGTGATGGCGACTACCCAGCTGTGCCTCTAGCCCCAGCCTCTCTCCAGAGCCTCACGTTCATCTGGCTGATTCCCTACAGGACACAGCAGTGTAACACTCTGTTCATCCCAATAACAAAACATTTGGAAATGGCCAAATATTTAGTAAGCAGCTGGCTAAATAAATTACAGTTTGTGTGCACAATAAAATTGTTGAAAGCAATTGTTTTTTTAAAGAACAAAATTCATGTAAAAAGATATGCACCATAAAAATTGTAGCACAGAATGTATAGTATAATCTCATTTTGATGGATGGATAGATAGATAGATAGATAGATAGATAGATAGATAGATAGACAGACAGACAGACAGACAGACAGACAGACAGACAGACAGATAGATAGATAGATAGATAGATAGATAGATAGACAGACAGACAGACAGACAGACAGACAGAAAACAGCCTGGAAAGGCATAGACTGTATCAGTTAGGAAGCTCTTGGCTAGAAATAACAAAGAATCCGCTAATGTGACTTTAAAAATTAAGAGTTTGTCTTCTCACATCAGAAAAAGGTGAGTGGCAGCTGCTAACCCTGGCTCAGCAGCTCCACGGATAACAGCTGCAGTCTCTGCGATTTTCTTGGTCTTAATGATGACAAAATGGCTGCCTCATCTCCAGTCATCACAGCTGAATTCAAGGCCAGGAGGAAGAAACAAAAGGCATCTCTATCCACGCTGTGCTTTTATTAAGTAAGCAAAAGCTTTCTCAGCAACCCTGGCAGACTTCTCATTGGCCAGAACTTGTCACGTGGCCACCACCAGCTGCAAGAGAGGCTGGGGAAATAGGGTTATTTCCACCTGTACAGTGAAATCAGGCGATGCAGGAGGAAGCTGGGAGCTGGGTGGAGGCCAGCCGATCTGCCAAGTCTGCCCCAAACGCAGACTCTTCGTGTGATTATCTTCAGTGGGACAAATGAAGCAAAATCTCTACTTTTTATGTTGTCCTTGTCTGTACCACTTGAAGTTCATTAAGAATTAATATTATTATTATTTCTACAGTCCTCTTCCCAGCCAAGCTCCTGAGATTTAAAAAAAAAAAAAAAATTGAGTCTTGGGCCAGGAACAGTGGCTCACGCCTGTAATCCGAGCCCTTTGGGAGGCTGAGGTGGGAGGATCACTTAAGGTCCGGAGCTTGAGACCAGCCTGGCCAACATGGTGAAACCCCACCTCTATTAAAAATACAAAAATCAGCCAGGTGTGGTGGCAGATGCCTGTAATCCCAGCTACTCGTGAGGCTGAGACAGGAGAATCGCTTAAATCTGAGGTGGAGCTTGCAGTGAGCAAAGATCAAGCCACTCCACTCCAGCCTGGGTGACAGAGTGAGACTCCATCTCTAAATAAATAAATAAATAAATATGAGTTCCCACTTCCTGCCTCAGCTTCTCTGTGCCCACCCACCCACCCATTTCTCTATCCCCTCTGCCTCCACCTCCTCTCAACTCCTCTGAATCCCGCTGGGGAGACCTGCTGTGGCCGCCCTGTAGCCCAGCCCAACCCACCTTCCAATCCTCTTCATCCTACGTCACCCATCCTGGTTAGCACCTCTGTTTTGAAATCCTTGCTCTTCTCTCCCTCTGGGATTTGGCATGCCATGCTACTGTGTAAGCCACACAAAGGAAGGGATGTTGTCTATTTTGTTCACTGCTGCTGTGTCTGCCCAGAATAGCACCTGGCACGTAGTAGGTGCTCAAGGACATTTGATGAGTGGTCGAATGAACAAGTGGACAGCAGAAATCCTGCGCCCCCTCTGCTTAGACTGCCACTTCTCAGTCTTGGGCATCATGGCGGCAGCCATGGAAATGTCCCTGAAGATCTCTCACTGCCTGCAGAGGGTGGAACCGGCCTTGGGTGGCCCCAGCTGCCTCCCTATGAAAACATCCTGGCCTTCACGCCTAAGGCACGCTTTGCCCATCACGGGCATGTCCAGGATGCTAATACGGATCCCTTCTGCAGTGCATTCGAAAATACATCCATCCCCTTCCTTTGCTCTCTCCTTACAAGGTTCTCCCAGCGTCCCTGCCTCCTCCCCATTTCCCCATCTCTTGCATGGATGTCTGCTTCTCTGAGGACCCAGACACCCAGTACCTCTCCCCTTCCTGGCTCTCCAGTGCATCCCATTGGGTTCCCTCCTTGACCCTCCTCTTCTCATGCCACCAGCTTTCCATGTGGCTCCTCATCCACACCCACGCCTGATGCACACACACACCTTTTTTTTCCAAACCTAGGTTTCTAATCCTGATCCTTTGTGCTGCCTCCGGAGTGTCCCACTGGCTTGAAGCTTAGCACAGCCACGCTGAGCTGATCACCTTCACCTCTAGCCCCACAGGCGCATCCATCTTACCACTACCCCATCACCCAGGCCACCTCCTCTGGCCCTCGGCCTCTCCCTCTCTTCTTTTCTCCTTGCTGGGTCAGCAGATCTAGGACGGAGCCAGGCTCGCACTTCTGTGGCGCTGATGCTGTCCCACCAGCACACTGTCGTAAGCATTCACGATCCATGAGGCTGCTTGTCCACAAAGGAGAATCCCCCTTTCTCTTGAACTCTACAACCTTTCATCTGTTCAATATCTGTGGGTGCCTTTTAAAAAAACACCATTCACATACCATTAAGATCACCCATTTAAAATGAAAAACTCAATGGGTGTAAAATTCAACGTAAAAATTCACTGGGTTTGGTCAGGTGTGGTGGCTCACGTCTATAATCCCAGCACTTTGGGAGGCCAAGGCGGATGGATCACTTGAGCTCAGGAGTTCAAGACCAGCCTGGGCAACATGGATAAACTCCATCTGTACCAAAACTACAAAAATCAGCCCAGGCATAGTGGCATGTGCCTGTAGTCCCAGCTACTCGGGAGGCTGAGATGAGAGAATCACTTGAGCCCAGAAGGCAGCGAGCCGAGATGGCACCACTGCATTCCAGCCTGGGTGATGAAGCCAGATCCTGTCTCAAAAAAAAAAAAAAAAAAGAAAGAAAGAAAGAAAGAAAGAAAAGAAAATGAGTTTTAGTATTTTTACAGGATTATGCAACCATCACCATTATCTCATTTTAGACTATTTTCATCATCCCAAGAAGACACTCCCCATTCCCCCTAGCCCTAAGCAACCACAGAGATTTTCTGTCTGCACAGATTTGCCTTTGCTGACATTTTGTGTAAATGGAGTCGTGCAAGATGTGTTCCTTCGTGATGGCTTCTTCTAGCTCTGATGCTGTGCTTGAGGGGTCTGCCTGTTAGATCCCACCCGTGAAAGGGAAAACAGCACAAGAGCTGACCCTGCTCTCACCCAGCCGGGGAACAACTCAGATACCACACAAGACATTGCAGAGTCCACTGGAGACGTCTGGGGGCTCTGAGGAATGGGTCAGGGCGAATGATGGGAGCGGGCTGGGAAGGCAACAGGGCTGCAGGATGGGAGGGGGGTGTTGGAGACAGCAGGGAGAGGCAGGAAGAACACTGGGTTGGGGAACAGCATGAGCAAAAGGTCTAATAAGGGAAGGAAATGAAAGGAAGCCACATGCCAGAGACTCAGAGAAAGGAGCGTGGCCTGGAACAAGATCCGCAAAGAAGCCAGAGGGACAGGGGGATCCTTGACCCTTCCATCAGGGGTTTCGACGTTATCTGAATAGCAATGAGAGCCATGGAAAGTCTGAAACAGAGGGGTGATGTGATCATAAATGTTTTTGGAAAGATCACCCAAAATCTTTTTTTGGGGTAGAGAAGGGAAGGTGGCTGGGAGCTGTGTGTCCATCTTGGGCTGTAGGGATGAGAGAGAGAGAGGAAGGAGTGGGTGGCACCATTCTGAGATGGGGTGGGACAGAGCCACAGCAGCCCAGGGGCAGGCGGGGGGTGAACACCCTTTGATCAGTATTCTGCACAATTTGGAGCAAGAGCAGCTGGTGACTTTCAGGCCCCACCCTCATTACTTAAGGCAGCTCCACAACGAGCTTGCACAGGCCCCTCATCAGCCCCATCCGCATTGCCCAGATCACTTCGAATGCATCTGGCTGCTCCCGCGAGCGTCTGCCACCTTTTTGCTATTTTATGTCATCAGCAAACTGGCGCCGTCGTGAAATTATGCTCCGCTCCCAGTCAATGCATTAAACTTAAATGTTTTCTATAACCAGTGCGCCCCGTGCCTGCCTTAATTCCCAACTGATTTATCTACCCAATTTATTACCAGGGCTCGATTCGATCAATACTGGCTGGGATTCCACCCGCAGAGGCATCTGATTTATGCGTGCAGACACTCCTGGGGTGATTTGAGAGTCCTCTCCTCCACCACGGAGCCTCCCAGGCCCCTGAAATTGATATGCCTGCCTCGCTCCAGGGAGAACCTGCATCACCATCCAAATAACCCAGTCACAGGCCCTTCTGGAGGCCTCAGGCTCCCCCTCCCTGCCCCAGGGGGCCTGCAGCCCTTGCTCTGAGTGCCCTGGGCCGGCCCTGACCTCAGGGCTCCCTGGGAAAGGAAAGTTCCAGAAACCACGAATGCTCAGGGTTAATCTGGGCTTTAGGCTCTGGGGAGAGGGAAGGCATGCATGCCCTGTATGAACTGTGTCTTATTGCA